>NW_019737986.1:751974-805404 GCF_002891405.2 Cryptotermes secundus
GGGGGGGGGGTAGGAGAAGTAAGCAGTGTGTGGTAGATACTGACAAAAACAAAGGAAATGTGGAACAAAAGAAAGAAGGATGAGTAGAGAAGATGAATAGCAGGCGCGTAATTAAGTGTATACAAAGCAAGCAAGTTTCTCAAATCTGTACCGTTCCTCTTCCATTAATACCAGCTGGCTTGGGGCGTTTGCCGTTGCCCTGATATATTAACAAGCCAGTCCGGCTAGCTGCGTTCCCGTTAATAAAGTTGTCTTTGACCCCCTTACAGCTCGCATTCTCTAGTCAGAATCGGTGGATCTCTCTCCTTTGCCCGTGGCCTGTTCCCATTTAGAATTCCTTCGCGGAAAGCGTGAGCGCTGCAGGCCTTCGGGAGGCCTCCTTCAGCGGAGCTTCGGCCCATTGCAAATCCAGCAGCGCAACAGCAGACAACGCCGGAAACTGCCACTAAGTTCCATTCGAACACGCGATCCTAGTTTTCGAGCTGTCTAATATCTTATATGGCTAAGATCACGCGACTCATATCATCGGCGAGTGGACGTTTCGTTCGTTAAACAGCTGGGATTTTATTTACGTGACATATGAATTTTTTATTTACGTAAATTACAAGCAACAGACTACTTAGAGTACCAAGGAGCCGCGCTATCTGAATCTCATGTCTCCAACCCAAACATTGGGATTGTGGGTTCTAATTCCAATCCGCCCTTTTCCTGTTTGAGTCATCGGATGATTTCCTATGGGTCAATACCCTATCTATTATTATTATTCTTTCTCTATTGCTAGTGTGATGGGACTAGGTCCCTTGTACTACGGCCACTTCTGGCATATTTTACCAGCTCCAGGTGATAGGTGAGGGTGATTGTGGAGCAATCTGGTGGAATGAAGATTGGCAGGGTAAACCGAAGTACTCAGAGAAAACCTGCCCCAGCACCACATTGTCCACCACAAATCCCACTTGACCAGACCCGGGATCGAACCCGGACCGTCGCGGTGGGAAGCCAGCGACTAACCGCTTGAGCTATGGCGCGGCCATTCCCTGTCTAAGGAATCAGACAAAATGCTGGATCCTCACCAGGTGTCTGGAAGATGCATACCACGTAGCGCCACAAGCTGATTCTGAAGTGGCACATGCCGCAGCGCCCCTTTCGTAAAAGCCGCTAAAAGGAAAAATACACAAGTTACGGTATGACATCTTATTTTCGAAATTATAATTTCGTTAAGATACATGATTTCCCAGACAGAACAGTGCATCCCGTCTTGGCGGTTTGAATGCTAATATGTTATTTCAGTTGTATATTTTATATGAAATTAACTACATTTTATATATACGTAAATTTGCAGATAGAATCCCATACACTGAGATATCTGGGAGAAATGTGACGGAAGACAAGAGAACTAACAGACACAAATGCCATATGTGTTACTCTTAATCCGAATTTTCGTGTCCCTGTGGATACAGTTGATGCGATAGGGTAAAGCCGCTTTTCGCTTTAAATGTAATCTTTCAGTGACAGAAGAACATACGAAATTTCTACAGAGTTTTTGTTTTCAGAAGATAAAAGCTACAGTGTCCAGTAAGAATAAATTTACTA
Organism: Cryptotermes secundus; assembly: GCF_002891405.2. Taxonomy (NCBI): domain Eukaryota; kingdom Metazoa; phylum Arthropoda; class Insecta; order Blattodea; family Kalotermitidae; genus Cryptotermes; species Cryptotermes secundus. The sequence continues at coordinate 753,565 of NW_019737986.1, forward strand.
TCATTTTCAGTTATGTATTTTGCATAAATATTATGTTTTAAGACAATAAACATCGTCTTGTCTTTATCTAAAAACACTGTCCTGTTTATTTTTCAAAACGGAAAGTTTCGGAGACTGCATTCTGCCTCCAAAACGTCGTGTTTTAAAAAATAAACAGGACAGTGCTTTTAGGTAAAAACAGGACAATGAATAATGTCCAGAAACAATAGTTGTACTAATGTACCATCGTCACAGACTTTTGGATCTTATTTATGTATTTTGTATTTACTTTGTGCAATAGTATTTGCTATGTTAAAGAATTCAACGTAACGTTTAATTAAAGTCAGAGGGATATTGCAAAAATCCGTGTATGGGTCATTCCGTGTGAAGTCATCCAGAGAGGTCGCTCTACCATTAAAAAAGAAATATATTTTGTACACTTATTTCTACATATTTTCATACTTCAAAAATATTTTTGAAAAACAATTTAATCCGCGCTGTTCTTCCGGTACAGCCGTTTTTATAATGCGAAAAAAACGCGTTTCGGCTGAAATGGAGGTTTGCGTTATCTTCTATATATCGGTAACTATTGATGCTAGAGACTCCAATAAAAATCAATTTGTTCCTCAAGATATGGATTAGAATTAATGTCATTACAAGTTTTTATTCAACTCATTTCCTCTAGGTCTAATTAAGCTTGAAACTTGCTTATAGATTTTGAGAAAAAACAACTATTTTTGACCTTCAAAAACCAGTGGGAGGGGGAAAGTATTTTCTACTCTTTATAACATGTTATATAGACTTACGGTAATTATCGAAAATAAGTATCGATGTTTAGATATGTTTATCGATATCATTTAAAGGAGTGGAATGTGTGTGGATTTATCGTGTTCGCTTTCTCCTTTTGCAATACAGTCTTAACTTAATGGGGGCTGGCATGAAAGGAGTGTAATAAGGTCCATGAGATTCGTGCTTCACCCGTATAATGCCGACATGTTGGCAATATGACCGTTTATCAGCAATTGCACTTCTCATTTTGCGGTTCTAAAGGGGCAGGAAAAAGATAGAATGTACATGAAGAAAGCAGTCTTCTGGGATTTGGCACCGTGTATATGTNGAATATACTTGTTTATGAATTGGATACATCCATTCGAGTGCCGAGTTTCCTCTTCTCATGAATTTCCAGACAGATTTCAGGAGGTGTTTCATATGCCTGCGTGTAAATGCTACAAAAGTCAGACAACAGATTCTTGGCCTGATTCAGAGTTCAGAGTTCCAGAGTTTAATTACAAGTGTACCACCTTTCAGTAATACGACTTTCACTGTGACGTTAAAAATAATTAACCTGAGAGTAATTACATTACTAGGCATCTAAACCAAATAATTAAACACAAATGAAAATAAATAAACGAGCATAAAAGTAAGTAAGTAAGTAAGTAAGTAAGTAAATTACGTGGAGGCCCACTAAATAAATAATGGAATATGCATAAGTATAAGCAAACGAACACACATGTAAATCAGTAACTAAGCAGTTAAGTAAATCTAAATAATTTGATGAATTAAATAAGAAAATACATAAACGAAGGAAGAGAAATAGACATAAAAATTTTAGCCGGGAAACCTGAAGTATTACCACCACTTGAAAGTCTTATACAGACGAGAGGATAATATTAAAATGGACCTTAAAGGAGCAGGGTCTCAAGATATGGACTGGACTCATTTGGTTCAGGATAGGGACCAGAGGCAGGCTCTTATGAGGAGAGTAATGAACCTTCGGGTTCTATATAAAAATGAATGATTTAGTAATCTCCTAAGCTGAAATCCGTTTTTCAGGGACCCCCCTCCTTTGAGAGGGTGGGTTAATGGAAAGAAATGAACACAAAGGCATATCTAAGAAGTAAAAAATATTAAACCTATCCCTGTAACAGGCCGTGGAGGCCCATAGGGTTGTGAGAGGTTAAGGTTCCCACATTTTCTAGACAATCGGCTCATAGATGGCGGAAAGGTTGTCAGCCTTACGCACCGGGCGCCCTTTACCCCCAAGAACATTCCTGGTACTCATTTCTGTTAGAGACTGAGTCGACCCCAGGGCCATAGTGCGGCTGGAAGGATTAGGCCAATGAACGAATTAATATGCGAGACGATAAATAACATAAATAAGTAGGAAAGTTTTACTTCACGTGATCTCCATGTATAAGACTTTTTTCAGTTTCCGTTTCTTAAGAAGGTGCTCAAAAATCCTCTTCATGACAAAAACGCTGTACTCCAATTTCAGAATAAGACATTTCTCTCGGTAGAACATTCTGCTGCTTCTCAATACGCTCACGCACTACAAATCTCAAACGAACGAACGGTTCAGTATGTGAACTACAGCAATGAAGAATCACAGACGCTTATTATGAAGGTTTGCAGTGCGCGATATGTCCCACCTCATGTGATATTCCGGTAATTTAAGGCAGGGATGAGAGATACTCCGCATGGGCAGGCTCGTCACATCGGCAACGGCGATGAAACATTAACAATGACGTTGCAGTATTGCAGGTTGAGACCCGAGGGAGTTGGTTCACCTGGTCCGGCCAGGAATCGATCCCTGGTGCCCTGGAGTTGGGAAGCAGGTAGCTGGCGTTGGGAACGCAATTGAGATATTCTGTGCTTTGAAGTCTGAAGCGAGAACAGTTTGTGCACACGCACGCACACAGAGTAATGTGACCTACAGTGCAACATTTCAGTGGCAGATGCTGGGGTAAGAGGTTGAAAATAAACACTCTCCTCTGTTCCTACGTATCGTTTCCCCAGCATAACATCTGCGGATAATAATGCATGTTCTGGTGGCTGGCTCAGAATGGGACAAAAACTTCACCTAAATGCACAGCTCGTCCTTAAATTAAGCGACAGTAAATTTGAAAACGAAGGGGAAATAGAGATAGGTTAGTGATATTCGTCCAACTCAGTCCCTTAAGATCACCGAAAAACTCGCAGAAAGAAAGTCAGAATTATTATATCGAATTTTATAATAATGCAAATAAGCAGCGCGAAAATTCTAAAAAATATAAATTACTGTTCAAGTTCATTATTTCCTTGAGCATGAAGACCGCATCATATCTCGAGGAAGGGCTGGGTTCAGTTCGAGGCTAATCTACGTAGGACTTGTGGTGGACAAAGGGGCACTGAGGCACGTTTCTCTATAAGAACTTAAAGTTCTCTTTTGCCATTTGTCATTACAGTAATGTACCTATACTTAGCGATTATCAGACCCATTTCAGGCGACATTACCAAAGGATTTAGTGTCACCCACATCACTGGAAATCTTGTTGCTTGCATCACGTTGACTTCTTAACTTCTCTAAAGGCTAACTCGAACGGGTAAAGAAATATAAGTGTAAGTGTAAGTGTAAGTAAAATGATTACTTCTATCTAGATCAGTTGTTCCCAAAGTGGGCTGTATCGCCCCTTCTTATGTAGTGGGATTACCTAGGGGGGCGATAAGAGGCAAGGGAGGAGCAGGGGGCGCTGGAGGTTGGCTCCTCCTAGCGCGTGGGTCGCTTATTAGGGAAACTGGTATCAGTCCATCCAGCCCATCCACCGCATTAAGAATTTACTAGCAGTGAAGTAGTTCACAGATCTGGTATCTTATTTTACTGTTATCTTCCATAGAGGGTTGTGCAAATCTCTATTCTGACAAATGATTTTTATACGATAGGACAGGGTGCACTGGGGATGAGTCTATGGTGACCCGGATAGTCTAGGAATCACTGGTCTAGGCTAATGCGCGAGTTTGTATACCTCAGTGTTCTCAATGGTCTCAATATTGTGAGCACTAGACCCATTGATCGGTACCTGTATGGCACTTCATTCAAACAACTTCCTTTTCTTCCATTTGGTTAAATTTATATTATATCCACAAATGTCTGAAATAAATGTGTAAAAATATATTGTGGCGTACAGGCCCTTTGCTATAAACAGCGACCGTTGCTGAGTAACGGCTCGGTAAACACGTTCCCTTTGCTATGCAGGACATTCTTAATATTGCAACATTTGGACTACAACAATGGAATCTGGGTGTTTTCTATATGGTCCGTTCCGAGATGTTATAAGAAAGGGAAAAAGTAATTTGAGAGTGAGTTCTGTACGGGAGTCTGGGAAGATAGGGCTTGAGCACATGAAGCTAAAGAATCTCCACTGTTAGAATCCATTGCCAGGGAACGACCGGTGAAGACACAGCAGACTAGAAAAGGCTTAGCAGGTTCTGTGGAGATAGCGGTGGCGCTGTAATTGCTTGTACTTCCGAGTCGTGTATATAAGTGTTCAATAAATCCATTCGCCAATCCAAAAACCCGTCAATAGTCACCCCTACACGTGACAATATTTAATACTGAGATCAATATTAGGCATCAAGTTCCACTATTTTATGACGATCTGTCGACTTGGAGATAACATGAGCTTAAAATTGGAGATAAATATAAAGTAGCCTTTATGTGTGATCAGAAGAGATCAAAATACAATTAGTTCGACAACTTTGAGACTAGTAAATCCGTGAGTAGTTCTGAAGGTGAGGGACAGGAAATGCCCAAGAGGAGGAAGAATGTGAGTACGTGATATGATCAACACACAACCACTTGACAAAGTAACCGTTCAGGACAGCGCGGTGTATGAACGTAGAGCGCATGTATACATTGTGATTTGGGCCTGGAATATATCGAGATTTCGAGACAGAGTAGCCGTGAATAAACCCATGCGTTATATGTCGCGCCGACTTTCCGGAGGAGCGTCCAACTCTACTACCCACATCCGCGCTCGCAAGAAGTCCTAGTGAACAAAATCTGTATTCCCAACAGAACGGACAAAATACATTGTAAGGTGAGGCACCGGCCAAACAATTAATGTCAAGTAATACTAGGCCTACATCTATAGCACGGGTTCCAAGCAGTTTACTATATGTTTACAAGTTTAGAATCTGTCATTATGTCCGTGGGAATATAACAGGATTCAACTTCATGATATGCAATGTCACATGAAGAGTTTTAACCGTATTTTACTCCATAACTTTCGTTTTATAATAAGCTTATAATTCATTGTATTTTTATACCATGTATTTTATAATGAACATAGACTGAGGGTGTTTGAGAACAGGGTGTTGAGGAGAATATTTGGATCGAAAAGGGATGAAGTGACAGGAGGCTGGAGAAAACTGCATAATGAGGAGCGTCATAACTTGTACCCTTCTCCAAGTATAATTAGAATGATCAAGTCAAGGAGGATGAGGTGGGCACGTGATGTAGCACGAATGGGGGAGACGAGGAATGCGTATAGGATATTGGTGGGAAAGCCAGAAGGAAAGAGACCGCAGGGAAGACCAAGGCGTAGGTGGGTGGAAAATATTAGAATGGATCTTAGAGAGATAGGATGGGATGGTATGAATTGGATAGATTTGGGGCAGGATAGGGACCAATGGAGGGCTCTTGTGAACACGGTAATAAACCTTCGGGTTCCATAAAATGCTGGGAAATTCTTGAGTAGCTGCAGAATTGGCAGCTCCTCCAGAAGGGCTCGGCTCCATGAGTAGGTAAGTAAGAATTTTATAATGTAACAGTTATCAAGTATCCAGCTTTACTATCGCAATTGCAGTTCAATAGTGTGTGAATATAGTAATCATGTCTTTGCCCAGTGATGGCTTGAAAAGCCGTAACATGTAGCTTAGGTAATTTTAGCCTTGACTATTATGTTGTTGTGTTACGACGGACTCCAATAAAGAATTGTACAAAATACATTTACTGTGCAATATCATCGCCCTCTTTTATATTATTTATATTTTAATTAAAGACGATGTCAGTAAATACGACTATAAAACGTTGAATGTTTGGATGACTGAGTAATGAATTGGAAAGGATGTGAAAGGAGGCGGTATTATCCTAATACAATGTACTATTCCGCTATTTGCCACTAGAAACTAAGTAGAACCACAAGAAACCTCACTCAGGAGAGAGAGTGTTCCCACCGAGACTCGAATCTGATACTTCCCAAACGCACGTCCATTGTCGTTTAGGTCAACTGTTCGGTTTTTAAATATGGGAGTAATCACAAACTTATAAAATGCGGGGGGGGGATGTAAATGTCGTTTTGAATTTCGTGTTACTTTGTTCAGAGCTTCCGCACAGTGGGTAACTTCGTGAGTGAAAGGAGTGACTCCGGGTTCATATTGAAGACCATTAAAATGCAAAGATAAATCGGGCTTATTTTTTTTTCAATTTAATCGTGGGTCTTTTGGTTCGCGTTTTGTGGATTAATTCTGTTTTTTTCCTTGGCACTACAGCCCCAGTGGACCTAGGCCTACCTCCTCGAACCTCAGTCACTTAGGTTGTTCTAGATCTTACACAAACGGTAGGACCCCTTGGGCGGGTGATCAGCTCGTCGCAAGGCCTCTACCTGTACACAAACACAGAAAAACGCACACACACAAACTAAACATCCATGCCCTGAGTGGGATTCGAACCCACGATCCCGGTTTCCAAGAGAGTGAAGACAGTACATGCCTTAGGCCGCTCGGCTACCCTGACCGGCCCATGATTCTGTATTCACACAATTATAATATCTTCAAAATACGCCCCTCACACCGTTCCAACTCCTGTTTCGTGTACACCGTTGACTTATCTGGTGTAAGCGCTGCCTGAAACTACACAATGCAACACTATTTTGGTTCAGTGAGTGGAGTGTTCCAACCGCCACGGCACCAGCAAGCAGCAGGCCATGTCCTGACTAAGCTGGGATTAGAATTTAGATGACGCTGCGTTTTTACTCGGTAGTCTTGAAGCAACTAATGTATCCGACGCGGCGGAAATGTCTTACATCCCCGGATTCCCATGGTGCAACTGAGGGCCGCCGAACCATGACGTCCATGCAGTACAGAATTGCATATGATCTTACTGCTTCACTGCACAGTCGTGAGCTTGGTACCCTGTCGCAGGGGGTGCTGATGAGGAGAACCTAAGCGCAAGGAAGTAACAAGATGGTAACAATTACATACTGAGGAGCTTCATAATTTACAGTCTGCACCAAATATTGTTAGGAAGCTCGAATTAAGAAGGGAAGAGATGGGTTAGTTATGAAGAAAACACGGGAGAGCTGTGAAACGTACATAAAATGTTAGCATGAAAACATGAAAGGAAAGTAACATTTTGGAGAATAGGCGTAGAAAATAAAATGGAATGAAAATAGGCGTTAATGAAGTATGGTGTGAGGGTATGGGTTGGATCCAATCAACTAAGGATAGGTTAGCACGATAAATAGCATCCAAGTTCTAAGAAACTGGTTTGTCTGTTGGTTAGCACATATGGACCGGAGTATTGGTTTTATATCGCACATTTTTTTCCCCCTTGGCACTACAGCCCCAGTGGGCCTAGGCCTACCTCCATGAACTCCGTTCACTTCGGTTTTTCTAGATCTTACACATACGGTAGGACTCCTTGGGCGGGTGATCAGCTCGTCGCAAGGCCTCTACCTGTACACAAACACAGAAAAACGCACACAAACATCCATGCCCTGAGTGGGATTCGAACCCACGATCCCGGCTTCCGAGCGAGCGAAGACAGTGCATGCCTTAGACCGTTCGGCTACCGTGACCGGCTTTATATCGCGCATACCGGACGGAAATTATTTTCGTATACCGTTCCCGTGCCACAATACAAAAGCAATGCAGTCACGTGCTTCAGACATCAACTTATATCTCAATTTGTGAAAAATTTAGAGGCTCACGGCCCTGCGTCATACCCGCTCTGCGATGTGTAATTGCAAACTCTAATGTATAATTCAAAGCGGAATACAATTTTGGTAATTTACGCTGCTTTTTTCCTTCTTTGTGTCACTGTTAATTTCAGGAAATGTCCTCGCCCTCGTACAAAGTATAAACGTAATGTGTTGTTTTAATAACAGTTTAAGTCTTAATACGTTTTACAGTCTCCTCAGAGGAACTGGGACAGCAATCCGGTTCTCATGCACGAAGCCCGAGTCCCGTTCCACACTGAGATTAAGCCCTGAGTAGCATTGCCTTTGAGAGCTTCTTTTTTATTCTTCCTCTGCTGCTTTTCTGCTCTTGAAGCGTGGAATTCTGTTTGTCCCCTTTCGCTTCCTGTCGTAATCAAACTTCAATAATAGGATTAATCAGAACCGTAAATCTTTCCCCCACTGTTCTGTTCTGTTCTGTTCTGTTCTATACAGCTAGCTACACTGGTGCTAATATGTCTGCCTCGCATTTACGAGATTCAAAGTTTGAGGTTTGTTTAGCTACTTTAGGCTTGATGGGGACCAGTAGAGCGAGACTATTCCATTGTAGGGGGCGGCCTGGGAATTCAAGTATATTTTAGTGAGCTTTGATGCCACTTCTCGGTTAAATTCTGTGCTGAATTCTCTACTTAGATCCACCATGTACTTTCTTTAATTCAATAAAAAATTGTTGCACAGTAAAGATAACAATAAACGTAAAGCTATCCCTGTAACAAGCCGTGGAGGCCCATAGGGTTGTGAGACGTCGAGGCTCCCACATTTTCTCTAGACAGTCTGCTCACAGATGGCGGTAAGGTTGTCAGCCTTAAGATCTATTTGTTTTATTGCTAGTGGGGTGGGACTAAGTCCCTTGTACTGCGCCCACTTGTGGCCTATTGTACCAGCCCCAGATAATAGGTGAGGGTGATTGTGGAGCAATTGGTGGAATGAAGACTGGCAGGGGAAACCGAAGTACTCGGAGAAAACCTGCCCCAGCGCCACTTTGTCCACCACAAATGCGACTTGACCAGACCCGGGATCGAACCCGGGCCGCTGCGGTGGGAAGCCAGCGGCTAACCGCTTGAGCCATGGCGCGACCTTACAGTTCATCTATAAGTGTATTTGCGCCATAATTCGCATTACACTGTAGTATAAAGCATGGGATTTGTTCCCGGATTTGCTGGTTTGAGAAAGCGTGTGGCATTGCTGCTGAAAAAAACACTTTTCAGATGTATCATTTTAACTTAATTTCACATATTTCCTACTTCTCTGATATTCCAAGAGCAAAAAGTCAACAGCTGTCATTACATAAAGTGCGTAAACGCGGAGGCTACTGCCGCATTTCGGAAGCATCGCTCCGTATGCCTACGGAAGATGGGTAGAAAAATGTGGGCTTCGTAAATTTTCTTCATCTAAAAGCATACGAAATGTGTCAGAATTTTACTGAACTACATAGTAAAGAGGTATTTGATGAACATTCGCTTATTTTGGAGATCTTAGGGAGTCATATTCATATACGCATGTCTACATACGTACGCGCCAGCATGTGTGTGTATTCGTTATCCCGAAGGAAGAGCACCACTGAAGGCCTACAGTGGCGGTTTGGTATTGTAGGATTAAACCTGGAACCTCTCGGTTCGACTGTTGCAATCTGTAAACCCTTCGCTCCTGGCTAAACTAGTTCCACGAATCAGTTCTTCGTGAGAAGCTTTGGTCAGGTACCACGTTCACAGAAGCCGGTCACTGAACCATTTACGGAGCCATTGTAATTCAATTTTGAGCCCCTTGTACTATTCCTTCATGAGCTATGTCATGTATATTGGCTACCAAAGAGCATTCTTTCTGCGACAAAATGTGAGAAGCCTCATTCTGGTGCAATGTGCTTTAGTCTGAATATTACAGTCGTTAGCTGAAATGGCTGCCCCCACTTCGGGACACTTACAGCAGACCTGTTGTCTTATATCCGCATGCAGACTACACAGAACAATATTATTCTAAGCAGAAAACTCACCATTCCTTCAACATTACATTTCTAGTTTAGTATCCCATTTTTCCCCTTGGCTTTCGTTTTATATTTGCACTCCTTCGTGCCTTGCAGTAGAAGCGCCGAAGGGTCACGTCTACACTATACGCTGACGGTGTCAGATGTCGCCGCAACAGTACAGAGCCCTTCATGATGTCAGGCAGGCCAAGCGGTACAGAAGCAGAGGAAGAAAGAAATCATTAGCTTCTGTCAGGCAGAGCATCTACACGAGGTGCAATCACGACGTCATGCTAAAGATGGTACGGTGAAGTTAGTAATGAACCTCGGTTTCCGTAAAGGTGGAGAATTCATCGATCGAACCTTCTCAGGGAGGACTACATTGTTGTCGTTATTTCGCTTGTATACATTTCTGTCGGTGCCTGTGAAACATCCCCCAGAACGAGCAAGAGGATTACATGTATTATGATACTTGGCACAGAGCTGAATTTATAGATTAAAATTTATGTTTATTATGAGTCGTTATACAGTACTCAAGGAACAGAAAGTAAGCTTACCGTTCGACGTGCGGAACTGAGCGCTACTGCTAAAATGTCTTGTAATAACAGGCTGTTACGTGGGCGTGTAACAAGTAATTCCGTCGTACATTACAGTCATGACAATAAAATCTGAAAATTAAAATATAACTTGAAGCCTAGTATCGTCTGGGATGTGACACCGTGCAGCCTGATACAAATTTACCGATATTTCGGAGGAAAATACTGCCTCCATCTTCGGAGTTGAAAAATAAACCAAAGAATCAACCAACAAGCAGAGTCTGAGGATCTACTTCTTAATGGTTACGTTCTTAGTTTTGTTTTATACCCCGAGGATGGAAGCAGTGCTTACCTCCGAAACGTCTGTATACTTGTACCTGACTGCACGGCGTCAAATCCTAGACGATACTATCCTTCATACATCACAGTCGAGGGAGATTAAAATCCAACAAATAAATACGGAGGTAAGTAAAATATTTTTCCACGAGTTTCCGTATTCGCTTAGGATAAAATGGGTTCGGCTGGGCCTTAATCCATTCTTGCACTACTTGTTTCATTTCAGACGCAGTTTCGTTATATGCAGCATTTCGAAGTTCCGAATGTGTTGATAGATCCACTCCTTAACCTCAATACACGTTATTTTGGATAACGCCGAGGATGTGCATTCTCAGTAAGATTCTTTCGGGCCCGTTAGAAGCCTTCCACCTGTTTGCACACTTTCCTCCGGCCATGTTGAAATACTGCTTCAGTATCGATCGTAGATCGTTGTTTCTCTCTTCCTTTATTTTACTCCGTCACCACAGTAGGAAGTGTGGATACAGGATACGTTAGTCGTTTCGTACAACGTGTTTCAGCTCATTAAGCCATCGTCAGGCTTTGACTTCACTTTTACCTGTATTTGCTTGCTAGTGGCGACACGCACACAGTATGCGGCTAAAGTATAATACAGGGTTATTCATAAATCTGTGAAACATTTTGAAAATTTACAATAAATAAACTACGCAACGGATACCAAATTTTATTATACTAGAATAAAGATAAACTCACCAAGTTTTTTTTATATAGTTCAGAGATGCTCAGTATGACCATTTTTGCTGATACGGCAGACATCTATGCGATAATCCAGTTCGTCCCACACCCGTGTCAGCATATCACGGTTGACTAGAGCCCCAGCAGCGGTGATACGGTTGCGAAGATCCCTGAGATTAGCAGGCAATGGCGGCTTTCAAAAAGACTTGGAGAGATTCATTCTCTGTTGGCGTAAGAATTACCGTGATCCGATGCATAGTTCATTTGTTGTGAATTTTTAAAATGTTTCACTGACTTATGAATAACCCTGTATAGATCGTTGTTGTTCTTTGGTATATTCTCTCAAAGGGGCAACCATGCAAAACGTGTCACAGAATTATCGCTACTTAAGAAAGAATAAAAGCGAGCTACATGCAAATGAGGGGCGTTTATATCGTCCTCCGGTTTTACTGCTTCCGACTTTAGGCAAAGTAAAGACCCTAAAATTTTATACTCTCCCTCGTAGCACCAGATACAATGAGAAAACTGCTGAGTTTGGGGCCGTGACACTCTCTGCGGACGGTGCTGCTGATACTCGAGTCAGTTTCCCATTTACTATCAAGAACGTGTTATCAGAGTTAAAGGGAATTCCCCTGCTGGATGCTTGGAACACAGAGTGATGTCGAATACCACACGAAATGAAAGAAACTTTCTAGTACTCGATATGCTGGCTGATTTCGTTTCTTTCTTTCAGGGAATGGTGCGACATTGCCTGAAAATAGGTCACGGTTTCGTCCTCAGGGTTCCAGTTCGAGTCGGTGAACGAGTGAAGGCGCAGAATCAGCTAGGTGAGTGAATTCACTGGAATATAATGAACTGTGTTCTCAGTTGTCCATGATTTCAGATGAAACATGAGTCGCCCAACTTATTAACCCTAAGCTAATTTTACTAGCTACGTTCACATGCTTAACTAAGTTGATTCCGAACAGATTTATGGTAACAACCTGTATGTAATATTTTTCATAAGCGTCATTTTATAGTTGATCCCGTGAAACCTGAGCGAACGATAAAATGAGAGGTTATTGAACCAGATTCGTAATTTCAGCTGAAACTAAATCCATGCTTCAAGATGGCGATTTGGTAATGCGAGAGGCATAGACACAACATTCATGCCTGGGGAAGAATTAGAATATGACACTCTTCTAGTTAATTAGCGTTAATGGAGTTGCAGACTCCCCAACACATAACATATGCCCCATCACACCCCCCGTCAGCTCGTGATGAGTGTTCACATTGTCTGCTGCCTGCTGATGTCGCGGTTTACAGACAGGCGAAGTAAGTCCTTCAATAGGCCGCGTCATAGCTCAAGCGGTTAGTCGCTGTCTTACCACAGAGGCGGACCGGGTTCGAGCTCGGGTCTGGTCCTGTCGGATTTGTGGTGGACAAAGTGGCGCTGGAGCACTTCATTCCACCAATTGCTCCACAGTCACCCTCACCTATCATCTGGGGCTGGTACAATAGGCCAGTAGTGGCCGCAGTAACAAGTGGACTTAGTCACACCCCACTAAGTACTTTACAATACTAACCATAATGCTTGAAAGTCGTCATGAGATAACAAACGTTGCTGTAACCAATTTAACTTATATAAAACATGACAAACTCATTCTCATTTCACAGTTAGGCATTCACTAGTACCAGAACATGTTTTACAGATAAAGACGTTGACCACTGGGGAATGTATTGGATGTATGAGTCTGTATGCCTGACCACTCACGTGAGTCTTCTCAATAAGCAGTGATGATACTTTTTCTACGGAATGCAATTAGAGCAACCTGTTCTACGCCTGGAATGGCTTGAATAAAGGCATGCCTACGAGATACTATACTGATGATGTGGAAGAACTATTTGTATGGTTAAAAGGCTGAGTAAACAGGTCGATATATGTTTATATTTCAAGATTTCGGATGACGTTTCGGTGCTGTAAATTATAATTCTAAATTTAAGTGAATGGTGACAAATCTACGTTGTATGTAATTTAAGAAAATAATTCTATTAAAACTAACTAAGAAAAGCTATAGGACAATTAATAACCTCTATAAAAATTTTGTTAACCTTACCATAATAATTATTACGCAAAATTTATTACTATGAAGAATGTGTTACGAATTTTAAAGTATTACTATTCGGACGGTATAACTGAACCTATTGTCACACCTATGTCACACTATCATGTGTACTGTTTTAATAGAAATAAATAAAAAATAAAATACTGTCGTCAGACAGCAATGAATGGGGACCCAAGATGAATGCATATAGGATATTAGTGGAAAAGCCAGAAGGAAAGAGACCATTCGGAAGACCAAGACGTAGGTGGGTGGGCAATATTAAAATGGATCTTAGAGAGATAAGATGGGATGGTATGAAGTGGGTTGATCTTGACCAGTGGAGGGCTCTTGTTAAGACGGTAACGAAACTTCGGGTTCCATAAAATGCTGGGAAACTCTTGAATAGCTGCAGAGTTGGCAGCTCCTCAAGAAGGGCTCAGCTCCATGAGTGAGATAGTAATGAACTGCACGATATACCTATCAAAAGTGAAACAGTTACATTAATTAAAACAGACTAAACCAGAGTAGTGTTAAATAAAATATATGAATTTTAATTAGTTTCTTGGATTATCACATTCAACCAAAAATTGTAAGTGAGAAATTTGTAGATCAGGTCTTATTCTTTCTCGTGCAATGAATATACTTAGACTGGTATATGAACTTCAGATTACATGGTTTAAACAGTGACATACAAGTATTTAGCAAAATTTACTTAATTGTAAATATAATATATTTACTTTAAATTCTCTACATTCTCAGTTTGTATGTTGTTCTCTACGATAGCCAAATTTCTATAGCATTTAAGCACACTATGTTTTTTCGTACCTAAACCGAGGCGATCTGTATGAATCGGGAAATTTTTGGTGCGTCGGATAATGCCCGGAATTTGTATCTTCTTCCTCTTTAGGGCCAACACTTAACCGATCCCTTTATTTCACTTGTCATTCGTGTTAATCCCTGAAAGTAAGAGACCAAATTTCACACCGATAAATAAAAAAAAAACTGGGAGCATATGTGTTTTATATTCTGGTCTTCACTGTTTTGGAAAAAATGGGATTGTGGCAGATTTACAACTGCATAATAACAAACGTTTCTTCTCATAACGCAATTGTGAACTTCATGTCTGTTTCTTAGTGTTATCAGAAATGTTAAATGCTGAGACAGTCTCATATTATTTATACAATATATGCAAATACCAGTAAGAGTAAGGTCAAACAGTAAAGTTGTCCCTGTGCTTAACCAATTAAGCACTACGCCATGAAGTTGTATGGAGGAGTAGATGTATAGATCCACATTTTCTTGACCTCAGCACTAGCTGGAGGTGAGTGGTCAGCTTCACGCCCCTGCCGCTTTACCTCCGGGGAAAAAGCCCCCGGTACCCATTGGATAGGAGGCTGGGTGGATCCCAGAGCCGATGTGGACGACTTGGAGAAAATTCTTGACCCTACTGGGACTCGAACTCCGACCTCTCGGTCGTCCATAGCCAATCGCTATATCGACTGCGCTATAACGGCTCCCACCAGTAGAATTATTCATTTTTATTCATTTTAAAGTTTACAAAACTTAAAAATTGCGAGATATAGAGAACTTGAAATATTATTGTTCGAGAATTACCGTAAGCATGGCCCCAGTTCCGGGGATTAACTCTGCTTTACAATTCCGAATCCTCATTCAAAACATTATTTTTGTGAATTCATTGCGGACTCAACTTCTGTAGCCGGGAAACCGCAATGACCATGACGACGCGGTTCGGTTATGTGCCACAAACTTCTGCAGTCGCTGATTTATCTCATCGACCGCGTCTGTCTCGTGTTCGAGAGGGCCTTGGGTCCAACATCGGCCTACAGACAGGCTATTCTAACTGAAGTTTATCGTGGTAAATTGCTTGCATATATCAGAAATTAGGCAATGGCTGCTGCCTTCCACAGCATTTTCAATTAATTATTCATTAATCCTGTTACTGGACGCTAGAACACCTGAACAGCAACACACAGCTGGTGAATGATTTCTTTTCTTTGGCGCTACAGCCCCAATTTGGGTCTTGGCCTACCTCCATGAAACTCTCCGTTTCACTTCGGTTTACTAGATCTTACACATAAGGTAGGACTCCTTGGGAGGGTGATCGGCTCGTCGCAAGGCCTACACCTATACACAAACACCAAACATCCATACCCTGAGTGGGAATCGAACCCAGGATCCCCGCTTCCGAGCGAGCGAAGAGAGCTCGGCTACCGTGACCGGCTTAATGAATGTGTACGTTTCTAAATTTATCTGATCACATTTGCTGTATTGACGCCATTTGCATTCTCACTGAACTGCTTCAATCTGCACCTCGACGTCCCTTACTGCAGCTCTGAACTATGCTGCCGTTCTGAGCGCCTTGTGAACTGGTACTGCATACCGCCGCCTGTAGAGGGCTAACGGTTTCCGCATCTGCTTCGAACTTGTGTTTTTAGGTGATCTGACTATACTGTGATTGCTTTACTTGACTTTCTTTCGTAGTGTCTCAAAATTTCTGCTTCTGTCACTCCCTCTGTCTGTCTATTTACATGGGATTCCCTATGTTTGGTTTACAGACCTGAATAAACTCACTTGCCTTGATTTATGTCAGAGGGAGAGATAATATACTGATTAACATGTCATGAAGAATTTACATCACGGTATTCCGGGCTAACACACCGTATAATTTGGTAGATTAGTACCAATGTTTTAGAGGTGCCTGCTGCCTCCATCTTCAGGCCATCGCTGAAGAAGGAAGCAACAGTTTCCTCGAAACGTTAGTACACATTTACCAAAACACACGGCTAAAATGTAGCCTAGAAGATGGATACAGTAGGTTCTTACGAAATGTTGTGACCCTCCTATCAATCTTCATGTAATTTGAATATTCACTGTCATGGAAACCTGACGTTACATGACCGGAAATGTGTCATTAATCGTTCATAGATCAGTGTTTGGTTTAGCCACACGGGAAAGGTTTCGCTTCATAATTATTCTTGTCATATATATACATATATAGGGCATTTTTTAAGGAAATTGACGCGTTCACGGCTCTGCGCTACACCACTACCGGTGCACAGCCGACCGCGAACCGCACGTGAATTTTGCCGATGACTCAGCATGCCGATAACATTTGGAATGAAGGCAAGTCTTTATTTCGGAATTAATTGTTTCATTAGTAACATATGTACAACAGTCCTCCTTGCACTTACAGCACCCCAGACACCATCTTTAACTGGATGGCTTCAGCAGTTGTTTGCAGTTCCTGCACTAGACTTTGATACTCCAGTCTCATGAGCTAGACATTTCAGTGATTTTCTAGGTGTGTGTCCAAGTCTGGCCTCTGTAATCTGACTTCTCAGTAAACATTCGGTGCTTAAGAGTACCGTTGTTTTAAGTTTATTCACCAAATTATGAATTGCTTGTAGCTGGGAACTCTTTTCTCACGAAATTTACGTCGAAATTTTTGTCCATTCATTCCATAAGTTATCGGCCGTAAAGCATGCTGAGCCTTCGGCAAAATTCGCTTGCGCTTCGCGGCCGGCAGTGGAGCAGTCGCGGTGAAGCGCAGAGACATAAACTCGTCAATAACATTATAAACGTCCTGTATAACTTCATGTGAGAGGAGCTGTGAATTTTTTATTTCGATTTAATTAGAGAAACTTCGACTGCCAACTGAGCATAAATTCATTTTCTGTTTCTCCCAATTTGCCATTCATAATCACCCTCATACTTCTTGGACCCTGCACGCCATTATATATATAACGTCGTGAGATACGATATTTCTTAAGAGCAAAGCAATAAGGCGAGTTATCGTAGTGGATCTGTGAACTGGAACCCAGGATCTCAGGCTAAATCGATTAGTATATGCTACCACTTCACATCCAATTTCGTGTTACCTACTTCACTGCCATTCTAGACAAATTCTTAATATCTCTGGTTATCCCTTAACTTGGGGCCGCGCCATAGGTCAAGCGGTTAGTCGCTGGCTTTCCACCGCGGCGGCCCGGGTTCGATCCCGGGTCTGGTCAAGTGGCATTTGTGGTGGACAAAGTGGCGCTGGGGCAGGTTTTCTCCGAGTACTTCGGTTTCCCCTGCCAATCTTCATTCCACCAATTGCTCCATAATCACCCTCACCTATCATCTGAGGCTGGTACAATAGGCCAGAAATGGCCGCAGTGCAAGGGACTTAGTCCCACCCCACTAGCAATAAAAATATCCCTTAACTTCATGTAATATAAGGCTGATTGAGAAGATAATAGTCGCTCAGTTAGTTAAGAAATACTTCTTCTTTTATGGGTCCCGAAGGTTCAGTACTGTAATTATTGTCAAGAGCGTACCATTCGATTTTATGTCAGATGGCTGTAATCCATACCCTCGCCCATTAGAGATCTGTTTCTGTAAAATTCTTGCATCTTTGATTATGTCTCCGAAGTGATATCTTCTCACTTGATTTACTAGCGAAATATATTCACACATGACTCTTATCTTCTGTGTTACATGCCCCGTCTCCATTATTTGATCGTCTTAACATTCATTGCAGTGTAAAATTATATAAACCCTCATTATGTAATTTTCTTCATGCTCTGTTGCCTTCTTTCTGTTAGGTACAAATATTCTCTTTATAATTTCATTCTCAAACCCTCCCTAATTGTATATTTCCTTATGATCAGTTTAATTAACTTCCAAATATCCGTGTTCTAACAATGGATTATGGGTTCTTGACCCCATTCATCTGCCAATGAATTGACTTCATTACAATTTATTAACAATGCTGTGATCGTATATTTAAGCGACTTCTCGAAGCTATACCATGCGGCTTGAATAATTGTATCGATAGACTGCTGGATTAGCCAGAGGCCAATCTGACAGTATATGTCTCTGCCTCCTAACCATCAGATACAAGACGTGTATACATTACGGAATGTAAACTGCACTGCACTGCACTGCACTGCACTGCACTGCACCGCAATAAAGGTGAGAAGTAAATATGCCTCCGTATCATCATGAACCCCCGATTGAAATATAAATACGGAGGCATATGACCTCCTTGCGCAACGTTGCTGTTTGCACAAGATGGTGATAAACTGTACGTCATAGCGTCCCGCGGGAGTCGCAAAATGTCCCTCGCGGTGGTCGTTGACTCGCATTAAAAATATTAAACTCTTGAGGGATAAAGGAAACACGAAAAGCTACAAAACTTAACCATTTATTTTATGTGAAAGTTTATGTTCCACGCAAGTGTCTTTACGCTGAGTAACTCTACAGATTGTCACCCGTGAGCGGCTCTTTTACTTAGGTTTAATGGCATGTCATTATGAGAAGAGCTAATTGGTTGAGCTACTGACATTTTCTTGTCCAATATACTGAGTCTTACTGGTTGGCAGGTAATGAAACCCAAAGGAGTGGGGCTACGTGAAGGAATGATATTGTCACGTGTCACAGTGTCTAAAGACGGGGTTTGGATTGGTAATTTGATTTTTTAAACACCTCCAGGTCGTAACTACGATTAATTCTTACACTGTTGCTGCTGTACAAAATTTACTATCATTCCACATCAATCTCTTCGGTTTATCTGCGTTAGTCTTCACGGATTTATAACACAAGAACCAGAACAGTCTCACTGAACTACACACTCCAAATATTACACCTAAATAAAGTATTCAAATCACACGCTAAGTCTTCACATGCCGACTTTTAATTATTTTTCAACTACGAACTTCCCGTGGTTATCTCCTGCCGAAAACTGACTTGCTCGCTTGTTCGCGTGTTTCTTCAGGTACTACTTCTTGTAACTCGCAAGTGCTGTACTCCTCCAGCTTAATTCTCTCCGTTTGTGTGCGTGCTTCTGCCGCTACTATTGCTCGTAACTCTTAACTGCCCTGAACGGAGAGTCTGAGTCTGAGTCACGTTGCAACTGACGGTCAGTCATTCTGTCTATCTTGGTGTCGAGCCCCAGCTGTGCCCTGAACGTCAAAGTCAAAGTCAAAGTTACATTGCGACTGACGGTCAGTCAGTCAGTAAGTCTTGGTGTCGAGCCCCATCTGGGGCTCATGACCAGATATTAATTATTACTGTTTGACAGTTGCGGTCTTATTTTTGTGGGGCGCCCCCTCTGACGAGAGGACGGGTCTGTCTTTTGCATATGCTGCTGGCCCTTGCCAGCGCGGTCTTTCTCGGGTCCGAGTTCCTTGGGACTCGCGACCATATTTTACTGTCTCAGATTTGAGACTTCCCTTTTCGTCGCCTCCTACGACTCGCAGGGTCACGGTGGAGGTATTCGACCCCGCCTCCACACGGGAGTGCCCTGAACGAATTATGTTACTTACTTCTATAGCCGCGGAACGGACATGAACTTACATCAAACACATATCACGTGATCGCTATCCAGCCAGTCTATTGGCCCGTCGGCCGGATCTACAGATCTATTGTTGCGTGTTGGACCGTGTTTACAGAGCTGTTGCCTGGCAAAGCGGTGATCAAATCGTATCATCATCAATATTATTATCGTTATTATTATTATTATTATTATTATTATTATTATTATTATTACTACTATTATTATTAGAGCTTCATCTTTCATCATCCATCTTTCAGTGATCATGATTTAAACTAGAGAACCATCAAACGCATTTCATGAAATTTTATGTGGATGTCATGCCACTGGAAGTCACCCGAAGCTCGTACTTCGTACTTCCTTACTTCGTAAGGAAAATGTGAACTAGAAATGTGGAGGATAAGAAGCAATCCAAAACTACAAATGGCATATAAATCACCAGATATTGTGACTGAAATCAGAGTTACAAGCCTGGAGTGGCTGGGGCACGTCACCAGAGGGAGAGACCCGTATACCAAAAATAACACTCAACACTAAAGCGGAAGGCAGACGTGGAGCTGGAAGACCCAAGTTGAGATGGTTAGGTGACGTAGAGGCTGATATGAATACTCCAGATATACAAAGATGGAAACTAGAAGCTCAAGACAAAAAGGAACGGACTGTAATTCTAAGTGAGGCTAAGGCGAAACTAAAAGGGCTCTTGAAGTCAGATGAGGGGGTGGAAGAGAAAATATGTGAACATGTTGACTCTACCTCGAAATAATACCATTCAAATTTTCTCAAAATATTTCCATGTACAACTTTATCTTAGATTTCCATGTACTTATTTGTAGTTAATTATTATTTTAACAAAATAATGCATTTCAAATCTGTAACAAAAATATTAATATAGAATTTGGGTTTCTTTTCTTCAAGCACCGAACGTCATTTAGTATAATCTCATTCTTCAGATTTCTGTCGAACCCGAGACTTCTCCGGAGGAAGCAGTGACGTGAGATACAGAGCCGTGATGATGCGAGTAATTACTCTCATAAGACCGTTATTTATACGTGTAACTTAACAAGACGCTAACTAGCAGAGCTGGCTGCTGCTTCGCAAAGAGCTGAATCACGTGATATGCACATTGCGTCAAAAGATGAGGAAACAAGAAGAGGTGGTCGGCTGGTGTACCCTAAAAAGTTCTGGCATAAAATTGGTCACTCTTACTATGAAGCAAATATGGGAGGATAGCTTGAATGCTGTTTATGCTCTGGACAATTAATTCAATATTCAGTAAGTTTCAGCCTTCCACAGTGATGAATATTGCGACAGCCGAGAACAGAAGTGAGGGTGAGCAGAAGAACTGCGGAGAGGCGTTGTATTTTCCATGATTAGTGCTGTACATAAGAGACGGCATGGCCAGAATATTAAGTTAGCTTATTACTCGCAGTGGCTGCAGATGCAAATAAAAAACATTACTCAGGACGCAGTGCGTACTGCCCGTTTCTAGGACGACTGTTTGACATAACCTTGTTATATGGCCTCTTTTATTAATATGCTGCACGTCAAAAAGGTCAGATATCAGATATAGAACGTAAGAGGCCGCTCTCATATCGACAGGTCTCGTCATTCTGAAACGACTGTATTCCAGCGGGACCGATTAGGTATTCATAGAGGACACTTGACTGTTTCAGCGCGATGTAACACAGTGCAGCATACATGCACCCCTGCTGACCGCACGCCCTATAGCACGAGGAACATATATTACTAAGAGTTAATAGCAAAGGCTGTATTAATTTAATACAAAGATAGAAGCCCAATTTATACCCTTTATATATGAAGGTAGTGTAATTGCCGTTGAAAATTCAACGGAATAGCATCTCATATATTGTAATATAGACTCTATAATAAATAAAGAGTAGGGTCTTGTGGGTTGTAATACCGTGTAGGTTAGAGAAAGTCTGATGTTTCGGAGGAAAATACTGCGTTCACTTTCAGGGTAGAAGAGTAAGCCAGGAAACAAACCAACAAGAGAAAATTGCTGCCTGCTTCTGCTGTCTGAAAACTACATGGCTTTACAATCTAGAAAATTCTGTTCTTATTCAACGCCGTGAGAACCTCAACGGGTATGGTTACTGAGATTCAGTGCACTTAACACTAAGATGTCAGTGGCAACACAAAGGAACACAAAGATAAGACTGCAATATATAAAGAGGCCGTGATTTTGCTTAGCGCTTGCGCATTAACGTACATGTGCCCTGACGGTTTTATCGTCTACGCACATGTGAACACACTGGCTTTTGCAAGTAACTTTATATGGAAGTCTGCTCGATGGATACATATATTCGTGACGCCGCATAATAATCGCTTGATGCATTGCCAGACAACGACAAAGCGGTAGGCAATTAGCGCTTACTTGGTGAACCACACGAGAAAACATGGATGCGGTAGACTTCAGAATGAAGAGTGATCTCTACTAACTTATGCTGGAAAACGATTAACACCTTGTTTATAATAGACGAAACATTTGCCATAATTCTGCTAGTTTTCGCCAAGAAATACACGAAGCCCGATCGCACACCTCGACGCAGTAGTTGACGTGTTTGTGTTACTTCAGGTATCGGCTAATTGAAGCAGTCATTGAAACCGATGTGTTGAACAGAAGTTCGCACCACGCTCACTTTGGGCACTACAAAAATCGTTGTCCTGTACAGTTAATTCGTGTGAATTTAAAATTGGCATTCTGGCATCGGTTAGCGAAGTTTTCTTTCTTCCTTCCGCCCCGGTTTCCGATTATTGGGGTCGCTGGGTCCAAATTCCCGTTAAATAATTCACATGCGTAATGACCATACCGTAAGTTGAAAACGTGAATCCAGACATCATCACCTTATAGGCTTAGGCCCGTGTTCTGCCCTTAAGCCATAACGGGGATAAACTGGACCAGGAAACAGTAAAGTAGAATGGGCAAGAGATACTTGGAGACCCTGATACAGCATTTGAACCGTGTGTTACCGTAAAAATTAGGATAACAGGAGAAATGCTATTAATACCCAAGGTGGGGAATACGAAAGAGTCATTTGAGGAACAGTTTGGAGGATGTTCCACCGGGCACTATGGCCGTGGCCAACTCGATGCTATTAGTGAAAGTTTACACGTCAGATGCCGCAGTCGAGCCACCCCATGTAGGATATTGATGGGAAAGCCAGAAGTAAAGGGACCACTGGGAAGACCAAGACGTAGGTGGGTGGACAACATTAAAATGATAGGATTGTATGGATTGGATTTGTCTGGCTCAGGATAGTAACGAATGGAGGGCTCTTGTGAACGGTATCGAACCTTTGGGTTCCATAAAATGCTCGGAAGTTCTTGAGTAGCTGCACAATTGGCAGCTTCTCAAGAAGGGCTCAGTTGCATGAGTGAGTGAATTATATTTCATTTGAACTACATAATTCAGAACAATGCATTCAACTGGAACAATCATATCGTAAGAACGGAACCTGAACGAGTTCCGAAATAATTAATGGACACTCAGAGGAACAAGTTCCACTGGACATCCAGAGTTACGTTGCAAGAACGGACACAAACATCCAAACTCTAATGCTGCTCTTGATGATGTATTCATCAGATTGTAATCATTGCAAAACAGGAGTTCAAATAACATAAAATCAGATACACAAAGGCGTTCTTTACGCCCACTTGACCGTCTCTCTCTCTCTACACAAGCACGAGTTGCTGTCATTGCATGCGCAGTGCGAACGCACCAGCCTCTTAAAAAAACATGTAATGGCTATCTGAAAGGTGAGAAATGGGTGTAAAATTGTAGCCGAAACACTTGAAGGGTGCAACTGCTTGGGATACCTAGGAGTAGATACGGATAATATTAAAATGTCTTAAAGAAATGTGGTTATAAGGTTCTGACAGGATTTAAATGGCTCATAAGGGACCCGCCGTGAATGTTCGTGGTCATGGTAATGAAACTTCGAGTGTGGTGAAAAGCGGAGGGTTTATTAACTGATGAGCAACTGTTAGCTCCTCAACAAGGACCCTGCTCCGTGGAGGCCGTGTTTAGATTCACATGTAGCAGAGTTAGAAACAACATAATTCCATAGAGCAAAAGAAATAATTCCGATGCATCACAAAACCTACACAGAACATTATCGCGCATAAAATAACAGTTAAATGCGATGTTAAGAAGAACTGCAAAGGAAAGGCTACACCAAAAGTTGTTTCTGTCTCTTAATAATATCTGATCATCAGCGAATAATGAGCGATATCATTTCTTCTAAAATTAATTTTAGTTATCGTTGACTTCAGGAGTCACGCAGTGCTTTAGTTGTTTGAGGCAATATTCTACCTGCCGGAAGGCCGCGGGTTCAGATCCCGATGATATCACTGGAATTTCAACTTACCTAATCCTTCCAGCCGCACTGTGGTTCTGGGGTCGACTCAGCCTCTAACAGAAATGAGTACCATTCCTCGGGGTAAAGGGCGGCCGGCGTGTAAGACTGACAACCTTACCGCCATTTTTGAGCCGATTACCTCGAAAATGTGGGAGCCTCCATACCTCACAACTTTATGGGCCTCCACCGCCTGTTACAGGGATAGCTTTACCTTTTCACCTTTTATCATTTACTTCACTCTGATATGTTTACTATGTTCTGTTTATCCAAACAGTAGTAGTCACTTAAAATAGTTAACATTCGTTTGGAATGTATGTTTACTTATATAAGGCGCAAAATATAACCTCGTCGTGATTGCTCCCGCTTTGGGGTGAGGTAATGTTCATTCCCTTCGCGTTTCACTACTTTGCCTCCTCCTTGAGTTTTAGGAGCGACTTATTTTTAGTGATATATATATTGCGACGTAGCCCGCTATACTGCGACGTTCGGCAAGGAGAAAAATAATTTCCTTTTCTTGCCAGAAGAGCTGTATCAGAGAAACCAGTGGGGGTTCACAGCATCGGGCTGCTTCGGGAGGTAGCGGGCACAGGTCCAGATGCAAGCGGACGAGAATGAAACAGAAAAACGAAGGAAAGAAAGAAAGAAAATTGGCAATGTAATAAATTATGTAAAGGATAATGCTGAATTTCAAAAGAAATGTAATGTGCGAGAAAAATGACAAGACAAATTAAATGAGATTTCGGTCGCAGTGGAATTTATAATAAGGGAGCGGTATTATTCTACGTAAAGTGCCTTGGGCGTCAGATGGTTTAGCGATGTGGAGAATCTGAAATCTGAAATCGGTTTCCTGAAACTGCAGACATTGTTATTCTATTTTTCCTTATAGAACTCGTGTGTCTATGGCTGTTGCAGAAAACATAAAAATAGAGCATTTCTGTCCAACGTGTTTTACCTACGTAAAAATTGTAGGGTGTTCGTTTAAGGTTGCTCTATGTTTGTTTGTTCCGCTTCCTAATTTAAACACAAACATAGGCTAACCTTAATTGAACTTAGCGGCAAACTATGTGAAGTGTTATTCATGTTAAAACAACACGACTTGAAAGATTTGAGGCTTTCACGGCGGTGACTATGAAGAAAGTAGTCTTCTGGGATTTGGCACCGTGTCACGGTGCCAAATCCCAGAAGACTGCTTTCTTCAACACGACTTGAATTAAATACTCGGGTAATCTGCTTGTATTAGCACCAGTCAGCTCGCACCGTAGTTACGTAGTCCAGGGTTCCGTGACTAAAAGTAACGGGTTATGCATTGGCTGATTGGATTTGATAAATTTATACAGTTCGGGCCTACGGGCAATTATAGCGCTATCGCTATACTACATACTTCCGGTTCACTATTGTACACGCACTAGGATTCTAAGTCTCCACTATTCGTATCCTGGCAACGGATTTATCACAGTCTGTCAGTTCAACTCACACATGACGTCTTCTTGGCAAGCCTAATTTCTTTCTTGCCAATTCCGAAGACTCGACCCAATTCTCTTCTGAATACTGTTCTGTACTCATACAGCTTCTGAATTCCCAATTTTAATTCTGTATCTAATCTCCCTAGCTAGAGACTTTCGTTAAACAGACTCGGATCGGACCCCATAAAAAACACCGTCTTCTATCATGAGTATTGTTGTGTTACCTAGCACGGTTCACAGAGAACACAGCTCCTATTGTTGCGTGTTCGATGGAACATGTATACTGAGTCGTTACCTAGCAATGGATATGTACGTCTCAATAAAAATGAAATGACAACTACACCATCGTTCTTGTCAAATGCAGACCTACTTCGATTACATGAGTATCGAATCACCGGGAAATTTTGCTCAGACAGTAAAGCTTTTCACTTGTATACTGTTTTATTTGGTTATTTAACGACGCTGTCAGTATCGAGATTACACAACTGATGATTTTGATTATTACGGATTTGGAACGAAGAGGGCCGTGGCTCAGTCGAGGTACTATCCCGGCATCTGCTTAGAGGAAACAAGGAAAACCATGAACCTCAGACAGGATAGCCGGTATTCCAGTCGAGATTCGAACCAGGCACTCCTTGAATACAAGTCTAGAGCACTGCTGCTAGACCAACCTGTTCAGTGACTTGTGTTTTGGAGTTGTCTCATTTTACCCTTTGACAGGACACCACAATCTCGACTGGTAATGTGGAATTTCATGGGTTTCCCGTCACTCCAGGCACATTCAGGGCAATATCTCAAATTAAGCCAAGGTTGCTTCCTTCAGAATCCCTTCCCGTTCATTATTCTCTGTCATTCTACCATTTGAAGTTATGTAGTCCCAGATACTACGTGTACGTTTATGAATATACAGTCTCCATATAACTGAAATGAAAATTAAAATATTCATTTCAGTACATTATGAGCGTCGTTAAATACATGAAGGTTACTTTCTACGGTTCGATGTACTTGATACACACGACGTTTCGGGAGTTTCAGATGGCTGGCAGTCAGTATGCTGACGTGTTTCTTTTCATTTAAGTGCGTCCTGGTTTGCTCCCAATTGCTTTCATTATGAGTAAATGAATATAATGAAAAGTGTGTCAGCATTATGGCAACCCGGAGTGCAAGTTCCCCAGGCCAGACCAGCATAATGACTCAGTCACTGCCACGAGGTTTCAAAGAATAATTTCACTGCATTAATATCGAACACACATGAATTCAAAAATGAGATTACATTATCTAATTTCCGAACTGTTTTTTATGTGGTCGATTGATTGCAACAAGTTACGACCCTGTAATTTTGTGTGGCATTCGTTGAGCCGCCGGTCACGGTAGTCTAGCAATCTAAGGCATGTACTATCTTCGCTCGCTTAGAAGCCGGGATCGTGGGTTCGAATCCCACACAAGGCATGAAAGTTTTGTTTGTGTATGCGTTTATTCTGTTTTTGTGTTGTCCTGTGGTTAAGCAGAGGCCTTGCGACGAGTTGACCATCCGTCTAAGGAATCCTACCATTTGTAAAAATGATCATGAAACTGAAAATCAGACGCCAGGGCCCAAGGGAGCTGTAGAGCCAGTGAAAAAAATTTAGTTGGATCCAGGATTCCTGTTACAGTGACCCACCCGATAAAGACGATTGCCTCACCGATGTCTCTTCCGTTTTGTACATGATTCCATAATGTTCAGTGCATTGATTTCAGAATGTACCAAAAGCGGGCGTCATTGTGAAGCAGATTTTTGAAAATAATCCATTCAGTATCGTCGTACAGATTACCATGCAACAGCAGAAGCATCGAATTTCTAATTCGTCTCATTTTACGACATAATTGTGAAGAATTTTCTTCAGCGCCATTTCATACTACTTCTAGTGAAAACAGTATGTATTTGGTATTCGTGTTTAATCTGTTTCAGTGGCTTTAAAACAAAAGGGATTAATTCACATTTAAGCACGTTTCATCCATTTGATGGACGCTTATTGGATTCACGTTCTATCTCTGTGGTGTGTTCCCCAGAATTTCTCATACCACTCAACAAATGACAACCGGCCGCTGAATTAAGGACGGGGAAGAGGGGGGGGGGATGAATGCGTTTTAGTGCTTTCAAACGGCGTGTAAACACCTTAATTTTATTTGTTTCGTCTGTACCTTGGGACTGTAATTCCCAAAGAAACAGTTCAACTGTAATGGTTTCAGAACACGATTGCCTCACAGAAAGCGAATTATCGTATCGGCAGTAAAAATCTCCTATTTTAGAAGTAACTGATGATTAAGGCGTTAATAAATAAGCGTAATATTTCATAAAGATAGCTGGGGGGAGCTGTGCAAACAAATATTTAAAATTAAGTCTATACTTGAAGTGTTATGTCCTAATTTCTACGTTAATGACACAACATACATTTAAAATGTTAAAAAAAAAAACAAACAAACAAAGTGAGAGTACAACGGAAAACTGAAATACTTTTAGCGAGGCTCAAACACTCGACCGCCTCTGTGGTCTAGTGGTTCCTGGCTACAGATCCAGAGGTCCCGGGTTAGATTCCCGGCGCTACCAGATTTTCTGAGGAGTAGTGGGTCTTGATCGGGGTCCACTCAGCCTCGTGAGGATAATCGCTGAATTTGTAATTAGAACTGGATTTGTTCAGTAATGTTTGTATTCGAATGTATTATAGATCCTTGCATAGATTTATGTTTCTGTGAAAGCCGCAAGTTATAAGAAACACCCCTCTCGTTAAGAACGAATTATTCTTACATAGCTCGAATGTTCTTTATTGTAAAAGGATGCCAAAGCCTCCATATTAGATTCACGAGTTCAGTAAAGTCGTTTCTAACATGACCTGCACACTAAAACTGTCTCTTTTCACGTGCCCCACACACTAAATCCATCTTTTGTAGCATTTGCAATACACTAACATGTCCCATACACTAAATCATTCTGTTTTCATTTGTCCCCTTTTTGTATCACCATGTCATTTTTACACGCGAGTAGATAAAGTATAAATCCAGTAAGAAAATGAAACTCCGCATCAGCTGCTGTAGGAGTCACGTTTTGTCGTGCGGTCATACAAATAATGTACAATGGACTTACAAGGGGACTAATTTGAGAAGATCCCCGATGTTGGAGCTGCACTTCACGAGAAAGACCGGGCTCCTTTGAAATATGGCCCGCTATATCAATCCACGTCTCGGTTTTGAAGCCTGGCCCAATTACTCGGAGACAAATCAACCCTCTCTTCCTAAATTGCCAACGGTCTCGGAAAAATCCAGATCTTTAAAGAAGATGCGCATTTCCTTTTCTCCGCCGGAAGAGCCCGTGCGCGGGGGTTAAGTGCCTCCTCGGGGTATAAGAGCGAGAGAAGCCATTTCACATGTTTAGTGCAATAACTCCATAACAGACAATGCACTTCACACGTTTTATAATTATACTGCGTATAGATGCACAGTCACAGTGGGGCATGGGGCAGCGTAGTTGGTTGAGGCACTATGCTACAAGCCGGAAGGTCGCGGGTTCAAGTCCCGATGAGGTCATTGGATTTTTTTCAATTGACCTAATCCTTCCAGCCGCACTATGACCCTGGAGTCGACTCAGCCTCTAACAGAAATGAGTACCAGCAATATTCTTCGAATATTCTTGGGGGTAAAGGGCGGCCGGCGCGTAGGGCTGAAAACCTTACCGCCATCTTTGAGCTGATTGTCTAGATAATGTGGGAACCTCAACATCTCACAACCCTGTGGGCCTCCAGGGCCCAGTTGCTTTTCAGAGAAGTGTACGTGCAAGCGAGTGGAAGGCAACCTTCGTCTCGTACATCTCCAACAAACTGGAACGTCGGACGCAAAAGGAATTTTCACAACAGTTCCTGTTTCATCCCGGCTTATAAAGAAATTCCGAGGCCCAATAAACAACGTTGCTCTAAAGAAAGAGATTAATTTATAGGAGTGAACAGCACCGTTGCATATCTGAATTACTGGTATAGTTCGCACTGTAAGATGACCATGCCCATGCAACAAACTGCCCGTATTTAAATAAGGAATCAAATTATGAACAAAATTAAGACGTCAGTGCCATTGTTGGACATAAATGTACATGGAATTTTTATCAAGGGACACGTAGAATAACAGGAAAACAAATTATCTCAACGTATCGGCAAGAAAGTAACATTTTGTGGTGGACAAAGTGGCGCTGGGGAAGGTTTTCTTCGAGTACTTCGGTTTCCCCTGCCAATCTTCATCCCACCAAATTCTCCATCATCATAATAACCCGGGGCAGGTACAATAGGCCAATGAGTGGCCGACATGCTGAGTGGACCCAGTTGGACTCCACCCCCCACTAAGCGAATTTTTTGAATCCCTGGCAAAGCCTATGTCATGATACCCCCATTATCTGTGTGTTACCGTCATGTAACAGAGGAGTGCCATGTATCAGTTACGGTGCCACGGCATTATTGCGTGGGAAACAATTTGAAAGAAGAAGCTGCCAGTGTTTTTGCTTCAACTTTACTGTATGAATTGGTCAGTCATGATTTATTCTGGTACGTGACACTGAGCTGCTTTTGAGACGATCTTTCTTTATTACAGCTGCGGAAGAATTCATTGGAATTCTCTTGCGCTGTACGAAAACTAAGGTGTTTAACCCCGAACCCCGTGAGATAACACGGTTGTGAGAATGCCTGCAGTTGTACGGACGGGCGCCACAAGTTGTTTTTTTGCTACACAAGTGGTCTATATAGCTCTTCCCTCTTTGAAAATGTGTTCCTGCTATCAAGATGCATATCTAGGCATGACAACTACAGAAAAGAGGCCTATCCCGACTCTGCGACAACGGCCCTTCCTGCTCACCGCTGTGGGAGGCTATCGTTGGAGTAATTCCGATAATAAATTAATAAAATATAATTTGTTTTGACTACACTAATGAAACAAAACGTTCGTACGGTAAATTAACTTCTGAAAATGTTTAGTATCAGTGTGAACGAAGTGTACAAATCCCGTTGTGTTTAATTCCTCATAGGAATTTTGTTACAGAGGCCGAATTCCCTTCATGATCTTTATCCTCACACTGAAACGAAACTGAAGAGTCATATAAAGTGTTGGCTATATCTTGAGCCCTCTGGAGGCGGAAATGTGTAACAGCATTACAGAAGTCAGTTCATAGTTCCCAGAAGACCCACTGCAGCGCCATATAAAGACAAGTTACTTAACGAGGAGGAAGAGGAGTTACATGACTCTCGGAGTCGTGAGGCAGTAAAATATAGCCATTAGTCCCGCGGGGATTCGGAACTTGGAATGAATGTGCTGGCGAGGACCAGCAGTAATTTACTCGACGGGACCCGACCCTCTGTTTGGGGAACAATAACTCTGTGCTCTGAGGGCCGGAGAGAAATTAAGATCCAATTTTACTAATACCCAGTAAGTCAGTTGAAGTAGTAACGCTTTGGGCTTGTATTTTGGAGGTTACCAATTCGAATCTCTGTAGGAACACAGACGGTTCTCCAAAGTTCTTCACAGTTTTCCTCAGTCCTTCATGGAAAGATCCTTAAAATATGCCATCATTTTTATCTTACTGTATTTCTCCCGGTTTATCTTTCATAATCATCCCCTGTTACAGATTATGAACTCCAGAAGCTGATAAATTGTGGTAAAGTAACAATGGAATGAATAAATAAAACGAAATTTTATGTTTCTGAGAAACGGGTACGTCGATTTCGGAAATATCAACATTATCATTTCATACCTATGTGACTTCGTGGAAAAAATTACGGTTACATGACTTAAAAATTTACTTTAATGAATAAAATAGTCCCTAATGTGAAACGGCGACAGTACTTGTGTTGCCTGAAACCGTGTTCTCACGCATTTGCGAATGCAATGGCTACTTAGCAGGGCAGTATGGAACATCACGCGGATTACAGCTCAATCGAAGCAACTTACGGCGCTGAAAGAGGGGCCTTCAACCACATTCACTTTATTTACATAACAGGGGCTGCTGAAATCTGTTTTCCTCCAGCAACTGTCTTACATGTTGATCAGCCAGGCCAAAGCATTCATCACACACCAGACCTGGCAGCAACTGCTTCTTCATGTCCTGAATTACAAGTGAGCCGACCCCAGTGGCTGCGTCTTCGCCCTCCTGAATACCGGGGTAGTGGATTCGAATCTCTCTCGAGGAATGGACACCTCTGTGCAATTATTCTGTGAGTAGGTGGTGGTCTTGGGATGGGCTGATCTCCCGTCCAAGGAGTACTACCGACTGTCTGAGATTAAGAAACTGAGGTGAAAAGGAGCGTTTCACGGATGCCCTATGTTCCAAGCGGGAGTAACAAGAATAGAAGAAGAAGAAGAAGGTACAGCTTGGGATTTCGGTAGACTCGCCTTACATTGGTCACAGCGCTTCTAGCGCATCAACCGATTACGGTATAAGCAACGGGAAGCTAAGATATCTGTGTTAAGTTACACAGATACGGCGGTGACTATGAGGGTTATTGACTTCTCGCATACGGTGTAAGGTAAAGTTGTCCTCAAGCACAAAGTCATGGAGACTTATAGGGGAGTGTATTTATATCGCCAACATTCTCTACCTCGACACTAGATGGAGGTTCTCATCTTGAAGCTCCGGCTGCTTTACTCTTAGGGAAAGAGACTCTTGTACCCACCCATAGGATAGGAGACTGGGTGAGCTCATAGCTGGTATGGACACTGTGGAGTGGAAACAGATTTCTTGCACCTGCCGGGAATACAACGCCGGCCTTGCAGCCCACATGGCGTCCCTAAACCAAATTGAGCTCCTGTGGGGTGTGGGGTTGAGGATTTTCACCCGAACGTCACAGTAGCGCTTGTCGGAACTGGTGACTACTTTGAAGATCTTCGGGGATATTGTGTTTTGTTGTCTGGTACTGCGTTATCGAAGTTTGGGGGGATGCGGTGCCCGTTGCTATTCTACGTGACTTCGCTTTGTGTGCGCTCACGTATGCAGAAAACCATTGCACATAGAACGGGGACGAATATTGTTTGTCTCTCTCTCTCTCTCTTGAAGTGACTTCAGTTTTTGTTTTGAAGTGCCACATATGGTCACTGAATTTTAAGCACACAACTCAGCGTTATGTCCAGCGGCGCCATTTGCTACTGGCAATGTCCACTGTTGGGTCCTGACTATCATGCCGTTGATTCGTTAGCTTGTTTGTTAAGGAGTCATTTCTATGGCCATTACTGTAGGGCAACTTCTCTGAGAGGTTTTCCTAGCACCCCCAAGCTGAATCCAAGCTGAAGGACCACCTCTTGTCTACTTCTCCGTGGCTATTTATTCAATATTGTAGAGTGTAGAGCTTTTGCTATGTAACAACCGCGAGATGGGCGAATATATCAGGGGCGTTTCTGGGCAACGGATCGGTAAACACTTTCATGCAGCAACATACACGTACGCAACAATAGAATAATTTCTATGTGGTCCGTGCCGAGATGTCATAAACACCGAACACGTTTAGAACTTAGTTCTGTACGGGAGTCTGTGAAGATAGGATTTGAACGCGTGAAGCTGAAGAAACTCCACTGGTAGAAGCCGTTGCCAGGGAACGGCTTATGAAGGCACAGTAGGCTAGAAAAGGCTTAGGGGTTGCTGTGGTGATTTGTGAATTGGGGAGATTAGTAATGTCGCTGTAAGCGCTTGCAGTTACGAGTCGTGTGTATAAGTGGTCAATACATCCATTCACTAAACAACGCCCCGTCTATAGTCACTCAGCACGTGACAATATATTCGCCATTGGAGTCGAGATCTGGAAACTGTCTCCTCAATCTGCAACTTGAGGGGGCGCCAGGCCACGGTGACGAGCGCCACAATGAACACGGACAGACGTACAGTTAGACATAGGCCATAATGCATATTCTAATGTAATTAGGGACACTTATACAAAGATCTTAAGCGATGGTCAAGAAGGGTTGGCTCTACGGCAGCGTCTGCCATTCTGTCATGCTACTTACTGAACGCCGTAATTTAAGCACCGCTTTCCCAGTGACTGGATCACTATGCATGAATGTAGCCCTCAGAATAACTGGAATTTTGGACTTTTGGACTTTTTCCGTCGTCTGGTATTGTATAAACTAGAAAACACAACGTAAGATTTGAGGTTTTCACGGCGGTGGCTATGAAGAAAGCAGTTTTTTGGGATGTGGCGCCTCCGACGTTTCGGAGGAACGCATCGCCTCCATCTTCAGGGCAGAAGATAAGAAGAAATCCGCGAGAGAACCAGCGTGAGCAGGTGCAACAGTCTGTTACAGATGGTGGAGGCGATACGTTCCTCCGAAACGTCGGTTAACACAATATATGGAGGCACCACATTCCAGAAAACTGTTTTCTTCATAGAAGACACAACGTTTCGGAAACTGGATCTGTTTTCATTCTCAGATGAGGGGGAAAGATGCCTGCTCAGTTGGGTCCATTAGAAAGAGCTAATCTGACTAGAGGCCTCTCACCTGAAAACCGAAACAAATCCAGTTTCCGAAACGCCGTTTTCTGGTTTATAGAATGCCGGATGATGGAAAAAGTGCAGAAACCCAGTAATTCTGAGTGGTATACATCATCGTCAGATCCTTTTAGAATGTAGGAATGTTGCTGTCTCTAAGCGGTTCGCTGAGGTTTGGTCGTGGTGCAGAGTGAATGCAATGAAGCCACTGGGCCTCCCGCTGTAATAACCCAACATCTCTAAGTGGCAAATAAATGGCGGGTGGGGGGAATGAAAGGGACAATAAAACATTATTTTTCGTAGTTATGTCGTTAATGCAAGATTTGGAATTTTAAAGGGATGTTATTAAATATTGCAAACTTGCTGTCGCTAATGAGTGGCGTGGGCTATATCCGGAGGGCATGCGGCGTTACTCTCGACAAACCCTGGCTCCACGGAAAATTTCAGTCAGAATCTGACCAAGAATCCCGTGTTCGTGCCGAGGGGCATTGCAACGTTCATTACCGAACGGTTACGTCAGCAAGATTGAACTGAAGATTGATCTGAGTTTCAGTATCGGTATATTGGTTTATGTACCTTTGCATAATAACTGAGGTATCATAAACGTGAAATTCAATCTTCGAACAAAATAACGCGGACGGTACAATAAACGAGAAAGCGAGATTGGTTCTTAAGTTATTTCGCGACGCTTCTTCATCTGCTTAGGTTACACATAATCCAATGGTACGATGATTTCATGAGTGACGAATCTGAAAAGGAAAGGGCGTGGAGTATGTTAAGGCAGGCCTAATATGCGAGCATTTGCCTTGGAGAGTCTGAAGAAAATCACAACACGAATAAGGATAGCCGGTCTCCACTTGGCATGCACAACAACCTGGGAACGGAGCCACGCAGATCCCGCTCGTGTGTCTTGGTAATTCTGACCTGACTTAATTACTCTCATTTTGATTTGCTTCATACTCTCTTTAAATACAATTGTACCTGAGTTGCTTTGTTCCGGGTGATGCTTCTATAGACCCTCCTTTCCTTTATTAAAGCAAGTAAATTCACGAGATCACGATAGTGTTTCCCCTTTTGAACGTTTAAACCAACTGACGGAATTTCTCGAAATTTGGTATGAACGTTATGCCATTTTTTTTAATTCGCTTAGTGGGGGGTGGAGTCCAGCTGGGTCCACTCGGCACGGCGGCCACTGATTGTCCTATTGTAGCCTGCCCCCGGTGATTATGATGGAGAATTTGGTGGAATGAAGATTGGCAGGGGAAACCGAAGTACTCGGAGAAAACCCGCCTCAGCGCTACTTTGTCCACCACAAATCCCACTTTACCAGACCCGGGATCGAACCAGGGCCACCGCGGTGGGAAGCCAGCGACTAACCACTTGAGCTATGGCGCGGCCACGTTATGCAATTAGAAATAAATTTATGTCGTGAAGTTCAGTTCCTACAACCAGCAGTAAAAGCATCATGAAGGAACGAAAGTTTGAGTTTGGAGGGGCACTAGTCCAACTTAATATACGGTTTTGTGGTAATGTTCGATAATAGATCCCAGAAAAGTATGCAAGTTATATTAAGATTTATCTTTGCAATACGTAAAATTATAGGCTGTGTTTACGTTTCGATTTGGTGGCAATAACTAGCGAACACTGGGAGCAAAGTGTGTGCAGTTGTGTAGGGAGATACGCCTGGATCATAAACGTACCTACGGTTTTAAATAAATAAACATGGAGACAGTTTCAAAATTTGAGGTTATATCCGACAAATTCAATGCTGTCTGAGTAATATGCTCCCAGCAATAGCGGGAAAATAAACTCAGATAACAACAACAACAGAAGATCTGTAGGAGAGAAATTGTACATGACATGAACTCTGAGTATGAAGTGTGCTCTTTTTTACGCTGATGTCATGGCTAGAGACTCAAGTTTCGTTATCAGTCACACGCAGACACCCCCTCCCCAAAAGAGGCCCCAACTACAATTATTTTCCAACCTACATGTGAATCGGCCTGATGGGTTTTTAGTGACGAGACAGCCCAGCCTAGTCAGTATGGTGGCTGGTCACGAGCTGGATGGCCGGTGTTCTATTCCTGGAAAGTAAAGGATTCTTGTCTTTGCCGACGCCCGCAGAACGGATCCCGGACCCATTCACCCTCATATGCAAAGTGAAACGCAAATGAGGTTATGAAGAACTCTGTCTTCAGGGATATAACACCGTGTGATCCGTTGAGACATAATTGAGGTTTCGGAGGAACATGTTGCCTCCATCTTCAGCTCTGTTTGCTAACTGCTTCATCCTGGTATCCTGATTGGCTTATTCTTTGACCCTGAAAATAGAGACAATATGTTCCTCCGAAACGTCTGTTAACTTTCAACGAATTACTCTGTGTTATATCTTCATTCATTCATTCATTCATCTGTAATCTGCAAGACGACAGGCCCACAGTCTCTTCCAAAACAGTTCCTCCACTTGATACGATCTAGATCGTTCTCCTTCAAAAGAAATATCTTCTTCTGTCCCCAAGATCATCCAGCATCTTCTTACGTTTTCTTCCTCGTCTTCTGGTCACTTCTATCCGCCCCTCTATCTTTCCTTCAATAACCTCTTTTAGAAGGCAGTTACCGCGTAAGATATGACCAATCCAATTAGCCTTCCGTTTTCTTATTTATATCTTAGAAGAAAGAAATCTTCACAACCTCAAACCCAGCATTAATGCGGTTAAATGGATCTGTGAATTCTATAAACCTGGTCTTAGGGCCCTGCATTTCTTGACCCCACAGTCCCTTGTTCATGACAGGTTCCTGTTCTTCCAACTGATTTCCTTTTTGCCTTCATCTCTTCACTTTCAGCCCTCCTGAATCACTCTTTGTCATTTTTCAAATTTATTTGCCGTTCGCCTTCGTCTCTTCTGATTCAAATTTCTGAATTTGTTCCCTACACCTTCCAGCCGCCCGAAAGTGGGCCCACTACTTTCTGCCTTACACTCAACACTTTCCTTTTTCATCCATTACAATCACGTGTCTTAATCACTCGAACTGTCGCCGTTTAATTTCTTCAGTTCTCGGTCAGTTCTGATTCTCCATGCCACTCAGCTGCTCCTTCCAACGTACGTCACATGACGTCATCTTTGTCACTCTGTACACACTCGTATTTCTGCTGTCAAGGTAAGCGATTCGCTTCAGTACCCGCGTTTGCACCCGAACGAGAGAATTGGCAGACGGCTGAATAATTGCCCCTTGAAGCTATTTACATTTCTTACTCCGAAATTAATCGGGCAAGAGTTATTATGTTTTACTAACTAAAGGAGAAAACGAATTTGTGAAGTGTTCTAAGAGGACAGGTTAAATGCTCTGTTAATAAGACGATTAAAGGTAACACAGCAAAGGGTACAAAATTGAAAAGATGCTGTAGTGGCCGATCACATTAGCACGGTACGTAACAAGCATTTTTGTTTATTTATTTATTTATTTATTTATTGGTTACTTACCGGCGGCGTGAGCTCAGACTGCAGCATAGATTTGTGGTACGATTAGTCAATAATGAATACGAAAGATTTGCAAGGAAGTGGGCGTGGCTTAATTTGACGTAAGCACTGCTATACCCAGAATTCTATGCGACAACTTTTGTATGTATGGCGAATATGTACTGAAATGCAAGAGAGAACATTTCTGACTGTGCTGTGTGATATCTGAGTACGAATAGTTTCGCAGATTATGCAACATTTGTGTTCCAGTACATGGACACTGAAACAAGAAAAGTAAACAGGGTGGCAAAGAACACTTTTTAGAAAATATGTGTGTGCTCCATTTCCTTCCCAAACTTTCAACGTGCGCTTCTCATTGTTCGCATTGAAATAAAATTCTAATGATTGTATCTTGATACAAATAGAGTAAAATAACAGAATGAATAATAACAAAATGGGTTGTAAAGAAATTATGGCGAGGTACTGCCTTCCTACTTACTAAAATACGAGTAAAAGGGGTCGAGACCGGCTCTGAACAAGTTACGACATTTGCAAACGGCAACTTCGGGAAGCAGACTGTATCAAGTCCATGCATTTTTCATCCCCTCCATCTAATGCCAAGGTCTCCCCCATACGTCTTAATTAATCACAGGGACAATTTTACCTTTTTTTTTACCACGAATTTTCATATTTTTCAGGTTCTAAACTCGTAACTTCATACGCATAAATTTGGTGCTTTACAAACACCAGCAATTACAGCTGCCCTGCGCTCATGCAAGCATTGATCTTCATAATAAACACATCTGGAAAGTTCCAAAACTCAGCTATCTTAAGATTTTGCCAGATGCTAAATTTAGAAATTATGAGTACATGGATTATCTCCAGGTCGCTTTATTTTTATCGCCAAAGCATGATACTGTATTAGTGCAGCTACTACATAATGTACACGCATTTTCATTGATTGGTATTAAATGTGCGCCTAATGAGAATATTATGAGAAATTAAATACAAATGACTAACATTGAATAAAGCGTGCATCACATCTCTTAAAATAACTATACTATAAAGAAAGCAGTGTTCTGGGATGGGGCACCGTGTATATGTGGTGTTAACCGACGTTTCGGAGGAACGTATCGCCTCCATCTTCAGGGTAGAAGGAAAAATGTAAGAAATCCGCAAGCGAAGAGACCGTGAGAACCGACCGGTCGGTTAACACCACATATACACGGTGCCACATCCCAGAAGACTGCTTTCTTCATAGTCACCGCCGTGAAAACCTCAAATCTAACTATACTATAATCCATATTCTGTTTAATATAGGCTCTCCTGTTCTCGATTTTCGATCTTATGAAGCGACCATTTTATTTTCTGTTCCATTCTGTTCTGCCTCTTCCCTTCTGACCAATTAAATCGCGCGTAACAGGAAGAAATACGGCGTGGGGATGTGAACTGCGTTAATCTGGCCCCGCGCAGGGATCACTGCCAGGAATTGTGAACACGTTAATGAAGCCTCCGGTTCCGCAACAGGCGGGGGAGGGACTGTCAGCTTAAGAGAGACTTAGCTCCAAGGAGATAGCTATCGCTATTTAGTACTTTTCCTTAAACTTTACCTTATTATAACGATGTTAAAAATGTTATAAAGGTAAGCTACACCACCGGCTCTGTGCTCTCAGGAACACGATCCGTGACAGGTGCATGAAGAGAACACACGCGTCACTAATTCGCTATCATTTGTGGTCGAGTAAAGAAATACGCCAGAGATGCTAGTGGGTGCGCGCGCACAGCTGCATGAGAAACGAAGCAAATTGCATACCGTCCATCACGATGTGAAATGCAGCTGTATTCGTGTGGTTTAACATTTCATTATTCCGTCATGAACGGTGAAATATTTTAAAGCCAAACCAGATTACAGGTGTAGCAGTTTAGCTTGTTTCGAGGGGTTTGACTTTCGAGTATGGTGTCTTTGTTTTTATTAATTTTTATCAGTTCTTAGACGAATTCCGTGATGTTAATCTTGTGCCTGAAGTTGTATTATTCGGTTCTGAATCCTGAAACTTGAGCCATAAAATAGGAGCATCCTCATGCCTAAGTTATGTTCAGTGGAACCTACAGTTACTTAGCTTGTCTGGTGAGAACAATTTGCTACTGCTTCGAATTGGCAAGGACATTGAAATGAAAAAATTCTTGGGAGTGAACTTGTGAAGGATGAGAATATCTTGATCTGAAGTAGAACCATGCACTAACAGTATTCCCGATAAGAAGTGCTTCGTAATTTTCACTTATCACGTAAGGGACGCTCCTATCTCTCTATGGCTCCACAGCCCTTGTAGACTTTCCCCCCCTTTTTCAATTTCTTAATCCATACACAGTCAGTACGACTCCTTGGGTGAGGGATAAGCCTATCGCAAGGCCGCTACTCGACACAGAACAAACACACACAGGCATCCATGCCTCGAGTGGGATTCAAACCCACGATCCCTGTGTTCGAGCGTGCAAAGACGGTTCATGCTTTAGACCCCGCGGCCACTGCGATCGGCAAAGAACGCTCTGTGATGAGGAAATCAAGGGGCGAGAGGCGATGTATGCAACACTCATGGGAGACCTGAGAAATAGGTCAATACCTGAAAGGGAGAAGCTATTATTACTCGTAAAATAGGTTCTAACTTAAGAAGGTGTGGGGATCTGAAATGGATCAATCTGACTCACGAAAGGGCCCAGTTGTGGGCTGTTGTGAGCGCAATGAGGAGCTTTCGGAGAGTTTCTTGACAAGCTGTGCAGTATTACTCTGTCAAAGGCTACTGCTCCATGGAATGGTGGACGAGGTTGCTGCCCTGCTGTTATCCTCACCATAACAGTGTTCGTCCCATTGCACAGATGAAGCTGGGGCAGAGTAGCGACTGTATCCAATGTGAAGGAAGCCTCACCACAAAGGTTTAGGAACCATAATTCCAAACAGATTAACCGAGCAAAACACACACACACACACTTACATTACTCATACACACTTCTAAGAACTCCGACATCACTTCTGTCACACATTAACTTTTTCACGAAAGGTTCATTACGAAATTTCGTTGCTCTCAAACGCATTACACTTAACGTTGCTGTCGACTGAGTAGCGCTGTTCCTTCGTATTTGGAAAACCCATGTTTCATATCTATGCCCGGAGACGGATATCTCGGTTGATCCGCTAGTGGTTTTTATTATTTATTCCAGACAAATGATTCCTTTCTATTCTTTAATAATTAATCAGTTCGCTACGCAATCTAAGCAGTTGGAATCGTGTCGCTAAATACGTCAAGCAACGTACCGCCAGAATTCAGTGAACGTACGGATGACAACTCTTTTAATGCTTCCCTCTGCAATTACAACAATGCGGCTACTGCGCCAACTTTTGAGGCAGATGCAGATCTGTTGTCATTTGGTCTAGGGTCTTTGTTTCGTGCGTAAAGGTAGATAATGAACGAAACTGAAGAATTTATGAAATGCTGTTAATTTAGTAAAGCACTTATGGTGACTTGCCAATCCGAAACGACTTTACCGAATAAAAATATATTAGTGAATACGATTCTATGCACTGTAAGATCTCTTTGCGAATTACAGACTTGGGAAATGAAAGAAGTGAACCTGCTTTTAATAAAATTGAACAACAAGAAAGTCTGGTGCATTAATGTTGAGGAGTTCAACAGAACATTTTTTTTTCAAAATGGAGCAGCGAGATTGATGGTGCTATATTCACCGCCATGAGAACCCCAACTCCCATACAGTTATCCTCTACAAAACTGAAACTGCTACCAACCACACTACACGGTATCACTTTCCACAAGAGCATCTTCTTAATTTATTCTCTCTTGTTCTTGATGGGGCTGATCAGTGTAAGCTAAATAGCCCAGTTACTGAAGCAGGCATAAGCACTCATATGAATATTATGTTGAAATGTGTGGTCACGCTGTGCAGGAAGACACGGCTATTCTTGATGGAACTACAATTTACTTTAGTATCTGTTGTTATCACTGAACTACGCGATATCTCACTGTCAAATCCTGCTCCCTGTTCGGACGATGCAGGTGGGATGGTTACATCGCATTCCGAACGTAATTTCATCTACCGTCCCGCTTATAACACCACGTGCATTATAACCAGGCACACAGACATATTATCGTCCGTTCCTCTAGTTCCCATAGAAACAAGCCTTGGCGCAACAGTAGGGACAGGAATCTGCACGACGGACAGTCGTAATATCGAGTCATGGGTCCTAGCAATGTGCCAGCACGCATTTGTTTTGTTCCGCTGTTTCGATGTAACGTAATATTTTAAATGGTGTGTTAGGCCGAATATACGAAATGCAGAGCATAACTCATCAAACGTGCTTTCCTGTTGTATATACTTTCAAAAAATTGTGCCGTTAATTTTATATTTAGGTAACAAGTCTGTAATCCAACTATTAAAACGAAATTTAAGCCACTGCTTGGAGTGCTAAACTGACCCGAAAACGACCCCACCGTTCGAAACTGAAAAAAAGTTGACAATTTCTCATGGCCGCCATGTTGCTTCACATTCTAAAAAGGGGATACTTTAAGGGAAATTACACATTTTATGAGGTCTACCGTCACGTGCAATTTCATGATTCTATATTAAGCGGCACTACTATCGCAACTTCGTACGTCCGCCATACTGTTTTAATTTCAGAGCACTGAAAAGTGCTTTGCAGGGGTAGACCGTAACGTGAAAACTAAAAGGTGCTGGGTGCGCTATGTGTAAGGAGTGCGTTCTTATGAGCGGACCTAGCTTACCAGCTCCTGATCTATGTGGCCAGTGCGCATGCGTCCACCTACCCTTTCCTCCTCATTATCTTTCTCCTTCCTGTGAAATTTGTCATTGGCGCCTACAGGCCCTACTTGCAGAGACGGTAAATCGGGACGCTGACTCTGAATTGTCTTCAAGAACTGCCCCCCTTTGCTGCTTTCTCCTGGGCACGAGGCCAGTCCACACACCGCCTCTCGAGCTAAGTCGTATTGTGTCTTCTTAGGTCGGGTTCATAGGCGAAGTGGAAGCCGTTTGGGGTTTCTTTTTATGTCGTTGCCTTTCGCCTGTTTTGCGTGTTTTCCAGTTATTGTTGACTGATCCTATGTTTGGTTTATCTGCGATATATTCTCTGTCTGAAGTTAATTTGTATTTATATACTTCGTTCATTTTATATACATATTCATGTAATTGCTGAATGGCCGCGCCATAGCTCAAGCGGTTAGTCGCTGGCTTCCCAGCGCGGCGGCCCGGGTTCGATCCCGGGTCTGGTCAAGTGGGATTTATGGTGGACAAAGTAGCGCTGGGGCAGGTTTTCTCCGAGTACTTCGGTTTCCCTTGCCAACCTTCATTCCACCAATTGCTCCACAATCACCCCCACCTATCATCTGGGGCTGGTACAATAGGCCAGGAGTGGCCGCAGCACAAGGGACTTAGTCCCACCTCCTAGCAATAAGAAAAATGGGGGGTACATATCTTACGTCTCCTTACTTTACTCTCATTCCTTGAACCCATATCCTTTGATATACGTGACATCACAGCTTCTCTATTTAATCGAAGGTTTTATGACGTGTCGATGGCTAAGGGACGAAGCTTGAAAGAAAACCCATGCACTGCAACAACCTGTAACCGAAAGGCTGACTGCAATGATACAGACACAGTGACACGCTGAGGGTGCATAGGTGCAAAAAGCTGAGTTGAGGAGCAGAGGTGCTATGAGTGCTATGATGTCACAAAACAATTCCGTGCTTCCCGCTGAACTTCGTAGGCATCCCAGAACTGTTCAGCCAGAATGAACATCCAAAAAAGTAAGTTTTGGTTAAGCCGAACTTCGATACACAATAACAGGAAACAAGCGAGAAACTTGACGCTTCAGTTGTTGAATAATACTGCTCGTTGCTTAATCAAGTCTATCAGCCGATATAAACCGTGATTTAATGAAGCGACTTGAATCATGCAAGAAAATGACTTCTTCCTTGGATATCGCCAAATCAGCAAATGAACCATGACCGGCAATGTTTCTGTATTTGTTGGTTAATGACATCAGAATGAACCCCAGGAAGGTATACTGAACTCTAAGTCACATTATAGTTGAAGAAATATTTAATAACATTGATAGATATATGAAACAAAATGAAATTAATTAACATGAGAAAGACATGGGCTTTGAGATACAACCAGAGAGACGCGGAAGATTTGCTATCTATTTTGGAAAGTCAGCGTGCTCAACTGGGAGCACTTGTTGTTAGACTTATGCAAACAGGACTAAAACTGTTCTGGATGAATCCATAAAAATAGCACAGAGAGAAGTTGTGTTTGTGCACCAAGCCATGAAAACATGGGCATTGGTCTGTGGAAGTATACCGTCATGCATTCTGAACGTCGCCACTAGACGGAGGTGAATGGCTAGCTAGCTTTACGCTCCAGAGTCCCTTGGACAGGTGGGTGGGAGATCCCCAGAGCCGATGTGGACACTCTGGACAAGTGAAGAATCCCTACTGCGTCTGAGAACTGAAATCAGGCATCATGGCCCAGAAGAACGTAATCTCAATTCTCACTCCAGTGAGAACAGCGAATCTCATTTCGAGATGTATTTCTTACTTCTCGGTTTCCCACCTGCGTCAGTTCCCTCGGCTAAAACCAAAGGAACCTGAAGAGAACAAGCGTGGTAAAGAACAGCTCAATAATTTTATGAGAAGATGATTTCATAAGGTTTATAAATTTGTGGCTTTGCCGGAAAGGGGAGAGAGATAGCACGGTGCCAAGGTTTCTGCTCTATAAATGAGCTCCTGGAATACTGTCACATGTCCGGGCTTCCGTGACTAATAATAGCGGATTCTGGATTGGATGATTGGATTTATTAGCACTTCTGTTACAATCTGTCTTAAACACCATTAATTATAATACTGTTGCTAATCTACACACTCCACAAATCACTATAATATGTTCCATTCTCGTCCTTGTACTCACAACTAATGCCAGCTCCGGAATTCCCTTCTCTTATAGCCACTTTGCACAGACCGAACCGAAAACAGCCGATATTGTTGACGAAGCTTGTTTACCGCGCCATTGTTTAGAAATTGACTTCCTACTGTCACGCGCTTAAGCAGGAAGGTGTTTACCGGACCATGGCCTTGCAATGGGTGCCCTTTTGTTGCGTGCACGTGTGTTGCGGGAATGCATTTACCAAACCGTTGCCTAGCAATGGGTATACACGTAACAATATTATAGTCACTTACTTTACTGGTAACTTGGTAAAGAGAGGCAAAT
Organism: Cryptotermes secundus; assembly: GCF_002891405.2. Classification (NCBI taxonomy): domain Eukaryota; kingdom Metazoa; phylum Arthropoda; class Insecta; order Blattodea; family Kalotermitidae; genus Cryptotermes; species Cryptotermes secundus. The sequence continues at coordinate 798,341 of NW_019737986.1, forward strand.
GCTAAGCACTGCACTGTTAAATTACTTCAGCTGGTGTGGAAGCAAGTTCTCAGGCCTGTTTTGTGCTAGGAGGGTCGTCACACTGTTGCAAATCTACGGCCTACCTAAAGACGCAGTAGAATTAGAGCGGGTACGGTTCTGCCAACTCTAGCAGATTGAAGCATTCCGAAGTTTCTTATACCACGTACACGTATGCGCTACGTCTAACAGATGTGAGCTGCAGGTTTGATGAATTTGTGATACCGCCCAGTGTAGTTTCGGTCTCCTACTGTAATATCTACATGATAGTTGTATCATTCAGGATTATCGTCTGGTTTAAAATGTAGTGTGCCGTTATTGGCTGAACCGGCAACTTCATGAGCAGACTGGTGCAATTCATTTTAAGAGATGCAGTCTTGGAGCGAAGTATCTCTTAGCGCTTCCCTTTTTAGCGTTCTTGAGCAGTCCCACCGAACTGATCTATCTGACAGCTCCTGTAAAACATTAGAGAGTTTGAACCGAATATTATAACGCGGGCCTCGTTCCCCACAGAATGACCCACAACCTTACCTACCCCGTCAGTGGGCAAGTGCGTACGCACTTCTAAACCTTGCTCACAGCTGGAACTGCAATATTACAGCGGACCTAATGCACTAATGCAACGTCGTTGAAAATTGAACGGAAATTTTTATCATGTGTTATTAGGGATTATATTGTTCTTAATGTTTACTGATTAAACAAACGAGTATTTGCAATGACAGTACAAAGGACAACAACGGTGATACTGCTGTGATATAGGCATACATAGACTAGCGGTGACGGTTTAGCTCTTACGAGGCTAAGATTCTTGGGCATACATACATGAACACTCTCATAACGAAAATTATTGAAATGACGCCTGAACGCCCAAAGTGTGTAGTCAGAGAAGCACCGCAGAGACGTCCGTTGTTAGATAACGGCTCGGTAAACACATTTACGAGGCTAAGTTCTCAACAGTTGAAGGACAGCCGTTGCTGGGTAGTAAATCGCTAGGCACCTTTCAGTGAGAACGAACATGACGCCTGAAAGCCTGGACAGCCCATTGCTAGACAACGGCTCGCTACAATATGTTTCCGCGACAACGGATAAAGACAGAATAGTAGAACTGTTAGAAATAGTGACTTATATTCAGATCTCCCAAAAGTTATAAAAGGAGAGTTCAGTTCCGGGTTCGAATACCTCCACCATCACCCTTCGAGTCGTAGGAGGCGACGAAAAGGGAAGTCTGAAATCTGAGACAGTAAAATATGGCCGCGAGTCCCAAGGGACTCGGACCTGACAAAGACTGTGCTGGCAAGAACCAGCAGCGTATACATAAGATAGACCCGTCCTCTCGTCAGAGAGGGCAGCCCACAAAAAATAAGACAGTAACTATCAAACAGTAATAAATATCTGGTCATGAGCCCCAGATGGGACTCGACACCAAGTCTTACTGACTGACCGTCAGTCGCAATGTGACTTTGAGTTTTTCGTAAGTGAATCGTAGTTCAGTCGTAAGTTAGTTCAGTAGAGTTCATTCGGAAGTGATTCTTCATACGCTCTTAGTGATTCGTAAGTGACCGATCCGTAAATCGGAACCAAGTCAGTCACAGTAGATGAGAAGAATCAACGCCTGTCTAAAGGTTCGGCCACAGAGAGCGCTACGTACGCGACGCACGCTACGTACGCTATGTTCGCTATACGAACAGAAAAATATCTCCCTTTATTGCCAATGTGACTGGCCACACAGACTTCCATACGCTACGTACGCTATGTTCCCTATGTTAGCTGCGTTGCAGAGTGTACACAGCGTACGTAGCGAACATAGCGTAGCGCTCTGCGTGGCCGAACCTTTAGACAGGCGTTGATTCTGAGCCGTTATGATTGGTTGTAACTGTAAATAAGTGGCAATAAACCGAATCATTCAGTCCATGGCCCGTTATAATTCGTCACGGAACCCCGGACAAGTGACATTACTATATAAAACTGAAGTTGAAACTTTGTCTTGGCGTACAGGGCCCATGAAATTGAAGGTCAACACGATCTCAAACCGAGCGGCTTGGTCTAGAGGTAAAGTTCCTCACATGTATCCGCAGGTCCTCGGTTCGGGTTTCGGGGCACCGGCTAGCCTCAATAAGGTCTTTCGTGATTTTCCTTGATTCCTCCATACTAATGTTGAGATAGTGCCTCTATTAGGTCACGATCACTTCCGTCCAAACCTCTAAATCTTCTGTGGCCCTATCATCTGACGGTATGTAGTCTCATCACTGCAAAAACTCAACTGCTATATTAAAGCAACATTTACTTCTGTACAAAACTCACTCTTCACGAGAGAGCGGGTGGTCTTCTCATCTGAAGGCACAAAGAAAGATGCCCTTGATCGGGGCCAAAACAAGCATCCGGTCCAGTGGTCACTCTACTCATGCCTGAAAACATTTCGTTCATCCTTCGGAATATACGTGTGTATGCTTGGGCTTGGCATAATGCTCTTTTTTTTGTATCTGCTTTGTATGTTATTAAGGGTGGTTCCTGGCGGCCATATTCTCACGGTTCCATGGTTTTCCAATAAGCCGAGAGGGTTGTTGATTTAAAGCACAAAAGGCCATTCGACAGACACGCAGTAATCCTTTGCACTTCATATAAATGCATTTATTCCATATTAATTTCGCAGTTCAGTGATTTTTATAACTGGAAGTCTAAACGGTTCACATGTTAATATTTTACTCCTACTTGTAATACCAGACATGAAATTAAATTATAAAAACTTGTAGAATTATAAAACAGGAATTGAAGTCTCTTCCAAAATTGCAGTTGGTCAGTTTCTGAATCGAAGGACAACGACAATTTTAACTGTAACGATAGAGGCTACACATGTTGATAATACTGAATAAGTGAGTACTGCGTTGAAAAGTAATCCCGCAAAGACTGACACGGTTACAAGTGGGTGGCATTAAGGAAGTAAGTCTAGAAAAAGTCGAGATGTAACGCTGAGATCACTAAGAGCTGCCTATACGTCATGCTCTGACAGTTCAGTATGCAATTGCTGTGTCCTGGGACATCCTCCATCGGCCTGTTTTTTATTTTAAACAACGTTTCGGAGACTGGATTCTGTCTCCGTCCTCAGTTAAAATGCTACTCAGTTGAGCGTAATCGATAGAGCTGGTCTATACCGTCCGGAGGTAGGGACTAGCTCTATTGATTTGGCCTAACTGAATAGGAATTTACCTGAGGATGGAGGTAGATGGAGGTACAATCCATTCTCCGAAACGTTGTTTTAAATAAACAGGACAGTGGATAATGTCCAAAAACACTGACGTTATATTAATATACTATCGTAACAAACTTTAAATCTCAGTTCAATACAAATGATTCTTATAAAAGAAACCTGCAGGCCTGCGGTGTAACCATGGCATTTCAGTGAACTCTGCTGTCTTTTCCTTCAAGCATTTCTTCCAGCCTATCGAACCTCGAAAGACACATCTCAATTTCTGAAAGTCTTCAAATTAAGCGGTACTCCCTGAGCAGCCGTTAAGATGCGAACTCATAACCGTTGGACTGGATCATAATTTTACATTCACAACTCCGCCGTCATGCACTTACACGTATTCGCATAGATGGGCTGAAGACAGCGAAGTTTGATTATACAGCAGGCCTACAGGAACTTGAGCAAGAAATAATGTACAGAAATGGGAAAAGCCGGCCGGAGGATTTGATCCACAAACTGCTATGATGCCGAGTGGACAGACAATCATAAGCTGAGAGCTGTGATCTGTGATAGGTAGGTTTTACCATGAATTACGCTGGTTTGCGACACAAGGGATCGGTTTCCTTGCAGAGGTACTGCAGCCAGCGAAGGAAAGCAAAGCATACAACACACCTTCTGACTTTACAGTTTCTCCGGCTATGCTTTTGATACCAAGCTTACGCAGGAGAAATGGAGTCACAGGGAATAAATAAAAGGAATGGAATCCAGGATCTGGACTGGAAGGCGGGGGGGAGGGGGGGCGGAGACCAGGGAAACGTCGACTGAATAGCAGTTTCAGGATTCGATCCACAGCACTTCTGAAAAACAAACCCACTACGTTCTGAATTTGAAATAGATGTGAACTCGGCGGTATTGAAGTCTATTATTAGAGTCTTTCTGCCTATTCTTTCATGTTACGATGTTGCGAAGATTTTTGTGAATTAACAATGAAAAGATTTCATGTATTCGTTCGTAATGAATGTGAACACGTACTAGTATGACACGCACATACAAACACACACACACTGTTTGGAGCATTCAGAATAATTATAGTTGTACTTGTTATTACGAAATTGCTTCCGAAATACGACTCCTACATCATAATTAAGTACAAGTTGCAGGGTTTCATCTACCTACGATGATTTGCTTGGTACACAGCCGAAGTACGCACCTCGGAACCAGCTTTTTTTGTGTCTATTGTTTACTGCTGAATTCGTTTATGTAAAGTTTGATGCATCTGCCTCATTCATGATAAATTTAATTGCATTAATGGGCTTAATTCATTTAACCGTGTGTACATATAAAGTTGTGACATTTCTGTGCACATTTTTCGCAATTCTGTGTTCACCAAGCTCAGAAGCTTGTGCTTATTATTTCTTAATATCCAGTGTCGAGAAGTCTAAGTTAAAAGGGCACACAGAATTACTGGGATTTGGGACTTTTTCCATCGTCTGGAATTCTAGGTAATAGAGGACATGACGTTTCGGAAACTAAATCTGTTTCCGCGATCTGGTCCAGTGATTGAGATTAGCTCTTTCTAAGGGGCCCAGCTGAGTAGGTGTCTTCTTTCTCACCTGAAGATGGAAACAGATCCAGTTTCCGAAACGTCGTATCTGATCCAGAACCCATTAATTGCTCTTCACGCTAACCCTTACGCGTGACAGTATGTAAAAACATCCCGTCGTCGTGCCCAGTATTCCGAACAGAATTCTCATTGCACCAGCTGCTCAACCTTCGTTGATCATCACACGATTGTCAGTATACAGTCTCGGTACAGAAAGCGCCGTTAAACCTTCAAGTTAAAGGAACACCAATTCGGAACCCGAATTTGTTTCCGACCTCATGTGGGAAGGTACGGAGGCGCCCATTCCTTTTGGTCCACTAGAAACAGCAANTATACCGACTGAGCGACCGCCGCTTGTCGGCGAAGTTAATGCCAACTTTAGCGGGTAGTCAGCGCAACGAATCCCGATGGCCGTTAATTTCGGAGCCGCTATTTCTTTGAAATAGCTCCTGAATTATCCTCACGAGGCTGAGTGGACCTCGTTCCAGACCCACTACTTCTCAGAAAAATCTGGTAGCACCGGGTATCTAACCCGGGACCTTCAGATCTGTAGCCAGGAACTCTGACCACTAGGCCACAGAGGCTGTCAATTAATAATAAGATAAAAGTTGTCCCTGTACTTAATCAATTAAGGAATTAAACACTACACCATGAATATGAAGGGGGTAATGGCGTCGGTACTAGATGGAGGGGAATTGCTAGCTTCACGCTCCGGCCGCCTTGTCCCAGGAGAAATAGCACCGATATCCATTGTATGGGAGGCTAGATGAGCCTCAGAGGCGGTCTGAAAACTGTGGATTAGAGGAAAATCTCTTGCTCCTACCGGGAATGGAAGCCAAGCCAACCAATCCGTAGCCCATCGCTATCCCGGCTCCATAATAAGACAGTGCGAATGCGTTATACGACGTTTATCTTAGCGCAGAAATATAACGCTGTATCCTGAAACTGTCTTATTACTTATTGTGACTTATTTGAAGAGTCTCCACGTGTTAGGGAACTTGGAAGTGTAGCGCGTGAGAAGGCACCTCCAGGGGCATTCTTAAAGTCGGTGGTCACTGAAGGAGCCTCCAAGCCGCTGCCGCCATCGATTTTTGGCTGTTGTCCACTTGACATAAGGGTCGCTCAGTACGGGGCAGGATGGCGTTGGAAATTACCTCCCATCAGTTACAGCAAGGCCTGCTGTTGTGGAAGGAAACACACTTGTGTGGGAGCGAAAAAAGGGTAGTCCATTGCAGTGGCAGAGGGAGTTATGCCTCTTCCACCCAACTCTAATGAGTCAAGAAAACAGATAACTCTCGTGCACATGAGACAAGACGTCGGTACTGCAGGTTCCTGTCATAGAAGCCTGGAGCCGGCTCTCCGAATGTCGTGACTCACATGGCAACCATTTCGGCCCTCATTTCGGATTCTATTTCAATTCACTTCTTATGGCTGTCTGTTAACTTAATAATAAAAGTCAGACTCGTCATTGCTGACGAAACGTGCTCAGTATCACGTGCGTGCTCTTTGCATGAAGTGCACGAAGTGAAGTCGAGTGGGGACATCCTTCCGTCCGTCCGTCTGTCTCATCTCGTAAGCTAATTAATAGAGTTAATTCAAATTGGGTATTGGAGCTCTAGACAGAATGGGGGGGGGAGGCGAATTTAACATTTGTTCGGTATGATCGCTTCTTCATGTGGAGTAGAGATCTGAATCTATCGCTTTAGGCCTCACTGCGGAAACACATTACAGGACGTCACATAAATAATATGCTTACATGTCTTTAGATCTACAACACGGGCTATAAACACTTTTTGGTGCAGTCAATATTTAAGGAAACCCCCTGATTCCGTGCAGTGTGGTATGCTTTGCGGCAGAAAATTATCACATATGAGGGGTTCGCTTGACGAATAATGAGTTCTGGGTTGGATGATTGGATTTAATGGCACTTCTATTACATTTACAAACAATATGAACAGCTCACAATCAATGATTGCCTACGACTCGGTCCGTTATTTTTTTTATTGCTAGTGGGGTGGGACTAAGTCCCTTGCACTGCGGCCTTTCTGGCCTATTGTACCAGCCCCAGATGATAGGTGAGGGTGATTGTGGAGCAATTGGTGGAATGAAGATTGGCAGGGGAGACCGACGTACTCGGAGAAAACCTGCCCCAGCGCCACTTTTTCCATCAGAAATCCCACTTGACCAGACCCGGGATTGAACCCGGGCCGCCGCGGCGGGAAGCCAGCGACTAACCGCTTGAGCCATGCCGCGGCCCCG
>NW_019737986.1:806504-875064 GCF_002891405.2 Cryptotermes secundus
CATGGCGCGGCCCCGCTCCGTTCCTTACCGGGCTACGAGTGTCTTCTCTTCAGCGTGACTGACTTGGTTCTGATTTGCGAGTCTGTCACTGCTTCAGCTTCCGCTGTCCGCTCGTTAACACTCACAGCTGAACTACCTTCTGAATTCTCTTACGACTGAATCACTGAACTCAGTCGGAGTCTGAGTCTTATGTTACGACCGACGGTCAGTCTGCCAGTCTGTATTGGAATAAAGTACCCATCTGGGGCTTACGAACAGATTTTCATTACTGTCAGACAGTTGTGGGTTTGTTGATGTGGGCCGCTCTCTCTGATGAGAGGAAGGGTCCGTCGTTTACAATTGTTGCTGGTCCTCGCCAGCTCAGTCATTCTCGGGTCCGAGTCCCTTCCGAACCATCTTTTAAAGTTCGGGGCGAACCGAAGAGTGGTCACTACCTCGAAGAGTCCGTCTGTTACTGCGTCTGTTCTTTGCCGCGGGAATGTACTTACAGAACCGTTGCCTAACAAGGACTATTCCGCTCCTATTCTTTACCAGAGAATTCCCGAACTCTAGTTTGAGACAAAAATGCTGCATATTCCCTTCTTACATTCCTTCGTCTTCCCTATTGAGACTCAAACCTACCGTGTTATTAATATTTCAATGGGATGAGAAGTTTGTATAAACTTGATAGAATTTAATTTCAGTGTATAAATTTCCGAAGTATAACTCTGAAAAATTCTTCATATACTCCAAGAAAATCGGTCTGCCTTAATTAAGTGAAGTTACAGCGCGGTATGTACTCACTTTCACGGGAGCGTTTGGTTTTCGTTCTTGGCCGACGTAATGATTCGTCTCCATGCTTTACGATAATTTCTCGCATCACGAATCGCCTTTAGCTTTTCGAGTTTCGAATTCAGTTCCATGTGATGACTCATATCTTCTGGAGCATAACGCCATGAAGTCCGCTGAAAGTCAACCGACGTTTTTTGCCACCACCTTTCACGCTGATTTCTTGCTTGACTTATTCCTCCGAAACGTCGGTGGAATTTCAGTGGACTACACGGCGCTATATCCCAGAAGATAGAACTCTTCTGAAGTAAGTACGTTCCTCAGAATTATTACTTCTTTCCTGGTCTTTGTTTATCGTCAGAAACGAAGTCCAAAAACCCAGTAATTCTGAGCATTACGCGCCCTCATCAGAACCCTTCAGAATCCTACACACGCATTTCGATCTACCCTGTTTCTGTGTGAACTGTTCTGTATGCAAACGTCACATCAGTTCAGTGTAACTGTTCTCAGTCCGGTTGTGTGGTGACGGACAATTTGAGATCGTTGAAACACAAAACCGCAGCTTAGGCAACCGGACTGACGCCACAGCTCCGCAGCTGATACGAGTGCCTGCTTCTTCCCTATGCGGCTATTTGAGAATACTGGCCCTGATGACGCCCATTAGTCTATCCGTCATCAGTCATTGGGTTTCTTAACATACACGATGTTACTTTCTGACGGTAAAATTGGTTAACCTCACGCGAAACTCCCAGCCCGGAGAACCGGGTTCTACCTTTTGTCTTACCTGTGACCTGAGGCAGATCAGGGGACAGTGCTACTGATATAAAGTAGAATAATTTCATTTACTAACCGTAGTTGGTTGAGTCCCTATGCTACAAACCGGAAGGTTGCGGATTTGAATCCAGATGATGCCACTGGATTTTTCAATTGACCTAAGCCTTCCAGCCGCACTATAGCCCTGGGGTCAACTTAGTCTAACAGAAATGAGTACCAGGAATCTTCCTGGGGACAAAGAACGGCCGGCGCATAAGGTTGATCCCACCGCCATCTGTGAGCTGATTGTATAGGAAATGTGGGATCCTCGAGGTCTCACAATCCTGTGGGCCTCCGCGGTCTGTTACAGGGATATACGTATATACCTTTTTAACACTTTCAGTGGTTGACTGATGAATTTTAATATACTATTGATTATTTTAGACCGCCTCTGTGGTCTAGTGGTCAGAGTTCCTGCCTACAGATTCAGAGGTTCCGGGTTCGATTCTCGGCGCTATCAGTATTTTTGAAAAGTAGTGGGTCCGGAACGGGGTCCACTCAGCCTTGTGAGCATACTTGAGGAGCTATTTCAAGGAAATAGCGGCTCCGGTCTAGAAAACCGATATTAATGGCCGTGGGGATCCGTTGCGCTGACCACGTGACATCTTCTATCCACGAAAGTTGGCATTAACTTCGCTGACAAGAGGGGGTCGCTCTGTCGGTGTAGTTCGCTTGCGGACTACAGGCCACTGAGTTTGTTTTTTTATTGATTATTTTATGGTAGCAAAGCTTCCAGGTCGGTTCTGGGGACCTACGCAGCCTCCCATACAATGGATACCGGAGGACATTTTCAAGGGGTAAAGCGGCACGGTCATGAAGCTGATTACTCACCTCCATTTAGTGCCGAGGTCAAGAATACTTGGAGATAAACCTTCACTCCACCGTACATCTTCTTACCTTATCTCATGGTAGCAGAGTAAAATCTAAACAAAAAAAAAAATCTATGCATATCCATCTCAGAATTACAATTGACGGAATCCAAACTCCTTGCGCCATTGAGCCCTATTAATTTTGTTGTTGTAATCACAGCGGGATGACACTGATTGCTGGGGCCTAACGTACCCGCCCCGGATGGAAAACGTTGGGAGGAACCGAAATGTTTGGAGAAAAACCGGCCCCCAGTGTCATACTGTCCACCACAAATCTCTCGCGGACTGACCTGGTACTGAACCCGCGGATCTGCGGCGAGAAGCCGGCGAATAGCCGCCCGAGCTACGACACAAACAATAAGCATATAACCGCATTACGCGAACATACGATAGGAAATGAAAACAAGATCATGCCGTACTGTAGCCTCTGGCTGAATGTGCTCTTAACAGAAACCATTCTTACCATCTTAGTGTCTTCACTAGAGCGAGCGGTGCGTGTCCTGTACACCTATGAGGCCAAGTGTCCGAGCAGTGTCATGATGTGCCCACAATATCACACGCCTAGCCCCCAGCCACAGTTGCATGTTGACCCCGTTTTTCTCTCAGCTAATGGCGGTATGTACTACATCCCCTCACTGTTTCGTCAAGTATTTAGCATGTAGCATACGATATAGGGGCGGGCGGGTGCGCGCGCACCTATGTGTGTAGTGACAATAAAAGCAGTTCGTGATTGTGAGAAATTCAAAAGGCCCACTGCTGTAGATCCTGAAATACAGAACCTTAGAACAGGAAGCAATGCAGTTATTCATATTAACTGTCCAACATGCATGTCCCCAAACAGAATGAGTCTGCAAAAGTCCGTACAAATATGGCATACATTGAGACCAGCACTTACGGAGGCTTTACCAGTCTTCAGCAGAAGAGAGCCACAAGCACCATGCACATGTGTTTCAGATGCTACCATACCGAATTATTGTAACAGAGTAGGAACACAGTAAGTAAGTCTTGTGTATATAGTATTTGTCTTGCTTTCATATTGTGACATGACGCTCGAAAGCCGGAATAGTGAAATCGAAGGAGACGTCAATTGTTAGGCCACATCTCGATAAACACATTCCCGCGGCAACGAATACGAATCAACAATCGAATAACTTCCGTTTCTATGCAACGGCGCTGTAAGTTCATACCTCCTTTCAATGCCAGACAACGGCTCGGCAAAGACGTTCCCGCGGCAATGAATACGAATCAACAATCGAATAACTTCCGTTTCTATGCAACGGCGCTGTAAGTTCATACCTCCTTTCAATGCCAGACAACGGCTCGGCAAAGACGTTCCCGCGGCAATGAATGCATGCAACAATAAGATTTGTTTGACGCGGCATTTTTATGCGGTCCGTGTTGTATCAAAGGAGAGTCAGTGAGTGTGTCTGTGTATCACCCTATCGTTGCTAGATAACAACTCGATAAAGAAGTTCCCGCAGCAATGAAGAATTGTTGGCGTCGTTTTCTATGCCGTCCGTGTCGTATCAAAGGAGAGTCAGGAGTGTGTCTGTTTATCACCCTATCGTTGCTAGATAACAACTCGATAAAGAAGTTCCCGCAGCAATGAAGAATTGTTGGCGTCGTTTTCTATGCCGTCCGTGTCGTATCCAAGAAAGTAACGGATTAGTTCTTCCAAGAACTTCCTGTTAATGTACAGATTTGCAGCACACAGGAATGTAGTCCTGGCGAATTCCGTGACATGAGACATGGGTTGTCATGCGTTGGTGAACAGTTCTCAGCATCGAAATATAGAGTGATGTGCTGCAGTGTGAACAGTCAAGGGAATCCAGTCACAAAGAACCGCTTGTCTTGTGCTTAATCTCGCACCTGCATCTCTAAGTAGAAAAGTTTGATTCTAGAATTTCTTTGTTTCTCCGCGCAATCTATTACTTTTCAATAATTTTATTCAATAACTGAAACTGCAAGACTTCCCGCGCAACTAGACAGCTGTTTGCATAGGCAAGTGCAGTGCTATACCAAGGTACAATAAACTCTGCAGTTCGATATTACATTTATGACGCGCGGAGCAATTACAGCTGATCAAATTGCTGTTGGGTAGGTGGAAACTCTTCTTGGGAACATGAAGAACAGCGTTCCGGATTTCCTCAGCACGTATCCATTAAAACAAATTTACTATCTCAATTTCATACACAGAAATTTATCGTAAGTTGGTACCTTTGTATTATCACAGCTGAAAGTTATGTTAGAAATTTGTTTCCGAAGCTGCCACAAAATGCAGAACAGTGCTGACTGCAGCGGACAGACTGTGGGATTTAAGGGCGATGAATAAACTGATATTTTAACAGGAATTATAAATTCTGTGTCCATGCAGAAGAGGGTTCCAAGCTAAAGCACGTGCAAGCTACTGACATAATCACAATTTTCTGTTCAAGAAACAACAGACGCTTCAAAACACGTCCTTTTACTTTTATTTCAATTAGCTACAGTAAATTACAGCACAGCTGGAAATTCGTATACACAGATGGAAGAGCGTTTCTTATAACTTTGTTGTCTTTGTTTTGGAGCAAATAATCACGTGAAGGTGGAAGTTTACAGAGGGAATATTGCCTTCCTCTGTGTGTTTATTGGAGTCTGGCACAAAAAGTGGAAGCAGGGCAAGAAAATTGGTATAATTTTGTATTCAGCACCGGACTCTTAACTGACAAGTAGAATGTAAGCCTTTGGACCTCAGGGTCGAATTTAGAAACGTATGAGAGGAAATTGTTATCTTGTAGGAGAGAGTTTATATTACATTTTGTTTCGTCATTACTGCATATAAGAAGGGTTTATAATTGGAGATAGGAACTGGAAATAATAGGTATCAATAGACTAATAAGACAGGTTTACTATAAAGAAATGGTAGGAGGATATATATATATAATGCCTAAAAGATAACTACTGAAAATGTTGTATCAATATTAATAGTAGACAGAAGATAGCAAGGACTTCCAATAAAAGATAAAAGGGATATACTTTAAGCTACCATCCATTAGCAATTAACGGAAATATTTAGCGCCTTAGACTCGTTTTGTAAAATCAGAATAATTAGCAGCGCTTATCTTCTCGGCACGTGACACTCAACTCATTCTCCTCTCCACACACAAGCAACAATATTGTGCAAATTTAGTGAAATGTCGTTTTGTAAAACTTTAAAATGCTTCATACATTTTTAAGCTTTAGTTATATAATCTAATATATAATATTGTATATTAATTGTAAGGTTAAAATAAAGGTACTAAAATTTTGGATATTCTGTAAGCGTATCAAGCCCTTAAAATATCAGCGCGCAGTTTCTCTTCCACTCCACAGTTTTCTGACTAGGGAAGACATGGAAACTGCGTAATATACCAGCAAGTGGCGAGAGCTGCCTAGCAGAAAACAAATTCCTTTTGATAAGTTAAATGTTTGCCTTTCTAAAATGTTGGCAGATACACTTCCAAATATATAAATGACACATCATAAAAATTGTTATAATTAAAAATGGATTACCATTAAATATTACAGAACTAAAGGAACTACACAGCATAGTGTATCCATATTGCCTGTGTTTCATTACATATTTGATCTCTTTAAAGAAAGCAGTCTTCTTGGATGTGGCGCCGTATAGATATTGTGTTAACTGACGTTTCAGAGGAACGTATCGCTTCCATCTTCAGGGTAGAAGAAAAGGAGGAAATCTGCGAGCGAACCAGCGTGAGCATGTGCTAACAGACTAACAGTCTGTTCCTCCGAAACGTCGGTTAACACAATATCTACACGTCGCCACATCCCAGAAGACTGCTTTCTTCATAGTCAATGCAATGAAAACCTCACATCTTACATATTGATCTCTTTAGTTGTGGCGGGACCCCTATCCTGCACCAAACAGTCACTACCGGTTATATCTGACTGTACAGTCGAGCCCAATATTTCAGGAGGCTTTTGTATTAATACCTATGTGAGATCTTAAATAGGTTATGAGGATGAGAACTGGTTAGAAGGCTTAGGGATAAGCTTCAATGGGAGGTTCTTATGATGACAGTAATAAACCTTCGGAATTTGTGAGGCATGGGGCCCGTTACTGCAGCTTCCTCCACGCGCAGTGTCAACAAACGCCTGCTCTTTTGCGACAAAAGTTAAAACGCTCTTCTTCATATATACGAATACATTCGCATTTCTCCAACAAGTCAAACTTGAGCAACACGTTGGATCATGCTTAATTCAATTCGATTTAGTTTACGTTGTATTTACGTGTGTTGGTGTTAGTGAGAATACATATGAAACAGGTATCGCTGTAGGCAGGTGACACTGTGTAGGTGAGTTAATAAGCTCATAGCCGTGCTGTAAGACTGAAATATTTCTCGTTCATCTGCATGGCTATGAGATGCTTAAGGAAGAAACTCTGTAGACTGAAGGTAGGCAGTTAATTAGTTATTGACGTAATGGAGGGTAAGCAGGCATGGGCTTCTCTGAGGGGCGGAGAAACCCATTATAATTCGGGTCAGGAAACTTACAGGGTCGACACTGCGGTAATCCCGTCCAGATTAGCATCTTTGGGATACCCGGTTGGAATATTTGTACTGGATTTGCTATCCCTGACTGCGAATCTTAGTCCTTGCACAAAAAGGAGGAAGCAGCCCGCAAAACAAGTTCTCCCCAGCTATTCATAACGTGTTACACTTGGTTCGACGCCACACAACTACAGCTGTTCATACATCGGGAGACAATAAGCAACCTTCCCTTTAGAAGGGCACCATCACACAGACTTACAGCCACGTATATGCTTCAAGTAAGCTGAGTTCATTGTTGTTCCTAGGCTCCGTGTGGGCTTCCTGTTACAATCTCTCTCCATGCATAAGCTTGCTCTTCTGCTCACGAACTAAAGCAGCAATATCACTGCTGAGCTGAGAGTTTCATGCAAGTTGTGGTGTCGGTTGTTATTAAGCTCTTTACGTTGTCTGTCTGCCTGTCATGAAGAGATGCTGACTTCTGGTCTTTCAGCGGAAATGCTAGGACTGCTGGGAAGAGCACGTCACAGAGCTACACGCCTGCGGTGTCCGGTCAACTGTGAAGAACCAGAACATGGATATCCGATTTAGGGCAGGCGAATTTGCTGTAGTCTAAAAAAATTACATATTTTTTTAATTGTTTCTCTTGCTAGGCTTTAAAAACGGAATGCAATGAAAGTCTGTTTCGTTCAGATGTGAGGCGCTGCCTGTTTATTATGCCGGTCTGTTGGTTCGCACTTACGGTTCGTGGTCTCCAGCGGTTGATGGCCATTCCTGCCGTTTCTGGAATTTATTTTTTCGTGCTCATACTGTATTAACTGAAAAATGTAAAAAGCAAGTATGTTAAAAAATTTTAACTTAAAAATATATTTTTGCAAGGCATAAATATCGTAGCAGTTGGACATCCAGAAAACTCCCTATTCTCTGCCACCGAGCTATAGAACTATCTGTTGACGAGATATTATTTCCATTCTTCCAACCGGCCGACCATAAGTTGGCCTTACAGACACACACACAACGAATATCCTGCATATAAAACTTCTGATGACGTAAGTAATTTTGTTATATGGTGGGATAACCACTAAGAGAATAACAATGCTACAATATATAGGCCTACGTAGGTAGTAACATTTACACTCTTTGCACTTACCGGAGTGGCGATATAAAGCAACTTGTATGAATAGAGAAAATTACCATTTTTCTTATTGTCACTGCTACTACTTCTGCTGCTTCCAAAACTAATACTGCTAGGAATAATGCCGGGTACCCTGAAGATGGAGGCGATACTTTCTTCCGAAACGTCGGTTCACACAAGATTTACACGGCGCCACATCCTAAAAGACGGCATTCTTCATAGTCACCGTCTTGAAAACATCAAATCTTTCATAATGCTGCTAGGTTTGCTACTGTAATGCTCCACTGCGGTTCCATCAGTATGGGTATGTAATCTTCAGTATATGATTCAAACCGAGAAGTCACCGTCAGACGATTACTACATTTTATTTTCGAACATAGTTCTGGTATATCTAAATGCAAGAAGTGCTCAACCCAAGGAAAGCCCCTGGATGTGAACGAATTACAGGAAGAACACTGAAAGAAATGCCAAGATAAGGCATTATCCATCAAACAACCATAAGCAACTGAATTGTTAGAGCAGAATACTTCTCAGATCACAATTTTTCTGAAGCCCGGTGAGCCTCCAGAGGAAGGCAGCTCATACAGGCCGATCAGCCGGCTCCCAGTAATGAGCAAAATCTCCGAAAAGGCTGTACCCAAGAGATTACGTCATATTTTAGAAGAAACTCGAAGCCTCCCGGACAGAAACACTACCACAGAACACGTACTCCGATTTTCAGAGACAATAAGAGGAAGTGTACTGCTGTGCGGCCTTCCCAGGCATCACACAAGCGTATGCTAAAGTATGGCACCCAGGCCTTCCGTATGCAGACTACTGAATACTGGAATCACATCTAACGGATAGACTCCCTCAAGCGAAATTCAAAGACGAAATCACAACCTCAAGGAAAACTGAAGCAGGCGTACCGAAAGTGTCTTAGGACCCGTCCTATGTCTTATCTGCACAAGCGAAATCCGACATCAGACAACACAACAACTGCTACCTTCACCGATGTTACAGCAGTCTTGGCCACACATGAAGATCCAGCGACAGCCTCAATGAAACTCGAAGCCACCGTCAGTAAACTCGATGATCAGGCGAAGAAATGGAGAATTAAAATAAATCGAAGCAAATCTACGCATATTACATTCATCCTATGCAATCAAACCTGTCCGACAGTGCAAATGGGTAATGTTGCTCTACCCCAGAAAGAAGTGAAATATCTGGGCATGCATCTCGATAGAAAACTGAGATGGACAAAGCACATCAAAACCAAAAGAAAACAGCTCAACCTAAAAGAGAAACAAATTCACTGGCTGCTCGGAAGATGAACACCTTCAATAGAAGGGAAATTCCTCTTACCTAAAGCAGTACTCAAACCCATATGGACTTATGGAATTCAGCTATGGGGAACAGCCTCAAATTCCAACATCGAAATCCTCAAGCGCTTTCAGTCCAAGACTCTCCGACCCATTCTGAACACACCTTCGTACATAAATAACCACAGGATCCATGAAGATCTACAAATGAACACAGTTCTCAGGGAAATAAAAAAGTGGAATAACAAATAAAAAAGTAAAGTAAGTAAAGCTATCCCTGTAACAGGCCGTGAAGGTCCATGGGGTTGTGAGATGTTGAGGCTCCCACATTTTCTAGACAATCGGCTCATAGATGACGGTAAGGTTGTCAGCCTTACGCGCCGGCCGCGCTTTACTCCCCAGGAAAATTATTTAATAAATTCCTGGTACTCATTTCTGTTACAGGCTGAGTCGAACCCAGGGCCATAGTGCGGCTGGAAGGATTAGGTCAATTAAAATCAAATGACCTCTTCGAGACTTGAATCCGTGACAGTTAAGAAAATTAGAAAACCACAGAAACGCACTAGCAGTGAACCTACTAGACAATAGCGAAACTACACACAGACTGGAAGGTACTCGTACACCGTCCAAACTCTACCAGACAGACCTGAGTAAACCCCCAATAAAAGCATTAAAATGATACCTGATTAAAAAAATGAGAATGAGTTACGCAACTGAGCACAACTCATTCTCGAGCCAGTACTTATTGAACATATATATTTATAGCAGGCTCTGCAGATTATGTATAACAAATTGGGGGGGGGGGAGAAATAATTCTGGGATTCATACGCCGGTGGGAAAATGAAATCCCGGCGTTCGGCTTACCTTGGTTCGTAGAACTGATGAACTGTACGAACTGCGCTGTAGTAACGCTTGGCCGCCGAAATTATTTCTTTTGTACTGGGCTGGAGGCGTAGGGTACATGTTCCGGTTCCCATGACTGTCGCTCTCCGAGGAAAGATGCAGAACCAATTAAATAATGTCGAAGCAGTGCCTACATCTCCACACGCGCGATCCGTGGCCAAAACACTAATTTGTTTCGATTGACTGCCATTTGGTTCCTGCGAACCTTTCGTTGCAATCACAGAGTTTCCTGGAAACTTTCGTAACGTTCGGATATGGTGGTTTCACGACAGAGACATCCGGCATTCTGAATTCAATAAATTAAATATTTTGGTTAATCTAATATATAATTTCAATTACATTATTATAATTATTATTATTTTGACGTGACGGCTGAAAGCCGGAATAGTGGAGCCAGAGCTAGACGTCCGTTGCTGAGCAACGGAGGGAAACCAAGTTCCCTTTACAATGTACAGCAGCGAACGTCTGCATATGTAACAAGGTGGAAACGCTTAGAAACGCGAAAGGTTGCTTGGACATCTCAGACAGAGCAGTGAGTCGTACTGAGCAGCAGAAGACTAGACACTAGACACTAGAGACTAGAGACCAGTTAGAGATTCGCAAGACAGACGTCGTTAAGAAAAGTTCAGTGTATGAGCTTTATAATAAACCGTAATTGTAATATAGACGCTCAATAAATCCAGTCATCAAATCTAGAACCCTCAATTATTCGTCACGTCTACCTCTTACACGTAACAATTTGATGTCAGAAAATGGTTACGGCAGTAAATTCATTGCAATATTATTTTGGACCATCGGTGGATATTTCAACGTAATAGTTCAACTACTCATCAGATTACGAAAAACTGTAAATTTGCCTGTAGATTTGTATTGGTGTGAAGCTCGATCACCAAAATTAAGGGGTAAAAGTTATGAGATTGTCTGAAAACAGGGTGCTGATCCAGCGGGAATGAAATGACAAGAGGCTGGAGAAACTGCATAACAAGGAGCTTCTAAACTTTTCCTATTCGCCAAATCTGATTGGACTGTTCAAGTCAAGGAAGGAAAGATGGGGAGCGCATGTAGTGCCACTGGAAGAGAAAACGAACGCATTCAGGGTTTTGGTGGGAAAGTCAGGAGGTAAAATACCACTAGGAAGACCAAGAAGTAGAGTGGAGGATACTATAAAAATTGACCTTAGAGAAATAGCCTCCGGGATATGGAATGGATTCATCAGGCTTGGGATATAGACCAATGGTGGATTCTTGTTACCACGGTAATAAACTTTCAAATACCTTAGAATAATAGGGTTTGTTGTGTAGATGAGCAACTTTTGGCTTCTCAAGAAAGACTTGGCTCCATGGATTTATTATTATTAGTATTATTTGTAGTTTATTTGGCGGCGCTGCCAGAAACACAGCCCACATGGTCCCGAATGATTAGGCAGTACTGAATAACAGGAAGTGACGATGGCATGGGAAGAAGCCCTCATAACCCAACGTAAGGCATCACCCAACACTTGACAGAAAGGCTTAAGAAGAGTCACGATAAACTTAAAGATATGCTTGCCGAGATTCTAACCGAACACCCCTTGAATTAAAGTTAACTGGAATCGTTACCGCTGGAGTCAGTTCCGTATCTGAGAGGTATTACAGCTGATGCCGCTCACAGTGGCCGGGTGGTCTAAGGCACGGACTGTCTTCGCCAGCTTCAACACTGGGGTCGTGGGTTCGAATCCCACTCGATGCATGATTGTCTGTGTGAGTTTATTTTGTCTTTGTGTTCTGTGCAGGTAGCGGCCTCGAGAAGGGCTGATCCCCTGTCCGAGGAATCCTACTGATTGTCTATAAAATTAAGAAACTGGAGTGAAGCAAGCGTATCACAGACGTCCTGTGCTCCGGAGGGAGCAACAGAAAATATGCATGATTGGATTACAGTTTACGTTAAGCAAAGCGAGCCTGGTGCAGGCAAAGCACGAAGAATATCCGGAAAGTAACGATACAAAATCCAGAAAATATTTGTGAAGCATTTTTCGGAGGGATTCCCTTATAGCACTTTCAGAACACACATTTCTTTACTTTTCGGTAGAGTCACCCTGAATCGCGATGCACTCTGTGAGCCTGGGAACGATATATTTAATTCCAGTGCCGTAGAAATCTCCCGCCTGCTCTCTTAGCCATGGAGAGCAGTTCTTGGTACGTCTGGACACTGCTGATGAAGTTCATCGACGGTTAGACGTCTGTCAGCACGAATGTTTTCATCAATTCTTTGGATGATTTCATCAGTGACAACGGATGGCCTTCATCATGAACATCACTTCCTCCCGCTTCAAATTCACGGCACCATTTTGCCACGCTTTGCCTGTTCATAACAACTTCTCCGTAAACAGGAACAAGATGGCGATGAATTTAAGCAGCAGCTTCTCCTTTCGCATGAAGAAATAGAATTACTGCACGAACCTCACATTTGGCGGCATTCTGAATCGGCACGGCCATTCTGAACACAAACTGCTAGTAGAACGTTGCCGTGACTATGGCCGGTGAACTCAGCCCTGTCATATGCTTCCTATCTCACGGCAGCACGGCCATTCTAAACACAAACTGCTAGTAGAACGTTGCCGTGACTATGGCCGGTGAACTCAGCCCTGTCATATGGTTCCCATCTCACACGGCAGCACGGCCATTCTAAACACAAACTGCTAGTAGAACGTTGCCGTGACTGTGGCCGGTGAACTCCGCCCTGCCATACGGTTCCTATCTCACACGGCAGCACTGCCATTTCTGGAAAAAGAAAACCCCTTGAATCTTTACTGGACTTGTATCTTTACTTTCCGGATATCACTCGCAAAAAAAAAATATTTGCAAGTGTTGGTGGGCTAGACAGCGACCAGGTTACGGGCTGATCGACAGAAAAATTGTTAGTGATTTAATGTTTATTTATCGGTTAAGTAAGTTACGTAATGACGTTGGATCTGTTTCAAGTGCTTTAATTAACTGTGGAGTAATTGATAAGACGTCGAGCCATGCAGGAAGCTAATGACCATACATCTTTATGGACCTCATACATTCTAGCGTGTTCTGGAGGAGGCCTGTGAGGTATTCACATAGGAACTGAAAGGAAGCGTTCGGATTTGCTTTGAAGTGTCTGCAACTTAATGTCTGTCAGTAACAGCTTCTGAACCAGCTGAGCAATATCTCGAAGTTCGATATGAATATATGCCTCCAGGAGTTACAAACTCAACTAACTAATACTGAGATCCTAGAACCGGAAGGTTCAGTATCGCTTTCACCAAACTCTGTCACAGGAAACGAACCTGGTCTATTTCATTTCTTAAAATACATCTCATTATGATCCATATTAATGTGGAAGGATTCCGTCTTCTGGGATGTGGCGCCGTATACTTCTTGTGTGTACCGCCGTTTCGGAGGAATGTATCGCCTCCATCTTCAGGGTAGAAAAATCCGCGAGCGAGGAACGAGCGTGAGCAGGTGGCTGCAGACTGAAGCCGGTTCACACAAGATCTACACGGCGCCACATACCAGAAGACGGCATTCTTCTTATCCACCGCCGTAGAAACCTCAAATCTTACATAGTAATATTAGTTACCTACTGTATATCCTTATCGGTCTTCCTAGCCCACGTTTCCCGAGGTTTTGCCATCAGAATTCTCTATTTATTACTTGTCATTCGTACCCTTTATAGACTGACAATATTAGACGCTATGTAACCATGAGCTACTAAGCTCTGTTAATGTAGCTATCTTGAACATCTACTTGCCTCCAGAGGGACTGCGTGATCAGTAAGTGTGGTTATATCTGAAAATAAGTCAGTATTTTTCAGATGTTATGGCAATTGTTATCATTAACTGTAAATGTAGTTTCTTTGTTTTCCTGAATTGAAAAATTGCGAACAACGTCAAGCGATTTGTCTTACGGAACGTTCAGAATACAAAACCAGCTTCATTCCACCGGGAACCACCCGCACTGTTTGTGTGACCCCCCTCCGGGAAATGAGGCACGCAGCGGAAATATTAAAATGAACCCAAGTGGGCGCTAGAGTGAGCCCAGTCTCGCGGTGTCTCATGGGCCTCTCTTACTCGTATCTGCGGAAGCGGTGTGAATAGGGTCGAAAGTTGGAACAGCACTTCAACATTGACCTCTTGGCATTATCGGCCCTAACTTTGTGGTTGCTTGTAGGCTACAGAGAGTATAGATGGATGTTTTGAGCGCGATATCTTAAGAAATGGAAGTAGTCAAGTCGTTCAGAAAGAGGATGTTGTTGAGTCTAAGCTATTCATGAGGCAGGAACTCGATTTGTATTGGGTTTCCATACAGCGCAGTAATTTTAAAGTTTTTATCGGTACAAAGCTGTTTACGCTGCTTCCCACTTGTCTGAATATGTCCACAAATAAAACTTCGCTGAGTTAACTTGATATATTTTATATGAGATATCCAAAGAGAGCTTGAAGTTGCTTTATTATATTTTAACGCGTATAGCTACTAGACAACGCCGCAATACACATCTCGCGTAAGCGCGCTCAACGATAAGACGGATGATTTTAGCTTTCAAGCTGCTGGGGCAGCAGATCACTGAAGGGAAAGAACGCAACTGCGATTGGTATAGCCCTGTACGATGAAACAAAGTTGTCGGGGGGGGGGGGCACGTGGTCAGGAGAGTCTGTGTCTCGGGCGAGATTCGAAACGTGCGCCTAATGAACAGAAGTCTGGAGCGTTACCGTGATACCAACTTTTCGGTTTAGATACTCATGTTACTTAACGATTCTGTTCCAACTGAAAATGTTACACAGTGTCCAATGTTGTGGTAAGATAATCATGAAGGGTAGGAAGGTAAAGTCTTTGAATCAGGCGATCTCCGAGTTAGTATTCCTGCATTCTGTAAACTGAGAAAGACCACGAAAGATCTCCGTATAGCCGATATCCAATCATTGCACAATATCTTCTAACAGTGTAGTGTTGCGTGTACAATCGCATGTTCAGTCCATAGGTCGGACGGTCTAAGGACTTGCTACATTATTAGACCACAAGACTGGACAAAGCCCTTTTTTCATAAATTCAAATTCCGTCAAAGTTAATTATGTGTCACAGCTCAACACCATGCTTTATCGCGCTACAAGAAGCAAATGTACGTGGTACATGTGGCTTTTCACGTTTCCTTGTTTATGTTAGCCCTTCGTACTGCTGTCGCCTTCATCCTCGGAATTGTGCATGTAACTGGGTTGGAACCTCCCCAGAAATGGTTCAAATGAAGCCCTTTAATCCGATCTCGCTGTGGCCAACGTCGGATGCAGACCGCAGCTGGGAATGACCAATCTATACTACAACAGATAGGATTTGAACAGAAGAATCTTCCTCTCCTATATTCATTTACTCTTTTGAGTATATCATCCATGAACTAAAATTTTATGTGTGTTTCAAATCACTAGTATTATCATGAAAATTACAAATAGTGAAAGTAAGTAAGTAAAAGTAAAGTAAAGCTATCCCTGTAACAGGCCTTGAAGGCCCATAGGGTTGTGAGACGTTGAGGTTCCCACATTATCTAGACAGTCGGCTCAAAGATGGCGGTAAGGGTGTCAGCCTCACGCGCCGGCCACTCTTTACTCCCCAGGAAAATTCCTTGTACTCATTTCTGTTAGAGGCTGAGTCGACCCCAGGGCCAGAGTGAGGCTGGAAGGATTAGGTCAATTGAAAAAATCCAATAAAAATTTATAATGATATTTTTCTTCTCTGGAAAGAAGTTATAGTACGTTTATACAGATGAAGTGATAGTAAATGACCTTACGTAGCTAATTCGGGAATTTCACACAAAGTTGCGCAAGTCACGCGCTAGCATGCTAGACAATTTGTAAATGTCCTCCTCACCGAATTTAGTGCTAGAATCGCTCAATAGGACTTTCGTGCGTTCGTTGATCTAATGAAATTTATAACTCCTCACGTTCCAGTAATTTATTCTGTACCGGGGTGCACATTTTTAATGCAATGAATCACACCACCGAGAGTGCACCAACTGAAAATTACGCGCTTTCATTTCCTGACACACGATAAGATTAAATAAAATTGCTTCTCCTCATTCTGCTGTGTCTTTTTTGGGATTTCAGTCGAGAGGTTTGACTGTTTTTCCCACGAGGACGGGATTACTGTTTACAGTTCTACTGCTGAAGAAAGCAGTCTTCTGGGATGTGGCGCTGTGTAGATATTGTGTTAACCGACGTTTCAGAGGAACGTATCGCCTCCATCTGTCTACTAGTCCGTTAGCACCTGCTGACGCTGGTTCTTCGCTTAAGGATTTTCTCCTTTTTTCTTCTACCTTGAAGATGAAGGCGATACGTTCCTCCGAAATGTCTGTCACCACAAGCTCTACACGGCGCCACATTCCACAAGACTTTTTTCTTCATAGTCACCGTCGTGAAAACCTCAAATCTTACACAGTTGTACTGCTGCTCCTCATCACAGCTACTCGTATGTAATATTAGCAGTTGTCAAAACGTCATTAAATAAGCTGAGACTGAAGAAAGTTTGGGTAGAAACCTTTAATCGCCCGATTGTTGAAATACTTTAACACTGATAATTAATTATATTATATTGGGCGTATGTATTGTCTGAGTTACCTGTTGTATACTTTATATACCGTCCCTTAATAACGTAATGAAAATGATATGCGTGTAATGATAACCAATCACTGAAGCGTTGAGTACATCAAATATAATGGACAGTGTTCCGCGTAATATCTATATAATATTCTTATCGCACAGGGATAAACTGCTTTCGTCGGAGACGTTTCTGTAATCCTGCTATATCAGATCTATATCAGTGTGTTCTGTACCACGATCCGCCTATGTAACGCATCATGACAATATCGGACGGGCAAGGACGCTGAACTATACATTGATACAAACAAATTCCGTGATTTTAGTCCGCAAGCGAACTATACCGACCAAGCGACCGCCACCTGTCAGCGAAGTTTAATGGCAACTGTTGCGGATAGAGGGTGTCGCGTGGTCAGCGCAACGAATACCCACGGCCATTAATTTTGGTTTTCTAGACCTGAGCCGCTATTTTCTTGAAATAGCTCCTCAATTATCCTCACGAGGCTGAGTGGACCCCGTTCCAGAACCACTACTTCTCAGAAAACATATGGGTCTGTAGCTAGGAACGCTGACCACTAGACCACAGAGGCGGTCAATTACCGTATTTACGCATGTATAGGCCGCACATTTTTTGCCAAAAATTCAAGAGGAAAACTGGGGTGCGGCTTATATTCGAAATATTCGAAATCACACTTCATTTTAAAAAAATTATATTCATAATTAGTAATACAGGGTGTTCTACTCCTGAAATAATATTCCAAGAAAATTATTTTTTCTATAATTTCTGTCTGAAAATTGTGCTGCGGCCTATACACGCACGCGGCCTATACGTCCGTAAATACGGTATACACTGATACCTGCTGAAAATAGATTTTTGTTTAATTTATGAGATTTTTGTTTCTGAATAACAAAGGAAATTGCCATGACATTCACGTTCTTAAGATGCGACAGAAACTTTCTGTTTCAGGAGTTGAAGTGTTTTTGATAAAACCCATAAAAACGACTGTACATTTCTTCAGGGTGCAACGTACGACGATCTCACTAAAGGCCGCTATTGTGTTTAAATTGTGTGACAAATGATTTTCATGTGATGCATCATCTTTTTACGCTGTCAGACATTTCGATCAGACTAGGAACTTTACTTCACCTGATCTCTCCTACTTCAAAGAAAAACATGAAAATTTATAATACTCACAGGCTGATCAAAGCAAGGATAAGAAGGGCGGTGCATGTAGCACGCACGGGAGCGATGAGAACTGCGTAAAGCATTTTGAGATGTGCACTCGAGAATAATACTGAAAGGAATGTGAGAATATGGACGACTGAAAGCATCTAGTTCAGGACCGAGACCATCCGTGGGCTCCCTGAACAGGCAATTGTGACATTTTGCATTCTCACGACGGTGAACATGAGAATTTTATTTTTCTGGGACCTAACGCCACCTCACTCATCTGTCCTCAAGATGGAGGCAGCAGGCACCATTTACCAAGCTAAACAGTGTCATCCCGAAGGACCGTAACCTTAACTGCAAGAAGTTAATCCGGTTGGATATTTGACCAACGGACACTACTTCACGTACTACCAGTTCACGCAAGTAGAGCATTGGGAAGTGACAGCAACGGGACGTGACAAACTGATTACAAGATGCAGAACGTGGTCAGTGTTAATAAATTATTTGTGCGTACGTTATAAAATAAGTTACGCAACCCAGAAGGGTGCCATTCATAGGTCTATTTTATCCATATCTGAACGTTATAAGTAAAAATGCGCCAAATTACAAAGTTTAAAATAATCTGAAGATGTTATTTTGATTTTCCAAGATCGAAGTTTCAAGATAAAGAAAATGAATCGAGTGAAGAGGCAGGCGTCAAATCCTTTCTGTAATCACATGACAACCAGCAGAATGAACACGTAACAACCACACCTCAAACAGACGACAGCAATGTGCACAAGGCCAACTACTGATCCATTAAAATACTTACATGCAATATTATTACGAATTTTACCGACGGATTTCCCACATCACTAGGCAGTGCTTCATCCCCTTCTGGGCATGCATTGGCGTGACTTGTAGCATATGTGTGACACGCGAAGCATGCCTGCAGCTGGTATGCAGTCCCGCTGTCATCACGTTTGACCCACTGCTGAGGAATTTTGAAATATCTCAACAAAGTTACTGTTACAAATTCAAAATCCGTTATAATGTTTCCGATGATATTCTCAGTGTGCATTCGGTGCTCTTTTGTAATGGTACATGAACTTTACTTCAAATGGAATAGAGTTCGATTCCCATCCCATGTAGATGGATCATCAGTTGATTCTTCCGTTTCAACCAGTCGTTTGAAAGTTTTTAACTTCACAAATATCAGTGTTTCATTTCTTAGCCGTAAACTCAAACAGTTTCACTGACACTAGCTGCCCATGAATTCCAACTGTAGTAAACGGGCAGCCGCTTTGATTACGTGTACAATGTCTACCGTACAGCAGAAAGCACAGAGCGCGTTACTGGAAAGATGGGAGATTCTTACACAAATTCATTCGGAAATCATGGAGACAGGGACGAAAGGAAAGGGGTTCTTGTGAAGACAGTAATAAACTGAGCGACCCAAGGACTATGAGGTTTGTTCACTGTTATTAAGGCCAAATAAATGTTTTCCAAAATAAACCACAAATATCTGAAGTCAAATAAACAGCAATTGCCATGAGCAATTCTGTACCTACGATATGCCGTTACCCCGGCAAAGAGCCCGCCCGGATATGCAGTATTCACCGCATCTGTTAGCGGGTGGCATCTGCTGAAGAAGCCTACGGCAGCGCAGCCCTGGAGGGAATTCTGAAAGTTCACTGCATGTCAGACTGGAGATCCGAACGACCCGAACGATGGACGTTCTGCAATAATTCAGCGTTGCTCCAGTTAGCTTGCTCCTCTAGACCCCCCGACGTGTGGTCTAGTAGAACGGTAACGTGAAGCGATCTTCAGTTAAGTAAACTGCAGTTAACGGGGGAAATGGTCACTTTACAGGGCAGTGATGCCACGTGTTGACGCATATATAACTTTAGCACATGCACTGCACCTCATAAATGTACCAGAACTCAAATATAAGAAGACGTATGACTAAAGTTTGAATGGACACATAGTTCGCTTCGAATGAGATATGAGAATCCATGGTTTCTGGTGCTCTGGATCTGAAATTACAGTAATATTTTATTACGAAGGGCCATACTTCTTAAGATTGTTCAAATTATTTTTAGCATCTTTCACTGAACACTGTTAGAGCAGGCTGAAAGACCTTTATATAATAAGGAACCCAACTGTTCGTCTCAGAAAACACAAAGCCCAAATAGGCCGAACTCGTTCTTGAAGAATCCGCCTTACGAAACTGACAGTTTCTCAGCTGGTGAAATACCGTGTTCACAGAGACTCAGTATTTGATCGTATCCTATTCTTTTTAAAATTCAGTCTGACTTTCACACCTTATATCTAAGATTAATAATAATATAATTCTGAGGTTAAGTTCTATTTGAATTATTTTATGAACATAGCAACATGTTATCCACGTGACAGTTAATTCATCACGTACCAGTGGCAACTACTTGAACAGAATTTAAACACTGTAAACTTAATGTTATATTTTAGCGTCCTTTTGCACTGATTTATGTCCATTATTATAACACACGCAGTCACAGGAGTAAGACACAACAACACAAAGCACAATACACATGAAAGTAGGAAGAATACTCCTACAGAAGAAGATAGGTGTGACTCGCGTACTGAAATACGACATAAGGATAACAAATCCTGAACAGTTTTAACATTTTTAATATTTAAAATTTAGCAATATATATGACGAATATATATTTAGTTATTTTAGTATAAAGACAACACGGCATGCAATGCAGTAGTTCGACGTACATCGAAAAGCACCTGAAGATGGCACTTTAGTGCCGAAACATGTAGTGCAAGAGAGAAGAGTAAGGTGAATAAATGTATGCACTGTAAGACGGTCAGAATAAATCATGGACACTGTAAACTTATTTACTGTCATTTTTAAGGATCCATGCAACACCGAAAGTCTTCGACATTTCCGTACATATTAACATGCACGAGATTCGAATCCATGATCCTACGTAACAGACTTCTAACACCATACTCAGCGAGTACCGGGGATCTTATGGGAAAGTAAGTTCCCATCACTTGCGTATATCAGCTTGTATCAATTATTAACTGAACATTACGTCAGCCTCACACACTCCAACGGCTGCGTCCATACAGATCGACGTCGGTGCCAATTTATCAAATGTTTCTAACATCAGAGCAAAGTTTTCTGAACGAGAAACTTAAAATCAGGAACTGAGCAGCGAATGCTTTAGCTGAAATTGTTCTGGAGAGTATTTCTCTGTGCTTCTGTATAAGCCTGCTGAAGATCCAGTCCAATTTAATCGAAACACATTACACAAAACACTGGACCTGACACGCATTGGCCCTCATGCGATATCCAAACAATAAATTCTAATATTGTAAATATTAAACATGCGAGCTGCAGGCGGGTAAATCACTTGGTGTCGTTGCTGGAAATATTTACTGGCTGCATGGGAGTATGTTGTCTGCCTATGTACATATACAGGGAGAGGTGAACCCTGCGCGCTGTTTTTACTTGATGAATTCCGAAGTTCCTGTAAATCACTTGACGGGAACTACTGCGGAACACAACTCAAGCTCTTAACGTTTCTTCGCAACTTAATTTACTATCCGCCACACACATACACACACACACACACACACACACCAACACACACATACCATAAAAAGCTAAACATTACCACGTGAATATGGCTCCGTGAGTAATAATAAGTGGTTCTGGATTGGCTGATTCAATTTATTAATAACTTGTTGCAATCTCTCTTAATGACAATCAACTATAGCGCTATCGCTAAACTACACACTTCACAAATTATTAGGAGCACACATCAAGTCTTCTTTTTGCGGGCTAACTCCATTGTACTACAGTGTAATCCTTTGTACTCATTCCGCACTTCCACAACTACTACGAACTTCGGAGCTCAACTCTCGTATATCCATTTTGCACGGACCCGACGGAAAGCACCGTTTCTTAAAAATTCGTATATGTCTTTACAGTTCCGTTGCCTGTAAATGGATGTTCTATTGTTCCACGTTACATTTCTGTGGGAATGTGTTTAGCTGCCCGATGCCAAGCAATGGGCATGTCGCGACCACACAGAAAACACTTCTTCCAATATATTTTCTATTCTTGCATAAGCGTATTTCGGGCGTTGCCTAGAAATGGGTCTACATGTCACAATATAAACAAAAGGTGTCTCGCGATCTCAGTCAAATGGAACGAAAATACAATGTAACAGCAGAACCCGAAGGTTCATTACCACTAATATTGAAGCCAGCCATGAGACAGCCATTTACGTCAATATTCATCTCAATTCTCCGTTTAGATCGTCTAAGCGGACCTTTCCTACGATGTTTACACCCCAGAATTCAGTATGTTTCCTTGTCGTTTGTGTCCTAGCTATATGCCCTACGCATCGTACCTCTCAGATATCTCCTCTAAGGCCTTGATGTCTTCCTTTGTTTTAAAACACCTGCAATTTATATTTTTCCTTCAGCCTTTAAATGAGATGGCAGCGAAATTATCGAACGAGTATGAAAAACTATTTATCTCAAAATAATATACCGCTTTTCAACAAAACTGTTGTTTGTATACACTAGGAGATGTGGGTCTGACAATTTATTTTGTGTCTGTGAATGCGAGGCGCCCCTACTTTTGAGCACTGTTCCACATATATCTGAGCTTCACTGGCTTCTGATACATAAATTGAAGCCTCAATCCACACGCATCCACGTTTACTGCATGCCGAACTTTGTTGTTTCAGGGTTTAGTATTTGTGTTTAACATGCTTACAGTAACTCCAGCCCACTCTCAACGCTTAACGTTTTTCGTACAATGCTCCATAGACAGTACACACAGATAATGCCCCAACATCGATGTTCGATTTGCCTGAATTCACAGACCACCCGCAACAACAGGCCCATCACGAGGGGACCGTGCGGTTTCTGCGGATTATTTCATGAATATAGACACAGCTACGTTAGAAGCAGGGTAAGATAGACTGCTTTGGGACTGTGACGGGAATAAGCCCCCATTAGTAGCTTAGTAACACGCAGATGATAATTGATTACCACCGCAGTTATTAACATCAAAATCTGTGATCAATGCTTGGAATTCCTTCGCCATGCAAATTCTCCAGTTCGTTCTACCGTCCGACAGAAACATTCCACACGCGGCTCCTTATCGTCCCAGCCTTATCAAGCTATCATGCTCATGCAGCATAGGAAGCACAGTTGCTTTATGTGCGCAAGTTGCACAATTGCACTGTGCACAGCAGCCGACAAGTCACGCGAAGTACATGTATCCTTCCGCGAATTGGTTCTGTGGACTAATATGCAGGTTTACTCGGTGGTCTCCTGCAGCTAGCTGCTCGTCATTGTTTTTCTGTTTGCTTTAGTACGACATCAGTGCTGCCCCTCGTGCCAAAAGTGTTTTATGATCAAAATAAAACGCCAAGTTCATCGGCCCTACTCCACAGACTGCAATGTGGCCTTGGGAATACCGACTGCTTCTTGCTGTAATTTGAGGGTTAACCATTGTCGCCGCGACGTGGGAACCAAACGATGTTGTTGGCTAATGCTTGGGATAGCTTCCCAACTTTACTCCAGAATTTTGATTCCCGAACTCCGTTAACGTTACAGGAAGGATTAACTTAATAAACCCGACGTCATGGAGTTAAGTAATACTGTGACGTACAGATCTATTGCTAAGCAACGACTCAGTAATCACACCCGCGGCAACGAATACGAAACAATAGAAGATATCGGTTACTAGGCAATGGATGTATTTTCTGTGTGGTCCGAGCCAAGGCTATATAACGAGAAGCGAACAATAACTGACAGTTCAGTTGGAGGAGTAGTGTGGTCAGAAGTCGAGAGTGTCCAGTCGAAGACAATGATTTGTGAAATGTTGTAAGGAGTTGTATAAAGGTCCTGTAAATCCGATCATCAAATCCAAAACCCGTTTTATAAGTCATGAGAACCTCTAACATGTGGCAATACAAACGTGTCACATCATTCAGTTTCAGAACCTGGACTGGATGATAAGCAAGATTAATCCAGTGGTTGTTTCCTCCACCAATTTTCACAACTCAGTTAAGAAGTTAAATTACCCTGTTGGTAATGAAGATTAATCTATGGGCGTATACGTATATGTAAATATTAATTAAGAGCTTACTAAACGTGAGATAAGAGAGCAACGACTCCATTATTTCGGGAAATCTTACAGTTTAAGAAAACGGGAGTGAAGACCGAACACTTTAGTGGCTAGCCCTCGATAAAGCAGACGGAGCGTGCTACTAGACTTGTTACTGTCATGAATATTCCGACATAAACAGGTTACGTAACATTACCTCCTCAGTGATAACGACATTACAAATTCCCTCCTGCTCTATCTTGCATAATTCTCTTTGCGTTTTCTTTTAAAACCTCGTCAAATTTTTTCAGAACCCAAAGTTTTCGGTTGTGAAAAACGTTTGGGAGACCTTGGCGAAGATCAATATTGCAAGAAGGTCCCGACAAGCCTTCACCGATCGGAATTATTAAGAAATAACGCGTTATAAGAAAATAAATGTGCACTTGTTTGACTTTTCTTTCTCGATATATCAATGTATTCACATTCCAAATGAATGTAACACTAACCAGGTTTCCCTTAGCTTCAGTACCTCTCGAGTGAGTATAAACTTTCGTGCTTGAACAGTACCGATGCTTTCCTGGACAAAGCGCTAACCCTCTGGCAGTTAGAGCGCTTTCGAAACTTGCTCGTCGGATGATGGGGGTTGCAGACAAGTATTGCTTGGAAACTTTCCGTAAATGTGCAGGAGGGACATGGGCAGCGACAACACGGATGGTCTTAAATGGCCGCGGGAACGTTTGGTGGAATAATGTTCCGAGCATAATTTCACTAATGTGTTGGCAGTGACATCCATAATGAAGCTTGATTATAATGCGGCAGGCTGCAAGCTAAGTCTAGCGCGGGCAGATTACAGCGCAGATAATGACCGTTACCACTGAGATAAGTGACATCTTTACAACATTTAAGTCTTTTGTTTGTTTTAATGTTACTTTCGCAGGCCCAGGCTTCTAGACTGAGAGCTAAAGTTAAGATATGCGGATCTCAAGCGCTAATTCCTTCCTCATAAAATTAACCGAGCAGGACTTCCGTTATATGGCCTATTAAGATATCCTCGGCGATGTTAGAACACAGCCTAAAGGAAAACTGCGATAATAGTAAAAGGCAATAAAAGTATTAAAATCATTATTCGCTACTATAAAATAACAACAGTTATACAGATTCTCTTTTTCTACGTAACGAATGTGATTTTAAATGAATGTTATCCAAAGGTTCGTTGGCCTATGCCGATGATGTGAATCTACTGGGTGATAATGTAGATACCATAAAGAAAAATACACAGACTTTAATTGACGCAAGTAAAGAGGTTGGTCTAGAAGTTGTTGTTTACTCCTCACACAGTACGGACATTTCCTTTCGTATGAGGAGGCACCTCTACTCTGTTAATTAACTTGCAACGTCATGGGCCTCCGATACCATCTTATATTTTTATTTTGCCCACGGAACGTATAAAGTAAACATACGACTGATCAGATGTTATAAAACACAAATTTTAATCTTGTTTTATATTATAACATTCAGTTTTGTATATAAATGACCGTTGTATTTTTACACAAAAGAATTAACTATTTTGTCATTGTATCTAATTTTACTACAGGTCAATAGTATATGTTTGTTGATTTGTAATCACCTGATGATGGCCGGTAACGGCCGAAACATGTAGTGAGGCATAGCTGGGTGTTAGCCTTGTACTCCTTAGTTGTTGTGTTGTGACGGAAAAATAAAGTTATATTCTCCAAGTATAATTAGAATGATCAAGTCAAGGAAGATGAGGTGGCAGGGAATATAGCACGAATGGTGGAGTAGAGGAATGCATGTAAAATATTGGCGGGAAGGCCAGAAAGAAAGAGACCACTGGGAAGACCAAGGCGTATGTGGGTGGACAATATTAAAATGGATCTTAGAGAGATAGGATGGGATGGTATGGATTGGATTGATCTGGCTTAGGATAGGGAAGGCTGGCAAGCTCTTATGAACACGGTAATGAACCTTCGGGTTCCATAAAATATTGGGAAGTTCTTGAGTAGCTGCACAATTGGCGGCTCCTCAAGAAGGACTCAGCTCAGTCAGTGAGTGAGTGAGTGAGTGATCCAAAGGTTCACACGTTTCCTATTTTTTCACAATAAAATATTTCTGTATGACACAAACTCCGTCCTAAGTGCAACAATTTATTGTAGTTTTTTTGTCTTTTCTTCTACACTACATGTTTCGGCCGTAAATGGCCATCATCAGGTGTATTTCTCTGACGTAGCTGTTATACTGCACGTAGTTTAAAATTTAAAAACACCAGCTTTGTTAATTGTTCATTTCTCCGTTGTTAATAGGTCCCGATATATCAGAATCCCCTTGCTGATATTTGTCACATATGTATAAAATCTCTGTTAAATTACATACGTCAATTTGATTTTTGAATTTTGGTATTTTTAAAATCTTCAATATAAATTTATTTTTTTTTCTTAATTTTAAAATTTAAAATTCAAAATTCACAGGGATACCTGCTCAAGGTCTACAATCTACATTGTGTAGAATGTAACAGGATGCTTAAATATAATATTGAAAATATTTCTGACTGGGTTTTAAACTATTCTTGCTCCATTACTTTCCACGGCCGCTACCGATTGCAGATGGAGTGTCTTCATTGCTTATCCTCAGGTTGTCCGGACACTCTGCACCATGCGCTTCCTAGCCTTAGTACATGTTACAGACAATGGCTTCATTAGCGCCACTGTTCCCTCCTATCTTTCCATCCATCCGTGAACTTTCCCTCTGGTTTAGCAGTAATCCTCTCACTCAATTGCCATTCTTCCGTAAATTTCACAAATTTTCACACCGTCTGACAACAAAAATCGGATCACAGTCGTTGTTCCCCTTTAATGTTGTTTAGAATGGGGCAGACACGTTAAATGCACCACTATCACCAAATTCTTGTCTAGCGGTAGCAGTCTCGACTTGTATTCGGTACGTCCTCGCTTCAGATCTTTGCTGGAACATCGGCTATCCTGACAGGGATTTACTGGCTTTTGCACAGTCCCTCCAAGCAAATGTTTGGATGGATCCTGATTAAGAAAATATACCTTCCTTCCAAATCCTTTCTAATTCATTAGTCGCCAGACATCACATCATCTGACACGGCACACTCTCCATATTGAAATCGTCATTAAATTACGTGCGCGGAAACGCTGTCACTGTTGAGAAGACGTCGAAACCAACTGCGTGTAAGTCAGGGATCAGCACGGTCTGAGAACTGCAGCAACTCTCCTGCATGCTCTGCAACCAGAGCGGCTCGTTAACTGCACCGGGAAAAGCACTGGGCAAAGCAATGGGGGCTGTGGCACTAACAGAATCAAAGCACAAATATTACAAAGGAAATAACCGAGCATATGAATCGGCATCCCTTGTACTCCTCCTTAAATAGTAACATGGCGGCTCCGCGAATTCTGACCTGCTTCCTTTGTACAGTCGTGAACCGCCAAAATTGAGGTTACTAAGGATTAGAAATGCGTTTAAAATGTTATATATGCCTCAACTTTGTTTCTGCGTTTAAAGTTTGGACATGACGACCGATTAACTTTACAAATGCATTTTTAGTATACTTCTCTGGGAATTAGAAATTGGAAATACAGGAATACCTCGCATAATCCGGCTTCGATCAGTCCGGATTCACTACTATAGTCCGGTTTGAAAATTTCAAAACAAACTAAATTTTAATTGAGCAAAATAAAAATAAATTCTAAAAAATTAGTACACAAAATCGGATTTTTCCCTTTATACAGTCAAGTCTCTTTTTGTGCGGTTTATTTTTATATGATTTTAAAGTTATGCGATACGATACATATTTAAATTTTTCTGGGGTTCCCCGTCTGGAACGTCTGTTCACACGAGATCTAGCGGCCCCATAACCCAGAAGACGGCATTCTTCACGGTCAGCGCCCTGAAAACCTCAAATCTAGTAATTAAGTTTCGCTGAAGTCAAATAGGCTTTGTTATATTTTAGTGACTGTACATAATTGAATTAATACGAATGTAATTTCCATGCTAGAGGGACAGGAATATACTCAACTTCAACATTTATTCATCAATGTAAAGTTAAGTTCAAGGCAGACAAAATTAATGCGTCTAGAATTATTTCTAATTCAAGATAATTAGGTGCCTGAGGAGGCTATGGGAATGCGTCTATTTATCAGCAGATCTGATGGCAGTAGCAGCTGTCTGTCTGTCTGTCTGTCTATCTGTGGCTCTACAGCGCTTGTGGACCTTGGCCGCTTTTTCTATTTCTTAATCTATACACAGTCAGTAGGACTCCTTGGACGGGGGATCGAGCTTGTCGCTAGGCCACTACCTACACACTAAACAACACAAACACGGAATAAACGCACACAGATATTCATGCCTCGAGTGGGATTCGAACCCACGACCCCAATGTTCGTGTGGACGAAGACAGTTCATGCTTTGGGGGGCCCATACATGTACGAGTCTGGCTCGCTTGTCCGACTCGGCTCGGCTAGGGTTCCAATGAGCCAAACTCGTCCGTGTGTGGGTCACCACGCTGATAGGCGTGTTGTGAAATTAATCCGAGCCCGGCTCCTCGCCGAGCCAGCCTCGTGCGTGTATGGGCCGCCTTAGACCGCGGGATTCTGCAGTTCAAAATCTGATGTAGCTACTGCAAACACCTGCTAACACTACCTTACAGGAGAGTTTCAGAATACTGTTATGCTGATTATTTATGCAGTTATTTTATGAAACTGTTTCACCTGCTATGGTTATTCAGCGCCAAATAGGTCTGCATATGACAGGACACAAAACAAAGAAGTATGTGATAGCAAACAGCAGTGTTCTAATTTAATGTATTATCCTGGTAGGACTGAATAAAACGCAAACGCTGGCATCAAGAGAGCAGGTCTCGAGTAGGGATTCGAAGAGATTAGGCCCGCCAAAGTACTACTCAGACACACTGTTGTTGTGCTAACCCGCTTGGAGAGACTTTGTCTCTGGGCTTAATGAGGGGTCGAAAACAAACTATTGGCCACAATCTTCGGTTCGAAAAACGGAAAACAGAGCCAGGAATTTGGATTTTACACAAGGAAATGCCCCACGTAAGTTCCGCGGTACGAGAGTTTTGTAGTTTTTATTGGAACAAGTTACTTCACGTGGGTACGTTCCAGATGTGGGTGACATGATAAACACGTGCAGCACACAATGAGAAGAATGGTGGATCTGCGCCCCCGCTTCCACACAAGTCTTCATGGAATAGTACTTAAGCACAGAGACAAGTTCACGTTTTGTAAACTGAATCATTATTACCTGTAGCAATATCACATAACGTCCTTTCGTACTGTGTACTTACTGGACTCAAGTCCTTAATACACAAGCGTTATGTTTGTGGCCATTGTCCATCGTCTGGTCTATCTTTTAAAACCGTCCTGTTTCTTTTTTAAAAACAGGACGTTTCGGAGGCTGGGTTCTGTCCCGGTCCTCAGGTAAAACCTACTCCGGAACTCCGGAGATGGGGGATAGCTCTATCTATTGGACCCAACTGAGTATGTTTTACCTGAGCTAGCCCCAATTTCCGGAGATGGGGGATGGTTGTATCTATTGGACCCAAGTGAGTAGGTTTTACCTGAGCTAGCCCCTATTTCCGGAGATGGGGGATAGCTCTGTCTATTGGACCCAACTGAGTAGGTTTTACCTGAGCTAGCCCCAATTTCCGGAGATGGGGGCTGGTTGTATCTATTGGACCCAACTGAGTAGGTTTTACCTGAGCTAGCCCCTATCTCCAGAGATGGGGGCTGGTTCTATCTAATGGACCCAACTGAGTAGGTTTTACCTGAGCTAGCCCCTATCTCCAGAGATGGGGGCTGGTTCTATGTAATGGACCCAACTGAGTAGCTTTTACCTGAGCTAGCCCCTATCTCCGGAGATGGGGCTGGTTCTCTCTAATGGACCCAGCTGAGTAGGTTTTACCTGAGCTAGCCCCTATCTCCAGAGATGGGGGCTGGTTCTATCTAATGGACCCAACTGAGTAGCTTTTACCTGAGCTAGCCCCTATTTCCGGAGATTGGGGCTAGCTCTGTCTATTGGACCCAACTGAGTAGGTTTTACCTGAGCTAGCCCCTATTTCCGGAGATGGGGTCTAGCTCTGTCTACTGGACCCAACTGAGTAAGTTTTACCAGAGGACAGGGACAGAATGCAGTCTCCGAAACGCTGTGTTTTTAAAAGAAACAGGACGGTTTCTAGAAAATAGACAAGACGATGGATAATGTCCAAAGAAACATAATGCTTGTAGCAATAGACCATCGTCACGAACTTTTAGAGTTTATATCCTTAACACACAGCTTTCCTCTTTCCTTTAGTCCAAGAAACTGCATCAACTACGTCTCTTACGTAAGGTCGAATTGGTTTATTATGAAAGTTGGGTCGAGAAATATGTGGAAGGAAGTGAACGCGGCCCGAAGTGAAGTGCTACGGCAGAGAGAAATCATGAAACACTCATTCAACCTGGCCGACCTCTGAGTCGAGATGCGATCAGAAGACATCCCAAAGTCTGGCGGGAGTTTAATAAAGCGTGTGATACAGTCACATATCCTACAACGTGACGATAAGAGAGAGACTTTGCGGCAGTGTAAAATGTTCCCGTAATTGAAGATAAATGAACTTCGCTGTCACGCACAGGAATGTATTGTAAATCCTTGCGTTTTTAGTCAAATGGTGTAATAACATGACAATTTTTGTGCTATCGGGGAGGGGGTGGCATATAGGGCACCGGAAGTGTCAAAACCACGCTAAGAGAACTGTAAATCTTCGAGTTCAAGTGTTCAGAATAGATCTGTGATAAAATTCGTGGCTCAGCGGTGCCATATAAAAGTACCTCTAGCAGAGCTCTCCATTCGTGGAACTCGACTAGCGTAACAGTACTATTCAAATATCGGAGTCGTATTTTAGAGGTGAACAAGAATTTAACATAGCACCCTCACTTCCTGGAGCTCAGAAAAGGTCGCTCTTACATTGATAGTATTTTTAGCCTTCTTTCCTTGTTTTGTAACTAGTAACGATAGGTGGGATTTGCCGAGTCGTTGCCTAGCAGTGAGAAAATACAAATAGAAACGTACAGACTGATGGGAGGGATTTATGAAGTACACCGTTGAGGTGGGCTCAGGTTCCATGGTATACATACCAGGTTTCGTAAAGATTGGTTTACCCATTCAAAAGACGATTGATACACAAATGCCATGGAGATCACAAAAGCCTACTTTCATTTTTAGTTTACTTCCTTTATTTTGGACAAATGAAAGTAGGCTTATGCGATCTCCATGCTGTCTGTGTAACCTCCTTCCCATTAACTTTTGAATGCCTGAACCGATCTTTATGAAACTTGGTATTTACGTCATAGAACCTGAGCCCATCTCAGCGGTCTTCTTCATAAATCCCTCCCATCAGTCTGTGTGTGTCTGCATGTGTATCCACTATAGTTGCCAGGCAACGGCTGGGTAAGAACGTTACCGCGGCAACGAATGCACTAGCAACAATAGAAGAATTGTTGGACCCGTCGTTTTCTATGTGGTCTGTGTCGTATCATGGAAGCAGGAGATTAGTTCTTCCTAGAACTTCTTGTTTCAAAATAAGGAATGTAGGCTATAGGACAACTTAGGAACACACTTCTTACTTGCAGACTTTTGATTCTGAAAAGTTCTGTGTTCTGAAATATAACTCCATGTAATCCGTTGAATGTCAACGGACATTTTGGAGGAAAATATCGCCTCTGAGTTCAGTGTTGACGAATAAGTTAAGCAAGAAACCAGCATAAAACTTAGCTTACTAACTGATTCACGCTGGTTTGTCTTCGACCGTAAAAATGGAAAAGACCTGTTACTCCGAAACGTCGGTTAGATTACAATTGAATCGGTGGCGATCTATCCCAGAAGACAGAACTCTTCATAACCACCGCAGTTAGAACCTCACATGCTGCATTTGATTCTGTTCTCCGTAATGAATTGTGGGAGTAATGACAAATAAGCGGTATTACTGAGTCATCGTATTGCAGACTTTGTGTCACGACACAAGAACTTACAGAAGGAAGGACAGTTTCAGAAGCAATGAGTTAAGGGGTTAGACGTTCCCCACTATCACCTTCGTCTCTTAATATTTACATAGGCGAAGTCATACAGAACTGGCGGGCTCTTAATCAGAATATTCTGAAATTTAATAAAGTTTCATTTAGGCCGCGCCATAGCTCAAGCGGTTAGTCACTGGCTTCCCACCGCGGCGGCCCGAGTTCGATCCCGGGTCTGGTCAAGTGGGATTTGTGATGGACAAAGTGGCACTGGGGCGGGTTTTCTCCGAATACTTCGATTTCCCCTGCCAATCTTCATTCCACCAATTTCTCCACAATCACCCTCACCTATTATCTGGGGCTGGTACAACAGGCCAGATGTGGTCGCAGTACAAGGGACTCAGTCCCACCCACCAGCAATAAAGAACTCAGATTAAATCGATTAATCGTGCCTTTATTTGAGCTATAAAAGGAACAAAGAAGTTGCCAAGAACAACACGAAATAAGCTTGTAGAACAAAATCAGCAGAAATCGACAAAAGAAACGCATGCGCTCTGCAGACTATTCAGTTCTCAGAGCCCTTAATTTAGTATTCGATGTCGACAGTCGGTGAGGTGTGATGCAGTTTGTCAGTTGGAGTGTTACCAAAACTGATCGATAATTCAATCTGTAAAAGTCAAAACTCGAGAAATATGGACCTCACCAAGTTCTCCTTTGAGTATACAGAACCCCGTGTAAAAGTATTCATACATCCCTGCCAGTTTGTGAGCGGGGTGGAGGGAGAAGGTGTGTATCACGCTTACAGCTGAATTCCTCGTTATTCGGTGTAACGCACGAATTACTGCACCGTTAATAGGTCGTCATAGGAAAACGACCCTCATATCTATCTGTCTGTCTGTCTATCTACAGTCCTTTCTTGGACCTTGGCCGTTTTTTCGGTTCCTTAATATTTCTACACAGTCGGTAGGACTCCTTGGATGGGGGATCAGCCCGTCGCAAGGCCGCTACCTACACACAGGACAGCACAAACACAAAATAAATGCACACAGACATCCATGTCTCAAGTGCGATTCGAACCCATGATTCCAAAGTTCGAGCGGGCGAAGACAGTTCATGCCTTAGACCGCGCAGCCACTGTGGTCAGTATTTCGTTTTTATACAGAATGACGTAATGTCACAGAATGCACATTCCGTAGCTGTGCTTCTGTGACATTTCCTTCTGTTCTTAACGCAAAAGCAATAACCGACTGCGTTAACACAGCTCAGTTAGCTCGTCATCGCCACTGTTAAGCATAACCTGCAAACAGAGCGAGTGTTTCGCACTTAACAGTTTGACAATTTAAGCACAAAGCATTCTATGCTGAACAGTTTTATCTTCTAGGACATAACGGCGTGTTGTTCATAACCACCGCGGAGTGAACCTCGGATTTTAATTTCTGTTCTACGCTCTTGTATGCAGTCTTATTATTAGCCTATTATCCATATTTTAAAAAGTACAAGGAAACTTATGAGATCACCTTACTGTCTGTCTGTGCATCTCGTCTATCGTTTCTAGGCAACGATTCGGTAAACACGTTCCCGCAGCAAAGAATACTTGCGCAACAATAGAATTGTTCGATACGTCGTTTTCTCTGCGGCCCGTGTCGTGTCAAAGGAAAGTAGACTATTAGTTCATCCAAAAACTCCTTGTTGCTGGATATTATTTAAAACTGTCCCCTTTGAGGGCTGCAAGAATTCGTTTCGGGAAAACATCCAAGCGGTAAGCTCTCGACCTGAAGAATTGCAATCGTGAAAGTTAGTAATTAAAATTAAAATTGGGTTGCCTCTCTTTTCAGTCGCCCTGATAAATGCCGTTCCAGCAGTTTGAGAGATGAGGCTGAGGAAAAATAACGCTACAGTTCCTGTGTTTATGTGATAGCTTTCACTTCTGAGAAACGCACAACTTCCAATAAACCGCTTACCTTTTTATACGTACTTTTCTCTTTACCAACGCAGACACTTGGATTTTTAACTAACTATAGACAGAGGTGGAAAGAGCGTGAATAAACTCAGTAGAAAATCACATTTCTCAGCAGTTATATATTAACATCATCATATTTTTCTAGATCTGTTTTCGTTTAGAGAAAATCTCACATGAAAGTCAAAATTAATCACGCTAAATGCGAGACTGTGTCCCAGTCGGGAAGCGATATGAGGACTGAGTGCCGTCACGAACCGTCATGCTGTTCTGTCAAATTATACCTGCGATTTCGAATGAGTAATGGTACTGGCAGAATTATTTGTCGCGTGAGAAAGTGGGCGTGTGTTTGTGGCGCCTCGCGATATTGCAGCCACTCACAGAGAACCCATTTGCAAACGAGTGGAAATAAAAACACAAGAAAAGAAAAATATGTAGAAAGGAACAAAGGAAGAAATGGAAGAATAGAGACATAAATACAAATTGAGAAAAATATAGTGAAGCAT
This sequence comes from Cryptotermes secundus, assembly GCF_002891405.2. NCBI lineage: Eukaryota > Metazoa > Arthropoda > Insecta > Blattodea > Kalotermitidae > Cryptotermes > Cryptotermes secundus. The sequence goes on from NW_019737986.1 coordinate 841,191, forward strand.
AAGAAATGAAGGGAAAAAAGAAAAACAGGAATGAACAGAAACAGAGAAAGAACGAATGGAAAGATAAAGAAGGGATATAGGAAAAGAATGGGCGAGGAGGAGCAGGGAAAATGTAAGAAAGAGGAAAGAAACAATAAAAAACAATAAAGAATGTATACTTCAGTATTAAAATAAATATCGTGACTATTCTGTGGATATTAGTTTAATGTGGCAATGTATACATGTAACGTACACACTATCAGTTTGCTTGTTGTTTTGTATGAACGTGAAAACACGGATTCTCTTCACGAAGGGAAACGAAGGACTGAACATTAAGATTGCAGGCTTCTTGTATGTAACGCCGTGTATATTGGTATGTAGGCAATTCCGTTTCAGAGCGACCTGCTGTCTTTATCTTTAGGACAAGTTGGAACCGAAACGTTAGTACGGCGTCACATACCACCGATGTGAGAACCCCAGTCTCAAATATGTAGATGCAAGTCTGAGAATGGCGTGCTGAGGAGAATATCTGAACCTGAAATAGATGAAGCAACAGGAGGAGGATGAAAACTGCATAATGAGGAGATCTATAATTTATGCTCACTGAGGTCAACACATCAACGAAGACGAAATGGACGTAGCATTTAGCAAGCAAAGAGAATGGGAAATGCATGCGGTTTGATACGCAGAAACTGAAGATATCACAAAGGCACAGGCGGGAGCATAACGCTAGGTTAGACACTGAAAAAAAAAATAAACGGCGTTGGATTGAACTAGATTCATCTATCTCACGACAGGACAAAGTGGCGAGGTCTTGTGAATAAGGTAATGAACCTTCAGGCTCCGTACATGTCAGCTAATTTCTTGAATACACTATTCGTTCCTCAAGGACTCTGCTTGGTTGGTTAGACTGATAATACCGAACGAGTAAAGACGAGAAATATATAATTCATCTTTTGTAACTAAGTGTATTAACCCCTGTCTCTGAAAACCTCATCATACATCATTTCAAGTGAAGACGGGAGAGCGGCAGCTGAAAAACCTGGCTTCACGAGACACCCGGGGACAAAAAGCGACCGACGCGCTGTAGTTCCAGCCTTAAGATGCGGAGAGAGAGGTCGGGGAACATAAACCGAAACCTGTAATTTCCAGCCCTCTTAAACTAAATCTGGTACGAAAAGAAACGATTAATCTCATTCCACCTTGAACCTTACATAGCTTTTAGTGTCTCGCTTCACATCAGGAATAGATCCTGCCATATGTGGTCAACTGTCAGCTGGAAGACTCTCCATTCGCCTTTATGTAGACACATGATGGCGACAGTTGCACCAGCACTTCGTGAAACTCACAACTCTAATTTATATCGAAATAGGTTTTTCTGTGTCTCCGGCGCAGGAGATTTGGTTGGGTTCCACAGCAACGCATATCTGCTTTTAGTCGTGTCACTGGAGTTGGTATAGGACCGCTATAATGCAGGTGTGCCTCAAACACGCGTCCTTCAGATGACTCACGCTACTGCACAAGCGACCTTGCCTCAACTCACGTGGTTGGTTGCCGAGTTCTCGCGTCGGAAGTCCGGATTTAATTCCGAGGTAGGCTACGTGGGATTTGTGGTGAACAACGTGGCACTGGGGTAGGCTTTCTCCGCGAACTTCGGTTTTCCCATACCATATATCATTCCACCAAAGTACCCGTCTGTCATCAGGAGCTGGTACAACGGGGCCACTTGAGGTCGCAGTACCATTCAACGCCAACAGACCACTTCGAGGAAACACAGTTCTAGACTAAGAAGTTGTATACTAAAGTTATCAACGTGCAACTCAGAAATAATTCCAAATACTGCTGTTTCCAAATGCATGTCCCTGGTTTTATCCAAGCACTCTGCTACGGTTTTCACGGATAGAGAAAATGATGGCTATGAACCCAATTCGCCCTCGCACACGTAGCCTTGCAGCCAAAGAGGAGAAATGGTCCGATTTTCAAAACGTGAAGATGAACTATGAAATTAACCTCCTTTCCTTCTGAGTTAAAGTAAACTTTTATGTGAAGGGCAAGTGTTACAGGATACTAAATTGTTCGCTCGGTAAAGTCAGTTTTACTTACGTTGAAATGTACACATGAAATGTTTATCGGAAAGTGTGAAGTGAAGAGTCCAAGTGGAACACCAGGACATAGACGCTGAGATGATATTAAAATATACTTAAATAAATATGTCTTGAATTTGTGGGTTAGATTAATCTGTATCAGGAAAAAATGGACTCCATGAAGACGGAAATGAAACTTCGGGTTTCGCAAAAGGCGGGGAATTTTTAGTAGCTCAGCCACTGACGTCTTCTCACGAACAACTCTGCTTTATGGACTTAGCTGAAATGCATCTGGGCACCAGGAAACGAAAAGGAACACGAGAACTAATCGCATTAAGACACTGTTGCTTATTCCTAGACCGGGACGTGGAACAGTGCGTGAGAATGTGCCACTCTTGTTCTCAGTTTAACGGTTAGCCCAAACGGCGCAGCTGAAGAACTGCCCTCTGTCCTCTTGTCTCAGGCAACTGGGAACTACGACCGAGTCAGGTGTGAATTAAACTACTTAGACTATACAGAAGCGTGAATACATAACGATAATCTCCACTGATGAGAATGCAGAGCGACAAATTAGCTGTGGACCCCCTCCAGCTCGGAAAGAAGCACCACGTCAGCAGCAAGGGCACATCTCACCGATGCTGCTTACTGGTTCCCGCAGCGCAGTGTTGAGTCATGTTGTGAAGAATGGTAACGTACAGGAAGCTAACACAATGTTTGTCTATACGTATTCTAACGTTTACATTTACTACAAAATTACATGCTAGCACAGTAGATAATCAAAAGGAAATTCCACATCAGCCTTTCATATCGTTTGTAACAGCTGTGCTTTATTTAAACTCAACGTTTACTATTCTTTGGTGCTTAAGAACATCAGTCCTTTAGCTTCATTCCTCCACTTGACTTCCTATTGTGGATGCTAATTCATTGTTCTTTTCCGAGAAGGTCACATTCATTGTTACTATTATGATTATTATCACTGTTAAAAGTATTTTGACATTTGTTAGTATCAGGTGGACCCGTTAGACAGTCGCCTCTCTTTTGCAATGGTTTGTTGGTTGCAGCTTCTGTGAAGTGCTACAGCCGGTTCTTCTAGTTACCGTCACGTAATACTAAATTCAATTTCTTTATTAAACCGTCACAACACAACAATATCAAGGTCAGTGCCTAGTTTGGCTCTGCTACATGTTTCGGCTATTAAAAGCCATTATCAGGCAAATACATGGCAAAAAAAAATAATACTAAATTGTTGTTCAGACGCTAAACTGCCTTCAGTACGAACTGACATTATTAGGTTACTACCGGAAAATCCCGCTGAAATCGAATTTAAAATCACTACTATCCTAGCTGAGCTGTACGTGGTACAATAAACGTAAATTCTCCGTTAAGTGTATTCAGAACTTAATAGGCCCATCCCCTTTACGGGCCAGAACATCTCTGTATGCACTCCAGTTTTGCTCATAAGTAATGAGATTAATGTAAGTGCACAGCGATGTGATGATTAACTTTGTAACAGTCCTCTGGGTTGTCACAAAATGTCGTTAGGAACGTGATTACAAACGTTTTAAAAAATCTGCTGCCTCCATCTTCAGAGTTAAAATGTATAAAGCTAGTTCCTCCGAAACGGCGGCAAGCACAAAGAAGGGCACATTGGATCGTGATCCAGAAGACCGCAATCTTAATGTTACCTCGTGAACCCTGTGATGTGATGACACTCGAAATAATGTAATGCCCGAAATTTCGATACAAGTTGTATAATATAGAGTATGTTAGAGTTCAGAGCAACGGTTGAGGGAGAAGTTACCTCCATCAGCTCAGAAATATTAACGAATATTCGTAACAGCGTGAAAATCCACTTACAAAAGTGCTTCAATTTCTTGGACAACTCTCCCTAGAGACAATTTAAAAATGCCATTGTTTCCCGCTCTGAGCAGTATGATCCAAACTGAATCCTTTGGCACTGAAGTGAGCACGCCTCCTATTGAAGCACTACAATAACAACAAAAAGTGATTCTTATTAGTCGAAGGACACAAAAAGGGGCAGATAACTTTTCTGACGGAGGACAGAGAACATTGTAAAACGCTATTCGTATAGTACCCACTGACGTGCAGAGAACACAAGCATCGAAAGAAATTTACTTCCTCATCTGTAATCCTCATCAAATATTGTTAGATTGGCCAATCGAGGTGAATGTAGCACGAATGAGAGAGACGAAAAGTTAGTCTAAAATTTTAGTTCGAAAACCAGAATGGAAGGTTCCATACGGAAGACCCAGAAGTAAGGGGAGATTTATATAATTAAAATAAGGCGTGAGGGTATGGGCTGGATTCATCTGGCTCAGGAGAGGGACCAGAAGCAGGTTCTTTTAAACATGGCAGAGAACCTTCCCAGTGTCTGATACAAGGCGTGGAGTTTCTTCACTAACTGAGCGACTATTAGCTTCTCTGCTACATGTTATTGGTCTGCCATAGCGACAGAATTGGTTCACTATAAGTCCAGAACTCAGGTTCAGGCCTGAGCGAACCACAGTTTAATATCTCTTAAGAACGAACTGTTGCAGCTTTCGTGTTCTTTTCTTGATATTCTGGATCGGAGGTTATACGATACACTCACAGCAGAGTTTCACTATCTTTATACTGCTTTTCAGTAGTTCACTATTCAGCCTGACGAAGTCCATTACAGAAGGAGTTTAGAACTGCTATGAATTTACTGGACTCCGACGTTTCGTGTAGCGAATACCGTGGGTTGGCTACAGGTGCTGAATGGTGTAACCGGTTTCTGCACGTGCCTCCATCTTATTTTACTTCACATAACTTTTTAATAAGAAGAAAGCGACAAAAAAATCCCTTCTTTTCTTCAAAGAACTGGACTATCTGAAAACTGAAACTCATGTAGAATTCAATTCTTGTATACAGTCATGTATACATAATAAATGCCGGTCACGGTAGCCGAGCGGTCTAAGGCATGTACTGTCTTCGCTCGCTTGAAAACCGGGATCGGGGGTTCGAATCCCACTCAGGGGATGTATGTTTAGTTTGTGTGTGTGCGTTTTTCTGTGTTTGTGTACAGGTAGAGGCCTTGCGACGAGCTGATCACCCGCCCAAGGAGCCCTACCGAATGTGTAAGATCTAGGAAAACCGAAGTGAACGGAGAAGTTCATGGAGGTAGGCCTAGGCCCACTGGGGCGGTAGTGCCAAGGGGAAAAAACACATAATAAATGGTGTTAATATTATAAGTGGAAGTGTAGTAACTCTGGCGCTAGAAAATAATGACACAGAGTTTATTAACCTTCTAAAGAACGGTGTTTGTCATATGAATTTGTTCCCTACGATTCCCCAAACAAACAGCTGTTTTTTCCTAAATTGCAGTACTCAAATTGTGTTCCCTAAGTAAAAGGAACCATATATTCAAGAATTTAGAAGAAATTGTTGCTCCAAAGGGTTAACACGTGATTTAAACCTGGTCTCAGCTTCTCTGTGTGGCAATAATTTGCGGAGGCGGTGGTTACAGGAAGGGTGACACACTGTAAGCAAGACTTTACTATAACCCATACACACCCCACAGCCCTTATGTGAGTTAGTGGTCTCGGCCATATCCTCTGCTCCTTCTGCTGAGTACGGTTCAAAACACGGGCAGTAACTTCACTCATACGAGGAGGACAAATGAACTTTGCCATCGCAGAACTGTATCGTGAAGCAATTGCGGTTGATAAAACCATCCGAACATTAAACTACAAATGTAAATGTTTATTTTACCACTCATATGTATTCTGTATATGCATTACTCGTAACTTCATGCACATCAAGTTCGTATTCCGTAACTCTTTATCATTAATTAATTATCATGTTTAAAGTATTACAGCAGCAATATCAACTACAAATAATTGCCGTATTATTCACAAAATAAAGTTACAAATTGTACCCACTAAGCCATACGCCTTACTGCTGTTCGCAGGGCACCAAATACAAGCAATAAACTTCATATTAATTATGAAACATACAGTCCTCCCCCTAATAACATTTAAACATTAGTAAAAACCAATCGCCATTCAGTTGGAGCCAACAAGGTGGCCCCAAAAGTAAGTTGGCTGGAACATGACTTCAGTTCGAGCGGCATCGAAAAGTTTTAACCTTACTCTTTGGTGGTAATGATAATGATAATTTATTATTTTGCATGCCCAAAGCCTGACCGCTTCTGTGGTCTTGTGGTCAGAGGACCTGGCTATAGATCCAGAGGTCCCAGGTTCGATACCCGGCGCTACCAGGTTTTCTGAGAAGTAGTGGGTCTGGAACGGGGTCCACTCAGCCTCGTGAGGATAATTGAGGAGCTGTTTCAAGGAAATAGAAAGCGCCATAGCTCAAGCGGTTAGTCGCTGGCTTCCCACCGCGGCGGCCCGGCTACAATCCCGGGTCTGGTCAAGTGGGATTTGTGGTGGACAAAGTGGCGCTGGGGCAGGTTTTCTTCGAGTACTTCGGTTTCCCCTGCCAATCTTCATTCCACCAATTGCTCCACAATCACCCTCACCTATCATCTGGGGCTGGTACGATAGGCCAGAAGTGGCCGCAGTACAAGGGACTTAGTCCCACCCCACTAGCAATAAAAAAAAAAAGGAAATAGAAAACTGAGATTAACGACAAGGGGGATCCGTTGCGCTGACCACGCGACACCCTCTATCCGCTAAAGTTGGCAGTAACTTCGCCGACAAGCGACGGTAGCTCGGTCGGTATAGTTCGCTTGCGGACTAAAACCATGGAGTTTTATGCCCAAAACCTAAAACAATACATAGAGAGGAGTGCGAAAATTGAGCTGCAAGAAGCTTCACTACTTGCACAGATCGCTTAATATGTTTATGTGGATTAAGCCCGTTACAATGAACTGATCAGGACGTAGAGCGCACACAAAAGCGTCGAATGCTAGGACGGTCGGTGAATAATAAATTGGAAATTATTTAGGAGGGAGCAGTCGTGGCTTAATCGAGGTACTATAGCGGATTTGTTTTCTTTGGAAAGACTGAAAAATACCAGAAACCTCAATCAGTATAGACGATGCCACGTCCAAGACTCGAAGAGAACATTTTCCTGCTGTAACCCAGGACGTCACGGCCACACCAATTAGCTCAGTCACGCAATTGTTTTTGGAGAACCTTTTGATAAGAGAGTGACCAGAATAAATAAATATTGTGACGCGACGCCTGAAAGCCGCGATCCCCCCACTTGCAGAGCGGAGCTTCGCATAGCAGTTTCCTAGGTAACAGATACCGAACCGCTTCAGTTCCCGCGGAAACCAATACTCTGGAGACCGTTACATTGAAAACGCGAAACAGAAGTGTTCAAGGAGGTGTCTTCTAGACCGTCCGAATGTCGAATATAACAGATCGAGAGGACAGAAGTCAGTTCATAAGTACAGAAGTGCGGAAGGAAGACAGCATACGAGAGAATTCCAGAAGGCCAGAGGTGTAAGATGCAGACAACAGTGAGGGATTCGGAAACCAGAAGTAGTTGAATGTGTGAATTGTTAAAAACGAGTCTAATTGTGTTCGTGACAACAAATTAACCTAATCATCCAATCCAAGATCCACAATTATTAGTCACGCTTACCCCCAACACGTGACAATGTGAATGGGGCTGATAGTATGGGGCTGATAGTATTTTGGGGGTTAAATTAGTAATTTTAAAATTTTTTCTAGTGAGGAGAAATATGACGTACATAAACTTCTGCGGTATTGAAGGACGCGTGTTTTTCTCCAGAGCACATCACCACGTCAGCAAACACTAGTCTCTCTCTAGGCCTGGAATTTACATCCATACGTCGCAATCACGCGCCTTCCTTCCTTCTCTGCTTGTTCCCAGATTATAGTACGTTCTCTCACAAACAAGATTGATCTAGTCCATGTTTCCTACAAAGCACGACGATTACTTCTCTAAAGCGTGAAAATTACACACAAAGTTTCCAATATTTCGCAGTTCCAGGAAACGTTCATGGTCTGTGGCACAGATATTGGACATTTTCTGAATAATCAATCTCTTCTTCATGAGATTCCCGAGCTGGAGGCACACAGCGAGTCACTATACAGGCGAGACTCGGAAGGTACTTGGCTCTAATCTCTGTTGGGACACTGGTTATCCTGTCTGATGGTTTCTTGTAGTTTTCCTCAGTCTCTCCGGGCAAATTCCGCGATGGCCGCTTCCTCTCATATCTGCCGTTCCCCCAGTCGTCGCTATGCAGTCCAGCTGCTGACAGCGGTACTTCCAAGTACACTTCTTTTTTCATGCGCGAGTTGTACTCGGCTGCCATTAAGATCATGCGGCAGTACCATTCATGTAACAAGGACCATGTAACACAGTTTTAATAACTTTCCACAGGAAATTTATGAGGCATATTAAAAATATAATAACTGTTTAATATTTGTTTAAGACACGAAACCTTGCCCTAAAATGCACGAAATTTACCAGCTTAAAGACTTTACTTTTAGTCTACGTTCCTAAAGTATCTCTTTACAGTCTGTGTCTGTGTATACCTCAGTACCTTTTGAATGCCTGAATCAATATTTAAAAATGCCGCTCATCATTCTCTATGTCTATATTTCTGTGTTGCTAGATAACGGCTCGGTAGAAACTATTGCAGTTTGGACACATTAAAAAGGCGCTGAATTTTACCCATTTCGATTAATAAATTTAGTTTAAACATGTTTGCCTTTCATGTACTTTCCTTATCTAGTGAAAACATAATCGCTGAAATTAATAATTTTTCGCATTACGGACCGCTTTGTACTGTCACTCAATTCTATCTATCTATCTATCTATCTATCTATCTATCTATCTATCTATCTATCTATCTATCTGTCTGTCTGTCTGTCTGTCTGTCTGTCTGTCTGTCTGTCTGTCTGTCTGTCTGTCTGTCTGTCTGTCTGTCTGTCTGTCTGTCTGTCTGTCTGTCTGTCTGTCTGTCTGTCTGTCTGTCTGTCTGTCTGTCTGTCTGTCTGTCTGTCTGTCTGTCTGTCTGTCTGTCTGTCTGTCTGTCTGTCTGTCTGTCTGTCTGTCTGTCTGTCTGTCTGTCTGTCTGTCTGTCTGTCTGTCTGTCTGTCTGTCTGTCTGTCTGTCTGTCTGTCTGTCTGTCTGTCTGTCTGTCTGTCTGTCTGTCTGTCTGTCTGTCTGTCTGTCTGTCTGTCTGTCTGTCTGTCTGTCTGTCTGTCTGTCTGTCTGTCTGTCTGTCTGTCTGTCTGTCTGTCTGTCTGTCTGTCTGTCTGTCTGTCTGTCTGTCTGTCTGTCTGTCTGTCTGTCTGTCTGTCTGTCTGTCTGTCTGTCTGTCTGTCTGTCTGTCTGTCTGTCTGTCTGTCTGTCTGTCTGTCTGTCTGTCTGTCTGTCTGTCTGTCTGTCTGTCTGTCTATGGCTATGTAGTCCTTTTGTTGGACCTTGGCCGCTTTTTCAGTTTCATAATCCTATATATTGCCGGCAGGACTCCTTGGACTGGGGATCATCCCGTCGCAAGGCCGCTACATTCACACAACAACACAAACACAGAATAAACGCACACAGACAACCATGCCTTGAGTGGGATTTGAGCCCACGATCCCAGTGTTCGAGCGAGCGAAGACAGTTCATGCCTCAGACCGCGTGGCCTCTGTGGTCCGCAGGGTCACTAAATCAAGGGAATAAGATCGCCAGTTGCTTCTGTTGCTCTGATACATGTGTTCTCTCATGCGCCCGTGAACGTAACTCTGTTTAGAAACTTTGCAGTATGCCAATGACCAAGAAGAATATGGCCATTAGTGGGCAGAACCATGATTAATTTCATGGACCAGAGTCATGTCTGAGAATCTGATATTCGCTCAAGTAGTCAAGAACTTCCAGCCATTTGCGAAACCAACAGACTCGTTGCTTTGTTCACAAGATCCTGCCAGTGGGCCGTATCTTCAGTCAGAGAAATCTAGCCCACACCTTCACACCTACAGGAGGTTGACAAAATAATGGAAACACTAAGAAATTGAGGAATAGAATTTGGTGTTAGTTATATTGAAAGAACTTCAGTTGGCAACACTGAATGTTCTCCTTCCATTTGTTTACACGCTGTAGTGCTCGTGTAAGTTCATTAGTGATTGCGTTGAGTGACAGTCCATGTGAAAAATCGGAAAAATGTGGAAATTGACCGATTTCGAAAAGGACAGATTGTTGGTGAACGTCTAGCTGGAGCACATTATCTGGTGTATCAACAGCGAAAACACATGTCACGTGACCTCTATCTCGCCAGTCCATTTGCGTGCTGGCTGCTACCTACGGAACACATATCACGTGACCGCTACCCAGCTAGTTCATTGGCGCGCTGACAGCTGCCTAGCAGCGAGCTGTCACATTCGTCTTATTGTTGCGTGCACCTATCGCGGTGTGTTTATCGAGCCGTTGCCTAGCAGTGCTTTCAGAAAATCCGTTAGAATATCATTAACAGAAGACGAGTGAAAAGATAATTACGTTTTCAACTTATGTGCACTGCCGGTACGGTTATTGGCATTGGACTAGACGAATTTGGGATTCCAACAACGAAATATTTCCTCTCTTATCATGATTGTGCACTAGTTTGCCTTGCCTGGAGAAGACTGATCGCACAAAGTAATATTCAGAACACACATCTGCGTTACAGCAGTCTCAAGCGTCGGGGAAGGATCACATTGGCCAATAGACAACGGGTTTGAAGTGCGGAAATATTTCCTGGGTCGCCCAGCTTAAATTAAGCACTGCTTTGAAGTATTTTGTTAGCAGTGCAGCAAGCACCACTCTCATTCATTAGCTCCGAGCAAGCAGCTTCCTCTGCTTTCGAGAACACTTCTCGGCAGAATAACCGTTCGTTCCTTTGAAGAGAAATGTACACTGCTCATTTAAATATAGAGTCGGATTCTAAGATGGCGACTGCGCTTCTGAAGTTGCTGCAATGTTTTCTGGCCTTTGTAGTTCATTTGATTAAGAGTACGCTTTATTAAATGATTAATGGAACTGAATGATCATGATTTATTAACCGCTAAATAGCAGAAAGCTTACAGCATAGATGTAGCACTTTCTTAATGACTGACAAAGTGTAAACCACAAACTTCTCGCTGAGTTCATAAGTACTAACGAACTGGTGGAGTAGAGTCCTTGAGATATTTCTGCCATAGTGGTGTAGCTGGTCAAGAAATTCTCTCTCTCTCTGTCTCTGTCTCACACACACACACACATACTCTCTCTCGCTCTCTCAATAATTTTGCAACCTGAATGTTCCTTATTGTGAGATTTGAGGTTATCATGGCGGTGGTTATGAAGAGCACTATCTGCTGGGGTCTGATGCCAAGTGGTCTGATAAAAGTTTATGGGTGTTTCGGAGGATTTTACTGCCTCCATGTTCAGGGTTGAAAAAATAAGCAGAGTATGCAAACATAAAACATTATTGCCTTTGTTGCTGCCTGCTTGCTTCGCTAATACTTGACCCTGAAAGTGGAGGCAGTAAGTTCCTTCGAAGCGTCGGTAAACATCTATCAGATTGTAGGGAGTCGTATCTCAGAAAAGTCCTCCTTGTTCATTGTCGTGTTCAAATCATTGGTCACTATCTTGAGCCAAACGAATGCCTTCCACAAGCTCATATCCTCGTATCCTACCTCTAAGAGACATTTCTCATTCCATCTATGCCTAGGTCTAACAAATGGTCACTTCCATTCAGATTTCCCGACAAAAATGGCGCATGTATTTATAATGCCTCTCATGCTTCCTACATGCTTCCCAATTTATTCTTCGTTGATTTGATCATCTAAATACCTGATGATGAGTACAAATTATAGAGATTTCCATTACGCGACTATCGCCCGCCTCCTCTTCCTCCCTCCACCACGTTCTCGAACATCCTCGATGTATGTTCTTCCCTTAGGGTCAGAGACCAAGGTGTTTAACTCCAAATTAATACTTTATGTAATGTTGTTTGTGTCCTTAATTTGAATATCGTCACTAAAAACTCTTCTGGGCCCTTGAATACGGTACACTGCACTGTACTGCATTACATTTTGCACTGATCTGAGTTACAACAAATCTTCGTTTTACAGGCTCAACACGGACAACACAGAAAATACAAGTCACGTGATTCCTTGCCAGCGAGTTCATTGGCGCGCTCACTCATGCCTAGCAACGAGCTATAACATTCGGTGACTGAGACACATTTTTCACTGTTGCACGTTGGAACACGTTTACAGAGCCGGTGCCTAGAAACGCTTTGAGCAAATCCGTTACAATATTTTGTTTCGTTATTCCCAGTTGCGAAATGCATCAAGTTTATTTTCACATGAAATGGTTTGCACGCCATGTTGCTGTGTATAATATCGACACTACAAAACGCGTACAGGAACGTAGATAGCTCAGTCAGTGTAGAAAGTACGTGACTTTGCGATGGACAGCCGGGTGTCAGTTTCCGTGAGGATCTCGAATTCTTCTCTTCGCTACCCTGTCCAGACCGGTCCCGCGGGCCCATTGAGCCTCATATCAAATGGAAATAGAGGGCGCTTTCTCTGGGGGGTACAGCTGCCGAAGTGTCAACGTGAAACCCACCTACATCTTGTGCTCAATTTAAGAATGCCTGGAATTATACCTCCACCCTCGATTGATCTACGTCTTCCTGCTGAGCGACTGACATATCCTTTGGAAAATACGTCCACGCAAGTTTATAATCAGATGAATATACATATTTTCGGCAACTTGAGCCATAAACAACTGCGCTCTGTATAATATTTGAGGCTTTCACGGCGGTGAGTATGAAGAAAGCAGTCTTCTGGGATTTGGCACCGTGTATATGTGGTGTTAACCGACGTTTCGGAGGAACGTATCGCCTCCATCTTCAGGGTAGAAGGAAAAATATAAGAAATCCGCAAGCGAATAGACCGTGAGAACCGGTAAAAGCAGACTGGTCTTCATGTCTTTGTTGTGGGCTATTTTACGAAGCTCCGTGTTTCTCAGACTCGCTCATGGAGCTGAGCACTTCTTGAGAAGCCGCCAATTGTGTATCTACTCAAGAATTTCCCAGCATGCGTAATGGCCGACGGAAGTATAACAAATGAATTGGAGACAGCCGTAACCTAACTGCGATACCATCTCGGCATTTTCCCGGAGGAACTGAGGGAAACAACGAAATGTCATTCATGATAGCAGCCCGAGATTCGAACCAAGTAACTCCTAAACACAAGTCCGCAGCACTTCTGCTAGTCGTGCCTCCTCTCTACTTACTTTACTATCGTTCCATTTGGAAACAGCAAAGAGTTTCCTTCCTCGTTGCTTACAGTAGCATCTACTTTGCCCTTTGTGGGTTTAAAGGTTGCTTGAGCTGACATGTGTGTGGAAGGAAAATCAATGCTTTGGCAGGCACCTAACTGGCAGCCCGAGGAGTCAAGCGGTCTGTCTGCCATTTGGAACATACGGTGGTAAATTGTCGTTGTGCCTGCAAGGTCAGAGGACGTGCTTACCGGGTCACTGCAGTTTGCTGCTAATAAAGCTGCTCGTAATACTTTACAGGGCGAAGTTATTTACATAATTGACTTCAGAACTCGCTGCATCCCTCCTACAGAACACGACATGTCTCCTGAAACATCAGTCGGTTAACGGTACTTACAGAAGCAATCACTGGTTGTTCTTAGAACCAAACGAATAGCACAAATAGTGTCTGCGTACGACATGTCGAGTCAGTTAACCATAAGAACAAGGTAAGAATAATTACCACTGTCACGTGAATTGCTGAACCGAAATTATTTATTTCCTGAAGAGGTCTGTAAGTTTTATATGAGCAATCAGGTCTATTAACGCGAGTAGTTGTAAGCAGTTGGCAGTTCTCATGGTAAAGCACGTAGAATCGGGACAAACTTGAAATTAATCATGATTTTGCTAGAAAAACTCGCGAATTCTAATTAATAAAACAAAAACAAATTGTTTCGAAGTATACGACTGTCAAATTTCTGTTCGTAAACTGTTTTCGGCCCAGGCAGAACTGACGATGATTTCGGATTCCACAAGTCGCTAATTAATATATGTTTCGAGACTTGCCCTTGGATTAAGAACACGGATATTCCGTGTCAGAGAGCTCCCCAATATGACTATGAAGTACTCAATGCAGCGAGAGACATTTCCCTGGCTTTCCCAGCAGTACGCTACCCTCGCTCGCTGAAACTACCACCACTGCTTCACGTCACTGAGTAATGCAATAAGAAGTCCACTGCGCATATGCTTGGGCGCAAGTTTTTTGAGAAACACTGTACCCAACATTTCCTCGAGACGAGTGTAGTGTTTCTTTTAAAACCAACAAAATACTGTGTAAGATTTGAGGTTTTCACGGTGGTGACTATGAAGAAAGCCATCTTCTGGGATGTGGCGCAGTGTAGATATTGTGTTAACAGACGTTTCGGAGGAACGTATCGCCTACATCTCCAGGGTAGAAGACAAGAAGAAATCCGCGAACGTACCAGCGTGGGTAGGTGCAACAGCAACTGAAGATGAAGGCGTTACGTTCCTCCGAAACGTCGGTTAACACAATATCTACACGGCGCCAAATCCAAGAAGACTGCTTTCTTCAACAAAATACTGTGTTTTATATTATGGCTTTCTAGGTACTGTGCCTTTGAAAATCCTAGAACGCGGACAATTTCTTGATAGGCTGAGGGATTACTAGCATGCCAGAAAGAGTCTGTTGAACTGGGTGCCCGAAAAACTGCATTGGCCATCCATTGTGCTTCATCCGTACATGAAATAATGTGTTAGTATACAAAAATATGTTGTATTCAAAAGTAAACCTGTACGGTGGAGAGAGAGATTGAAAAGTATGCGTTTGTGGAATAAAGTCCAATTTATTTAACCCGGTTGGATCCACGCATCGAAGATCGCAATACGGTTCGTGTATAGAATCTTCTTTACTTGAAGTGGGCCTCAACGAAGTCCTGACCCCACAAAAAAGCACATACGCCATAAGCAGGCTCTGACGTTCGGGGATATTTATAAAAATTTCTCTTTGGGCTCATGAATCATTTACCGTTTTCCTATAGGCCTACAAACAGCGTTTGTCTATGTCGCAAGCTGATTGACCACGTCTGGTTTTAAAACCCGTGAAAGAGCAGTAAAAGAAGAGACACGCTTTATTCGAATGAAATCCTATTCAGCCATAGCTGTACACTACTCCCACTCAGTTCCGAGCGCCGATACACGTAAAGTGCGAAGTTAATGGGGACGCTGTAAAATGGCGAGGTTCGAAGGAACGTTTGGTGCGCCTCAGTCACGTACAGCCCTTGCTTTACGCGAAGCTCGCATCGAATTTTATACATCCTGTTTCTCAGACGGGTTGTGGGAAGTACTGATAAACTTGTGTGTGACAAAATATGTTCTGCACGAAGATCCAGGGCATTTCGAAACGTTTGTGATGCGCTCTATATGTGATATTAAAATACAATTGCACCTTTTGTCCGATGTCCTGCTACAGCAAGAAACTTGGGCAAGAAATAATGAAAACTAAGCAAATAACAAATTGTCGGATTTAACACTCCGTATCACGAGAATTACCAACAAGCAACCATATCGAACCCTGAATGTTACTGTCTGCTGGCATGTGACGCCGTCATTTCCTTGCAGATCTTTACTGACGTTTCGGAAGAACCTGCTATCTCCTCTTGCGCCAGAACCTCGGACAATTTAGGAAATGATATAACGCTCAGCGCACATCTCTGTGAAATGTTACGTCGTGTAGTTTGGTACATAACTATAAATATTTCGGAAGAACCTGCTGCATCAATCTTCAGGGGAAGATATGAGTCTCCTCCGAAAAATAAACTATCCATGTAGCGCACTACACGGTCTCACATCCGAGAGTATGGTAATTTCAGTTACTCACTTGAGAAGCTTGGATGTCACACAACGCATTACTCTGAAGGTGATATTCGCTCATTTTAGTCTCTTTATGATATTCAGTTCCCATGTTCATAACGGCCAGCCATTGGGTCCAGTTGTGAGCCAGACGAATCCAATCCACATTCTCACGCCCTATATCTTTACGTTCATTTTAATATTATCTACATCTAGGTGTCCCAAGGCTCATGTTTTCCGACTTAAGGGGCTGTATGCACTATAAAGCACCATTTAACTGACATGGATATTTGAAGATATTATGACACGTAGGAAACTTCAATTATCCGAAGTAATTTTCTAAACAAACTTCGCTCTGTTTGTCTATAATCACATTTCTATTTCCCTGCCTCTATTCGTAAACCGGACCTGTGTATTGGGGTGATGTTTGCGTTTCCCTTCCAGACCACTTTTAATCAAAATGGGTGGCCGGATTTCCAATTTGAATAGAATGAGCTCATCTTTTTAGACAGTCTCCATCTGAAGGATGCGAGAGACAGGAGCGCTCCACGCGGACTGTATCAAGGTTACGGTCTCCTGCCGTGTGACGCGTGTAGGTCCTCTCTTTATCTGAGGAACCTGCTCCAGGATAGAGGAGTCCGCTTATGCCCTGAGAAGTTCCTCCGAAAAGACAGATCCTGTTTACCAGACTACACATCCTAATAGACCATAATCCTGAAAGCTGTGCGTTTTGAGTTCATAATCATTTGCACAAGAGCCCGGGGCTGTGGCTCATTTCATTGGTGTAACAAGCTCCTGTGACCTCAGTCTTGAGAATACGCTAATCCCTTTAGGCTTGGGTTCTAGGGAAGTTGGTATGCTCAGTTCTATGCTAAATTTTCCGTTAGGTAAAGAAATTTAGGTGTTATAATAACTGATTGCATTTTCGTTCATGTCAGACAATTTAATTAATTCAATTTAATTTAAATACTTTTCCTGATTAATTAACACAATCTAGTGAAATCACGAAGGTTGTTCTGATGTGGGATTTCGAATATTATTACACAAATTTGTAATAGCAACTGCACATTTTGCTGCTGGTTCCGATAACAAAATTTCGTTTCGGATAATATTCTTGAATCTATCAACGGACATTTCCATTCTCACGATATATGAAAATCGGAAAAGCCAAATCCCATTGTAGATCATCAGGTAACAAAGCACCGCAGAATCAGGTCACAGAATGAGACAAATATCGCCATTATGCTTCTTCCCTATAAACACATTAATCACGCTAATATGTCTGAATATATTTCGGTCCACCAGTAAAGAGAGTATTTTAAGTTAACAAGTTAAATTATGAAACAATCCCTCACTCATCATAATGACATTTCTTCTCCCGTGTCTCCCCATTTAGGTTTAGAACTAATTCTGAACTATTAATAGTCTTTAACAATTTGTAGGACCTCTGGAATACAAGGCTTCTCTCTACCTCTACAGAGAAGCGCGGACATATTTCCATCCCCTTACTCCGCCATGTCATCGAACCCACGGTCCAAGAAAATACACACAAGTGAGAAGTGTAATCATGTTGTGACATGATTGAGAAAGCAGTTGCGAGGCAAAGGCTAGGTAAACGCGTTCCCGCAACCACGAACCAGCAAGCCAAAACAGAGGGGCTGTTGGGCTATTGCCAGAAAATGCGGTGTTTTCTGTGCGGCCCGACCTTAAGTCACTTAACGAGGACATCGGCCGAGTCATAGTCAATCACAGTCCGTGAGTGGCCAGTTGAGAGTTGACGGTAGGAGTAATGAGTTAGCTGTGAGACAGCGAACACTGAAGCTGAAAGCTCTACATTGTTGGGAACCGTAACCGAGAAACAGCTAATGAAGAGAAACCGAGAAGATATAGTGTGTATTTTAGTGAGAAGTCGAGTGGGTCGATTAGCTGCAGTGTTATAATTAGTTCTAGCTACGAGTTATAAGATTTCAATAAATCCAATTATCAATCCAAACTCCGTGTCTAGTCACTAACGCGTGAGAATATTATACGTACAAATTACCTGTATTATGTAAGTTATGTAAGCTACTGTTCTCCGCATTCCAAGCTATTCAACTGCTCTGAAGATGGAGGCGCTACGTTCCTCCGAAACGTCGGCCAAAACGAAGAACACACGGTGCCTAAACCCAGAAGACGACTTTCTTCATTTACCTGTATTATCTTCTAGAAATGGAAGCTGCTAAACCCAGTTATAATTTCCACAGCGCTGGACGAAACAAAACACGGTTTTGTTATTTGTGTCACGGACAGGGCTGCCTGCACAAACCCGAGGAACAAGCACGAACAGCTGCAGCTCCTCAAGAAGCCGCAATATTCCTGAGGGAAGGATACCAGTACATCCGGCATTCCCGGTGCTAACGCCTCACAATCTGGCGCGAACCCGTGAGGAAAAATAATGTACGCTCCAGTGTACGTAATATTGCTTATTTAAAGGCGAGCTGTCCCAGAGCGTAGAATGGAAAGGAGAGGACGTTTAGTTTCTCCGTTTTAGAGCAGGAATAAACATTTTACTGATACACTGACTGTTCGTCTTGATGAGAATGTTTGGACAAATGAGTAAACACTCACTGGTGGGCATAGACGGGACGAAATTATCGGATTCCTTAATTATAATTGTCGATGTGTATCCAGCCACACACACACACACACAAATATAAACAGACACAGATATACAATAACAAATATAACACACGCATCTAAAGATACACGCTCACATGAAAACATACATAAATTCATAAAAGCATACACATACACACTTATAAGACACACAGAGCAAAAACACATGCTTATAAATTAGTTTTTTCGACAAAAATCAAAATGTATACAATATGGAAAACAATTAATTTATAATTCGATTCATTTAATTATATCCAAATATTTTAACACATATCCACGGAAAGCTTTTATTTTTCCCCGTTGGTAAATTAACGTGTTCCTTCACATGCACAATTGTGTATCAAGTGATTGCTGATATTCTGGTCTAACTGTGGGAAGGTCCTGAAGAAAACATTTAGCAGCATCCTACTTACCGACATGCCCAGTCAGCAAAATCATTGATATACAGAGAATATTTAGTATGAAAAAACATACATACCCTGAACAATTTCAGCACGTAGCCGGCAGTACATGATCACCAATACGGACTGCACAATCTCACATTTCTGGGTATGTGTACTCACCTGGAAGAAAAAGAGAAACACACGTTACTCGCGTCTCCTTGTGGTCATCTAGTTCATGTTAGGCTACCAATGGTTAAGGTAAGGAGGAGAGCGGCGTGAGGGAGGTCCCATGAAGCCCGAAACCAAAAATGACTGTGCTGGCGAGGCCCAGCAGTTATTTAGCAGGCAGGCAGACAGAACGAGGATAAGATGTATGGGACATATGGCACGCTTGAGGCAAGCGATGGATGGATACAAATCTGGAAGAAATGGACCACTGGAAGACCTAGGTAGACATGTGAGGATAAAATTAAGATGAATCTTGAAGACACAGGACGCGAGGTTGTGGACTGGGTTAATGTGGTTCAGCACAGGATACTGTTAGTGGGTACATGAAAGAGGACGACAGGGGGCACCCGAAGCATGCGTACGGAAGGGAACCAAATGGTGAAAGTGGCCGTCCATTTAAATATTTAAATGGATCTGAGAGAACTAGGATGACAGGTTCTAAACTGAATTCATCTGGCTGTTGTGGAACTATGGGACATATAGCAGTCGGGGAATTTCTTGACCATCTGAGCGACTGTCAGTTTCCCACGGCATCTACTCGATGGACTGAAGGCGCTTTTACGTACATATATTGCGACATGTTGTCCGTTTCTAGGAAACGAATTGGCAAATACGTTGCCACGCAGAGATCACGGAACATAGGTTCCATGGATAGGAGAACTGAAAATTTTAAACATATAGAAACCTGACCGCTGCTTCGGAAGTAACACGCGGTTTCTGAAACAACGAATTCATGAAGAGCGGTAAGTGAACCCTTGGAGGCGGTGGTCTCTATTCGGTTCTCTGACAGTTATAAAAGGGAGTTCATTCGCGGAGTTCCCGCGTGGAGGAGGGGTCGAATACGTCCACCGTAACCCTGCGAGTCGTAGAAGGCGATGCTAAGGGAAGTCTCGATTCTGAGACAGTAAAATATGGTCCCGAGTCCCAAGAGACTCGGACCCGAAAATGACTGCACTAGCGAGGGCCAACAGAAATTGTGAACGAGAGATCCGTCCTCTCGTCAGAGAGAGCGCCCCAAATCAACAAACCCGCAACAGTCTGACAATAATATAAACTTGGTCGTAAGTCCCGGATGGTGCCTTGTTCCAAGACAGACTGGCCGACCGACCGTCGGTCTTGACATAAGACACGACTCGACTCATTCAATTCAGTGAGAGACTGGAGAAACAGACGTCGTTCAGAAGGAGTTTAGTGTGTGAGCTGTTATAATTGTCTGTAATTGTAAAGAAGTGCCAATAAACCCAATCATCTAATCCGAAACTCGTTATTATTAGTCAAGCTAACTCCGAATACGTGATAATATTGTGCATACATATATGTATATATACTCATACACAAACCTGGGAAAAGACGATACAGAACTAGGAACAGAAAGATGTGTTTCCTAGGCGCCGCAGGATCTGTCAGTACGCAAGGCGGTTTGTAACCAAGCTGAAGTACGTTTCTTTACATTTGAAACCGTGGGATGGAAGCTGAACCAGAAACAGGATTGCATCTTAAGTTGTATTCTACTTAAAGGAAACCGATGCAGCGCAACGGTGTTCTCATATTGCGATGGATAATGGCACCATCAGAGGAGGGACGGATCCCTTATCACGGGTACAGTGATGTGCAAACACTTCTTTCATGTACATACATGACCACGTTTATGTACGTTAACACTACGGTATCAAATTAGATTTCAACTAATCATGAAAATGTTCCAAGTAATTACATTTCTACAGTTACTACGTACGAGGCGGAATGGCTGTCACTGCGCTTGCGCTCCGGTCACGTAGCAGGTTCCAGAGTTCCCGCTTCCTTACTTATAACAGCGGGAACCTGTGTCTGCATGGCGAATAGGGAGTCAGAATTTTAATGCAGGTCTATTTAAATAGACACGGGGCTCGCGGTAGCATATTTGGTTGAGGCACTATGCTACAAGTGGGTTCGATTCCTGATGAGATCATTGGGATTTTCAGTTACCCTAATCCTTGGGGGAGATGGCGGCCGGCACGTAAGGCTGACAAACTCACTACCGTCTGTGAGTCGACAGTCTAGAAAATGTGGAAGCCTCGACGTCTCACAACCCTATGGACCTCCACGGCCTGTTGTAGGGATAGGGTTACTGTTTACTTCTTTATTTGGGCCAAGTGGACGAAATGAACGTACCGTTCGCAAGTCCGGAGTTCGTACAAAAATCCTCCCTTCATTTGTCCTCATGTTGAGGTTAGATACTCAGTGATCTGCAGTAAGAGGTGGTGGGAGGAGTTCATTATGCTCCATATTGGTCATATGTAGTGACGCGCTGACAGTGCGTCTGAGGGCAAAGAGATAAGGAGAATATTCGGACTTAAGACGAAGGAAGAAACGAGTCTGATGAAGTGTAACCAGGAGCTTCATAATTCGCACTGCTCGCCACACATTATTAGGATGGCAGTATCAAGGAGAATGTGATGGACAGAGCATAAAGAACGCACGGAAAATGATGAATTCTTACAGCATTTTGGCTGGACAACCTGATGGGAAGAGACAACTTGAAAGACCTTGGCATAGGTCGGATGACAATATTTTAATGAGCCCTAGAAAAGTAATTCATCTGTCTCAAGACAGAAGTCACTGTCGCGTTCTACTGAGCCCAGCAATGAGCATTGGCGTTATATGAAAAGCCGAAAATTTATTGATTAACTGATTGGCTTTCTGCTGCTTGATTAAAAATACGCCTTGGAATTAGTCATTAAGTCACATGAAACTCATACTTGAAGCTCAAATCGAACACGGTTGGTAGCACTAAAATAGGAATACAAAACAAAATACATCTCAGGTAAAAAGTAAAGCTATCCCTGTAACAGGCCGTGGAGGTCCACAGGCTTGTGAGACGTTGAGGTTTCCACATTATCTAGACAATCGGCTCTAAGATGGCGGTAAGGTTGTCAGCCTTACGCGCCGGTCATGCTTTACTCCGCAGGAAAATTATTTAATTAATTCCTGGTACTCATTTCTGTTAGAGGCTGAGTCGAACCCAGGGCAGTAGTGCGGCCGGAAGGATTAGGTCAACTGAGAAAAATCCAAACCCATGAAATCTATTTGAAATTTTTGTTAGATTATTTGCAGATTTATCAAAATAATTGCGTAATTTGTTCTTAACTAATGAATTTCTGTCGCTCTTCGTTACCTGTTTCAGTGCCCATATCTGCCACAAGACTGAAGGAAAGAAAAGAAAAGGAAAGGAAGGAAAAAGAAAGGGGAAGGGAAGGGAAGAGGAGAAGAGATGAGAGGAGGGGAGAGGAAAGAAAAGAAAAGGAAGGAAAGGGAAGGGAGAGGTGAGGAGGGAAGAGTAGAAGAGAAGAGGTGAGAGGAGGGGAGATGAAAGGAAAGAGTTTAATATTTTATATCATTTACATATTACGAAAAAATGTGCCAATGCCAAGAATCTTCGACCTGAGTTGTTCACTAATGATATATGAAAACAGGCACCACGGCGCTCCGTTCGTAATGAGAAAGGGTTTGTAAGATTTGAGGCTTTCACGGCGGTGACTATGAAGAAAGCAGTGTATACAACTTCCTTACTACACGTAGCTACGTTAAATAACGTAAAACTAATGTTGGAAAAATAAATGCATTTCAGATTAATTACAAGACGTTTAAAATATATGAAACCAGAATAAGTAAAACTTAATTGAAGCGAGGTTGTCGAAACTATGGCTTTCAAGATACCACTGAGCACACTGTCACATTTCGACTGCAGCTGCAAACGTAAGGGGTTTGCTTCATTATGTGGTGGAACTGTACGCAGTAATTCTAGAGCTGCGTTTGATGAATTACAAAAGCTTTACCCCCACTCTTTAACCTCATTCAGAGTTCCATATCACTCTTGCCACAGAATCTCACTTCCAACTAATTTCTTAAGTTCGACTGCGAGTCAGTACTTGTAATGAGAAAGTGACATTAAAACAGTGGGACTGTGTCAGTCCCGTTATAGCTGGGAGTGTAACGCAGTGTACTCTGAACAGAAACCCACGTGTGTGATGTGGTTCTAATACAATAATCTGCACTTAGCAACATTTGGTTTCTAATGCTGTTTAGAAGAGGACGACTTGTACCTGTCCATACCCCAACATGATCGCCAGAAGAAACTCACACATTTAAGGGCCGACAGTATGTTGACCCTATATCGCTTTTTACAGCTGAATGTTCACGTAACACGTAACAACGTGACCCTGGTCTGCCTCTTCACTGTACCTTGTGTTAGGCTGGAAGTGAATGCGGGACGTAAGCTCGGTCAGTACTGGTTCTTGGTTGGATGCCATGGCCTGCGGTCTAAGGCGTCATATCGTCTTGAATCGTTCGAAAACTGGAATCCCGCCGGACGCCTGGAGATACGTCCCAGTCTTTCTGTACTCTGTCTGTCTGTCTGTATGGCTAGACCTTTGTGTTGGGTCGAACTGTCGGTCGGGTAAGGGATTCTCCTTGTGCGCTGTGTATACATCTGCATATTCGTGTGTGTGTGTTTGTGTGTTTGTATGTACCTTAGTATCTCTTCTTTGTATGCTTCTGTATGTGTCTGGTCGCGGTTCCCTATAAAAGAGTAAAGTTTTCCCTGTGCTTAACCAATTAAGCACTACGCCATGAAGGTGTATGGGGGAGTGGACATATACACCCACAGTTTCTTGACCTCAGCACTAGATAGAGGTGAGTGGTCAGCTTCACGCCCCTGAACTATACCTCTCGGAAAGAGCCCCACTACCCATTGGGTGGGTCCCAGAGTCGGCCTGGACCATGTGGAGAAGATAAAATGCTTGATCCTACCGGGACTCGAACTCCTACCCCTCGGCCATCCAGCCCGTAGCCAGTCGCTATACCGACAACGCTATAACGGCTTATTGTGATTCCCTCTTTCAGTATTATTTACAAAATGGGCCAGAAAATATATTCTGTGAGAGCAGACGAAGGAGAAATCTTACCGCCTAGTTAGTCCAGCCAAGTGCTACGCCAAAGATAAAACCTCAAGTGAGGATAAAGTTGTGATAATGTGCAAATCTAAGTAGGCCTAGTTGGAGGGGACCTGCCCCAAGCAGGGCCTTGCCTGTAAAAATCTGGCGCCTGAGTAGTGACACGAACTCCAGTATAGGCTGTTAAAATAATCTTTTCATTATTCTCAAATTACTTACTCATGGAGCTGAGCCTTTCTGGAGGAGCCGTCAATTCTGCAGCTACTCAAGAATTTCCCAGCATTTTACGGAATCCGAAGGTTCACTACCGTGTTCACAAGAGCCCTCCACTGGTCCCTATCCTGAGCCAGATTAATCCAATCCATCCCATCCTATCTCTCCATTTTAATATTGTCCACCCACCTACGCCTTGGTCTTCCCAGTGTTTTCTTTCCTTCTGGCTTTCCCACCAATATATACGCATTCCTCGTCTCCCCCATTCGTGCTACATGCCATGCCCACCTCATGCTCCTTGACATTATTCTCAAATACAAGAAGAAAATCTGTAAAACGTATCACCGTAACATAAAAGTTCCATTCTTGTGGATTTCACGAACAATTTTGTGATTGAATTTAGAGACAATAAAAAGTAGAAACTAAATGACGCCTGCCGTAAAATGAACAGTGACGATATAAATTTTCAGATACGTTCTACATGAGTTCATTAAGATTAAATAAACGTCAACAGATTTGCGAAACACGACCCGTACACTCGTATTTAAGTAGCGCAGAAAACGTTTGTTCAATTGAAATCTGTAATCACTTGATGCGTAACATTTCGGGTATGTTCAATTAACTACATGAACACGAGAGATGCATGTAAACTGACAGTCCTAATTAGCTAACACAACTCACATTATTATGAAAATGACGGCAAGTGTTTCATCAGAGCTCACGAAAGTTTCAGCATTTGAAAGTATATGACAGACAGGTCGACATGCAACCATTCTGTCCGGAACGTAGCTAGCAAAGGCCGGCCATGCAATTTCGTTTTTGATGTGAGAAATATTGGTCTATGATTCAGGACAGAATTGTAGCCTAACTCTCTTGGCGTTCGTTTAGTAAGATTGAGAAATGAACAACTTGTGGTTCGGCTACTGTTCAAAGAAGAATCCTTCGGAACAAAAGCATGATACCAAGAGAGCCTGCTGCTTGTGAGGACAGAGGGGTAATGTGTATTAAAGTATTACTGTGTCCTCATATACTATAAAAAAGAAACTCCGTGATTTTAGTCCGCAAGGGAACTATACCGACCGAGCGACCGCCGCTTGTCGGCGAAGTTTAATGCCAACTTTTACGGATAGAGGGTGTCAAGTGGTCAGTGCAACGAATCCCCACGGCCGTTAATTTTGGTTTTCGAGACCGGAGCCGCTATTTCCTTGAGATAGCTCCTCAATTCCAGATCCACTACTTCTCAGGAAAAAATGTGGTAGCGCCGGGAACCGAACGCTGACCTCTGGATCTGTAGCCAGAAGCTCTGACCACTAGACCACAGAGACGGTCCTCATATATATATATTCTTATTTTTATTCTCTAATTTTTGCCGATTTGCCAGCAGAGAATATGTAAGGCTTATGAAATGGCTGTATGACTGTTTGTACATTGGTATTACAGACCCGATATAAATCATTTTCTGAATATCGGTTCGTAGTTAAATTTGAAAAATGGAGGAAATGGTTATCCTCAACTGCTTATTTTTATGGCAGTTATCGTAGAGAAGATAGGGAAGAGGCCCGTATGTGAAAGGGTCACTTATAATTTGAGCAGTCTTCCATTCCATCGATATGGGAAACCTTTTCTGCAGGCGGGCCATTAGAGAGAATAAAGAAGTTGCTCTCACACTTGAACAAAGCGGAAAGAAACGATTCGTGTTCAGAGGAACACATCTCTGTTCCCTCAGCAGTGTACTGGGGAATCACTTCTCAGGCTATCTAAATACTATAGCAGTTAATTGTAAATATTTCTGCATCTTGTCAAATGGGATTCCGAACTACTTATTAACAATATTAGTATTTAGCTGAACTTTTCAAGCATTTTAAGTGTTTGCGGTTTGCTTAGTGACGCTGCTGAGAACGTTCCTGACCTGAATGGAACGGATTATTGGCACACACTTTTCGTCTAAATTTAGGTCACAGTATAGGCTCACAAAATACTTCAAGCCAGATTTTCTTGCTGCCTGCTTCACGCTTGTTTCTTGCTTAGATTAATCTTCGACTCTGAAGATGGGGGTGATGTGTCTCTTGACATTAACAGGAGTACCCGGCGTTACATCTCAAATGACGGAACGTTTTGCTTTAGGACTAAATATATTGTAATTTTAATTATAACACGATTTAAGCGTGCATCTTTATGCTCCTAGCTAAATGTGACTGGGACAACTAAATCAAGGATGGTATGGGCAAGGCATGTAGCACGCATTGGAGAAAAGAGAAACAAATACAAAATTTTGATCCAAAAAATAAAGGAAAGGCACAGATTAGAAGATTTAAAAATCTATGGATGGTCAATATTAAAATGAGTTAAGAAAAAGTAGAATTATAAGGACCTGGATTGGATTCAGCTGGTTTAGAACAGTGACCAGGGTTTGGCTCCCATGAGCACAGCAGTAAACCTTCGGGCTCCGTAAAATGTGCGGAATTTGGACCAGCTAAGGAACTATTAGCTTCTCAAGAAAGACTCTGCTCCACGCAGGTAGCTTGTCTCTTATAGAGAATAAGCCTGTGTCATGCGGGCCGTTATGACACATCTTAAAGTGTTATTAAAGGCGAAATTCGAAATTCGTGAACGCTGCGCATAAGCAAAAACGTTAAGGCTGCGTACCCCTTAGTGACATTCACGGAGAGTCAAATGGTAGAGATTCTTCGAATTCGTCCGCTTTCTGCACTACTGGAGCTAGACTGGGAATTCCGTTCCGATATAATTTAATTTGAGTTTTATATACTTATTTAAGCAAGCCACAAAGGGATTACGAAAGAACCCCACTTTAGTGATGGAACTAATTTCCTTCACCCCTTGTGATCTAATGTTGTGCCAAGCGAAAATCGTAACTAGGAGTACTATTTGTTCAGTATTTCATTACAGGTTCAACTGGATCTGAGTGGGTTCCTGAAGAGCTTATTTATCTACGTGAGTCACTATACAACATTCACAGGTGTACTAGTCCTGTGCATAGCAGCACCGCGTAAAGCATACTTTTATTCTATAAGCTGAGGAATATTTTGATATAAATATATATTCCCAGATTTCTTAAAGTGACACGTGTTTTCTGACGAAGTGTGTTCTAACAATTTCCTTTTTACATTTCAGTGGACTATACTGTAGCACTACCAGTATTGATAGAATCCGATAGTGATTAATAAATGAAGGAATTTGTTCCCCCTGTGCTCAGTATGACGCACGAGGCGATAGTCTCGCTGTGCTGAATGTGTAATCGTGTACAGCCGACATGCTTACTCCTCTGCACTGAAAGTTGTGCGCGCCGCAAACAGACTGCTACAGCACCGCGAAACGTACTCGAAGCCGGATTGAACCTTTTGGATGGGAACAAGAAGAGTAGGCCAACAAAATATTTATTGGAAAACTCAGGAAGCAATTTCATTGACTTGCTATCTTTTTTATTGCTAGTGGGGTGGGACTAAGTCCCTTGTACTGCGGCCACTTCTGGCCTATTGTACCAGCCCCAGATGATAGGTGAGTGTGATTGTGGAGCAGTTGGTGGAATGAAGATTGGCAGGGAAAACTGAAGTACTCGGAGAAAACCTGCCCCAGCGCCACTTTGTCCACCACAGATTCCACTTGACCAGACCCGGGCTCGAACCCGGGCCACCGCGGTGGGAAGCCAGCGACTAACCGCTTGAGCTATGGCGCGGCCCAATTGACATGTTAGATAGTGATGTAAATGAGAGGTAAAATTGTCCCTCTGCATCATTCTATGAAGATATTTGGGGAAGTGTGTATACTGTTCCATGCATTCTAACATCGGCAGTAGATGTAGCTGAGCAGTCAGCTTCACACCCCAGCCCTGCTTTACCCTTTGGGAAAGAGATTCGGTTACACACTGCATAGGACAGGTTGCCTCCAGGGCTGGATTGGATATTGTGAATAAAAGAGAACGATATTTACACTGCTCAAGATGGAGCCCCGAATTGTTGGTTGTCTGGCCAGCATTACCAACCGAGGTATCGGGGCTGCTAAGCACGTAGGGGTGCTTTGTGAAATGGATTGTGGAGCTGTGAACTGGATCGAAGTGGTTGCAGACTCGGAACAACAAACGGTTAGTGTGGTAAGATTCCTTGGGTTCGTAATAACGGCGAATGTCTTGAATGGTCTGTCTGTCTGTCTGTCAACTGTTCTACATATACCCGAGGGTCACTTAGTATGCCAGTTAATTAAACAATAAATAAATTATGCGAAAAATAAATACAGACATATTTAACTAATGACTAACATTATAAAGTGCATTTGTAAGTATCTCTTGTTAATGAATAAAATGTTAACTTTAAACAAAAGGCCCTCTCAGGAATGTAAATTAAGAAAGGAAAGGCCTGGTGCCGCTACTCGAGATGGCCTCGAAGCTCGCGTACATAACATGTCCGCTTTGTGTTCTGAAGGCCTTACTTCGATTCCAGCTCTATATGCGAATGTTTACTCATATAACAGATCGATGTTCTCTCCTCCACCGGCTTAAGGTTCGGCCACACAGAGCGCTACGCTATGTTCGCTACGTACGCTACGTACGGTACGTACGCTGTGTACACTCTGCAATGCAGCTAACATAGGGAACATAGCGTAGCGCTCTGTGTGGCCGAACCTTTACAAACTGTCCTGTGGATGCTCTCATGTATCGCGGCTTTAGTTGGAATATGACTCACCAAATTCCGCACAAAAAGAGCTTAGAGAATTTGAAAATTATGTTACTAATTTAATAGCTGTTAAATACAAACGTATCTAATTGTAGAACAGTGCCGCGTCAAGTAAACAAAGCTTATGCACAGCCGCCTGTGTTACTCAGTGTTTGGCAACACTTCTGCGTGATTTAATTGCGTTCAGCCCTCCCCTCTTGCAAAGAGCGAAGCCTTGTTCTGAATTCCGATGTCCCTAGCTCAGTCGGGCAGATTTTATTCTTTCCTCATTTGATTAACGTAACCCATGTACTGATCCTGCATTTCAACAAGGCACGGACATCACCGGTCCAGTGTGTAGCAGTTCTGCCTCGTACTGTGTGCGAGGTTCCCCGTTCAAATTTCAGCCCGCACAGGGGCCATCCTGGATTTAATGTGGCCCTCAAAACAATTGCTCGGGACGATATCTAAAACTACGTTACGGACGCTCCCATATACAGCCTTCAAACTCGCTGTTCACTAATCATAACACCGCAAAATGAGTTATTGGTAGCGTCATTAAACACGCCATCAATGAACAGAGTTAAAATTAAATATACGTAGCTTCATTCATTTAAGCATTAGCCTTCTTCGGTAATATATTAAAGAGCGTCTGACTGCTAAATTGCTGCTGGTCCTCGTCAGCACAGGAATTCTTGGTTCCGAGTCTCACTGGACTCATCAACATATTTTCCTGTCTGAAGGCTCTGCGAGACTTCCAACCCTCTTCGGCGGTCTTTCTGCACAATACATTTCGTACCTCAAAGGAAACACAACACGTCTCCGCTGTAAAAGTCTAACTGCTTAATGATATTTAGGGAATCAATAGCTGTCGGTGTGAGAATTATATCGAAGACACATGTACCTGTGGGCAAACTGGACAGTTTTATTATGTTAAATCTGATGGTACATATAAAACATGGGGCACGCGGTAGCGCAGTTGGTTGAGGCACTACGATACAAGCCAAATGGTCGCGGGTTCAAGTCCCGATGAGGTCACTGGATTTTTTTCAATTGACCTAATCCTTCCAGCCACACTATGGTCCTGGGTTTCGACTTAACCTCTAATAGAAATGAGTACCAGGAATATTCTTGGAATATTCTTGGGGGTAAAGGGCGGCCGGCTCGTAGGGTTGACAACCTTGCCGCCATCTATAAGCCAATTGTCTAGAAAATGTAGGAACCTCAACATCTCACAACCCTATGGGCCTCCACGACCTGTTACAGGGATAGCCTTACTTAGTAATTGTTTTACATATAAAACTAATGGGTTTTAGAACATTAAGTTTTAGTATATGCTCTCCAATACTGCACTAAGCTTTATTTCAACGGGCACACATCTTCATAATGAGCCTACTAACGTTATTTAAAAAGTGATAGTTGAAATGTCCAAAATTTTGAACCTGCAGTTTAAGTTCACTGATCGTTACGAAGTTGTGGCGACGCAGTAAGCTGCTGTGTAACTTTATAGCGCTTTAGTATCGGAGCAGAGATCTTCTGTGTTCGTATTGCGTTACGCGATGCTGATTTCCCAACATCATGTTATTAGGGGAAGGTGATCACATTGTGGGTTCCCGTTGCTTTCCACATGATGGGACAATAATTAGGTTAGTGTAACGTGATGAAGCACTCCTTCTATGTCTTAACGAGGAACTCAAAGACATTGGGAGCATGACGCAAGACATGAATTTCACGGCGGTATTTCCCCTCGTTTAACCCCATCTTTCGAAATTCTGTTCCAGTTGATCGAGGTCAAATATTTGGTGATATGTGAATGGATTTCATTTATAGTGTTCACTGGACAGCTACTCTCTTAAGTAGCCCCATCCCAACGTTTTCAGAGGTATAGATCAGTGTGTGTAATGATCTGGAGACAGAGCAACACAGTACGAAGACTCATGAAGGTCCAGTGTCTCAGTACTCCAATACTCAGTCAACAAGTTGTGTAATGCAACAAACACCTCTGAATCTAACTTTTGTTTTTTAAAAAATTTGGAAATTTTAATTGGAAGTAAACTTTCCGCTGTAATTCATATTTAAATCCAACAATTCGTAATAAAAATAAAGCCATTATACAATATAATTTTTTCAATTCGCTTAGTGGGGGGTGGAGTCCAACTGGTTCCACTCGGCACGGCGGCCACTGAATACAGTAGAATTACTGGGTTTTGGGACTTTTTCCATCGTCCGGAATTCTAGGTAATAGAGGACACGACGTTTCGGAAACTGGACGTGTTTCCGTCTTCAAGTGAGAAAGGAAGACACCTACACATTTGGGCCCCTTAGAAAGAGCTAATCTCAATATTCAGTGATTGGGATTGGCTCTTTCTAAGGGGCCCACTGAGTAGGTGTCTTACTTTCTCACTTGAAGACGGAAACAAATCCAGTTTCCGAAACGTCGTGTCGTCTATTACCTAGAGTGTCCTCTATTACCTAGAATTCCGGATGATGGAAAAATTCCAAAAACCCAGTAATTCTGTGTGTCATCCACCATCGTCAGAACCCTTTAGGATCTACCAATTATACAGTCTTATAATTCAAATTAATTAGGTATTTGAGCAATCTATAATGGTCCTAAAATGATACAACAATAATACATGGATATGAATATCTCCAATACTGATACGACATTCTATATCGACTGCCATCCCAGAAGAATGTATCGAGACAAGCAAGTACATGAGGTCTTAACCCCAAAATCCTCATATGGATTATCCGAGTGATGAATTAGGGTCAGTAGCTGCTCTGAACTAATTGTAGTAACCAGTCACAGGAACCTATTAAAGTGCAAGACTATTTCGTTCTCTCCCCCACCCCGCGCCTGCGCAGCGGATAATCCATTACCCCGCATGATATTTCCCGCTGGGACAGAAGACTTTGGGAGGGTTTGTCGGGGGGGGNGGGGACAAAATACTCAGACGATGCTGCTATACTTTTGCTACATTTCGTAACGGCTGAACGGTCAAAAAGTACGAAAGATTTATTAGAGTACTTACCGCATGCTTAATATACTTTAAGGAATTAATTTCTGAATGTTCTTTTTAGATATGTCTTCTCAACAGAAAGTTTATCGGCCAAGAATTTTGTTCATTAATTTGAAGATTTTTTATGATATGGGCAGAAGATAATTGAGAAATAACTGATTCATCTGTTTTAGGGGAGAAAGAAGAATGTAAATTTTATATCTTCTGATTTTTATTAAAAAATAACGGAAGTAATTTTGATTTACCTAAGAGAATTTTTACGAAAATCGTGACATTCTCTTACTGTTGTAGGTTTTGAGGTTTTCACGGCGATGACTATGAAGAAAGTCGTCTTCTCTTACTGTTGTTTTTAAGCTTAAATTTTATTATTTAACCTGAACTTTGGGGCTAGTAATCTCTGACACATTCAGTTATGGTTTCTTATTTTCGTGTTGCTATTAACATAAAAATGATAACGCCTTTTATAGCACAATAAATAAGCAAATCCTTACATAGTACTATTTAAATCCATAGCAGAGCCCTCCTTGAGCAGCTGACACTTGCTTAGCTAGCCAAAAAGGTTCTCATATTTAAAGTCTGTTATCGTTATCACAGGAGTGCGCCCGATTAACAGAGCCCACACATCCAACTTAAAGATCCATTTTAATACTATTCTTCCAATTGTTCCTTGGATATTCATAAGAAAGCGTCACATTAATCCAATCCATACGCTCATCCGCACCGACTTCTTACTTAACGTTTTCTTTTCAAAGATTCTGTATACATTTCTCGGGGAACGCGGTAGCGTGGTGTTTGAGGCACTATGCTACAAGCCGGAAGTTCGCGGATTCAAGCCTCGATGAGGTCATTGGTTTTTTTCAATTGACCTAATCCTTCCAGCCGCACTATGGCCCTGGAGTCGACTCAGCCTCTAACAGAAATGAGTACCAAGAATATTCTTGAGGGTAAAGGGCGGCCGGCGCGTAAGGCTGACAACCTTACCGCCATCTGTGAGCCGATTGTCTGGATAATGTGGGACCCTCAACGTCTCACAACCCTATGGGCCTTCACGGCTTGGTCCAGGGATAGCTTTACTTTACTTTTTACTTACTGTACACATTTCTCATCTCTATGTTCACGTTTAGTTGACCATTCATTTAAGCACCCTAATAATTTAATGGACAAAGAGTACGCTTATGAATTATGAAGTTCTCCTTCCTGTAACTTTCTCCATTAACTGTTGCTTCCTGTGTCCTATGCTCACATATTCTCCACATCTCTTTGCTCTCAAGTAGCCTTCTCCTGTGACCTTCCCTTGGGGAGAGAGACCAAGTTTCAGTTGAAATCTGAACACATTCGGTACCGGTTAAACTGAACATCCGCTGCACTACAGAGCTTCGAGTTTCGTGTATTGACACGATTGTCCTATAAGAAGTCATTCAGCCACAACACGTAGAGACTGGCCTTTCTGTCGCGATCATCCGTCAGTTTCCACGGTAATGACGACGAAACATTTCCCCACTTGTAAACGGACGTCAGTACATTAACGGTTTGCTGGGCGGTTCGGTAAAGTAAATAATCACAATTGAACAGCTTCGTTCGCTACGCCTCACATCCCTCTGGGTGTTTCAGGCGTGGAAATGGGAGCGTATTCAGTTCGTACGTTACAGACTGCAAGAGCATGCGCAGTGTAACGTTCACTGCTTCGAATTCAAGCTATGTGATATTCAAAACTTTCTACATAGTGTGGGAAAAGCATTCAGCCTTTCCTGTAAAGCATATCATAATACATGCTTGGAGTTTCCTTCCGTTACGTCAAGCATTTTCTGATTGTTTTATTCCGTTTGTAACTAACAGAAGGTGGCGGCGTCCTTTCAACTTCGAGCCGTC
>NW_019737986.1:875530-975799 GCF_002891405.2 Cryptotermes secundus
ATTGGATGAGTGATTATATTATCACGTGTCAGCGACTAGACATGGGGTTTGAACTGATTACTGAGTTTACAGAACGTCTGTGTCTTGTAACTACAAATAACTAAATCACTCTCACTAATCTACACACTCTACAAATCACTACAGCACGTACTACGTCTTCTCTGTTTCTTATGCCCATATATTCGTTGCTATGTAGCGGCTTTAACAATGGAGATTATTCTGCTTCTGTGCTCATGGCCAACAACCAACTGCGAGTGATCACTCACAACTAACGGCCGCTACCTGCCGAATGCCGAGCTCCGTCTGACCACATTTCTGGTAAATTGCTGCTGGTCCTCGCCAGCAGTTGTGCGGGACTCACGGCCATATTTTAGTGTTTCACTGGCTAATTTGGTCGTCGAGAGCACAGTAAATCTTGGTTTCGGGTCTCGTGGGAACCGGGCCATGTGCTTGTTCTTTCGCCTTTTGAGGGGTTTCAAAAGTGTTGGTCACTCCCCCTTTACATGGGTGACTCAAGTGGGCACTTATATCCCATTGGTCCACTTTTCATAGCCTCGACACGGACTGCACAGAAAACACCGCTTTCCGCGTTCCTTATATTGTTGCTCGCTTAACTGTTGCTGTGAGTGTTTACCTGGCCATTGCCTAGCAATTTCCGCCTCTTCTGGCTCCACTATTCCACCTTTCAGGCGTGATATCACAATATTTAAATCAAGATTCTCGTCAGACTTCCGTACAGTCTGTTCCATGAAATACGAACGGCTGAGCAGTTACTAACTGTGTCTAGTCTTTTGAGGTTGAAATTGCTATTGCAAAATTGAGGTGTAAATCAAATTGCAGTAGAACTTATTCTGACAGGAGATGAAGCATTACGTTCTGAGATCCATAAACTCATTAACTCTGTTTGGAATAAGGTATATTGCTCCAGCAGTGGAAGGAGTTTATTATTATATTAATTTACAAGCAATGCGATAAAAATACAGTAATTATCGAGACATACCTCTATTGCCAACTTCATACAAAATGTTATCCATTATGTTCCTTTCAAGGTGAAGTTCATATGTAGATGAAGTTATTGGGAATTATCGGCTTGGGTTTCGATGTAAGAGAACAATTAGGGGTCAGATACCGGAGAAGAGCATGGGAGTACAGTGGGATAGTACGCGAGCTGTTCACAGGCTTCAGCTCGGGCAGGGAAAGGCAATGAACTTTTCAGTCCCATAAAATGCTGTGAAATTCTTCAGTGGCTGAGCGCCTGTTGGCTAATCAAGATGGATGCGGCTGCATGGATGGATGGATGGACTGATTGAAGGACATAGAGACAGACAGACAGAAGGAAAGTGAAGCTATCCCTGTAACAGGCCGTGGAGGCCCATAGGGTTGTGAGACGTCGAGGCTCACACTTTTTCTAGAAAATCGGTTCCCAAATGGCGGTGAGGTTGTCAGTCTTACGCGCCGGCCTCCCTTTACTCCAAGATAGATTCCTGGTACTTATTTCTGTTAGAGGCTGAGTGGACTCTAGAACCATAGTGCAGCTGGACGAATTACGTAAATTAAAAAAAAATACATCTCATTGGGATTCGATTCCGCGACCTTCCAGCTTGTAGCATAGTGCCTCGACCAACTACGCTACCGCGTGCCCCCGATATAGATAGACAGATGAAGGAAAAGTTCGGGAGAAAGATCAGGAACAGGACTGCTGGCTGTTCCCTTATCAGAGAGCCTCCGGTCTCCGTCTCGATTCGCCCGGCTGACCGCAGTCAGTCTGCAAGTCTGCAATGAGTGGAGTTCAGTGACGCGCGTCTGCCTGCCCACCAACCAGCAGCTGCCTGTACTCCGGACTGGCGTAACTTTACACCTCGAGTGAGGGCGTGTCAGGGTCTGGTGGCTCACGAGAGATGACAGATCACTAGTCTATGCATGGATCAAATTAACGCTTCGGCGTTGCGTCCATTAGGCCTTCACTCTGCTTCCTTCCTTCCCTCCTTCCTTCCTTGCGTAAATCGGCCGACCCTCTTCCACTTGCTACGGCCGAAAACTGAGAGGAGACCGTGGATGCGGCAATTTATCACAGAGTTCACGGAGACCTCGGGTGCCTTGGACTTGCCTCTGGGCTCATTCCTTATTAAATTATTAAGCCTACTGAGTGCTTTGCACCGAGCTGCTGCCCCGACGTTACGCAGTACGACACACGGAGCTCGTTTTGGTTGTGCGCGCGCGCGAGAGAGGAGATGCTATTCATATTCACAGTGGTGGAGCCCCCATGGAAATGAAATGTTGCTCTACATTGTATCTCTAAAAGCTGCAGAACAATGTAGGTCACCAGCAGCCGACATATCACATGCTTTAGGTACAATTCTACCCCACAGAGCGCAGCCTACTCCTGCGAGCGAGGCCATATTCCGGAGTAGTGTCCATGAATAGTTAGGCCACACTCTCAGCACGAGGCTGTGGCTTCTAAAGGCTTTACGTGGATGTGAAAATTGGTCCTTCACCCCGAGGACGGAACATAAATAAGGGCAGATCCTAATGAGCTCAGATCCAGTGATTGGGGTGAGCTCTTTATAACAGACTCGTCATCTAGTTCCCGAAATGTTGCGTTCTTAAGTGTTCTTTAGAACACCGGGAAATGGACAAAGTCCAAAAAAACTAGCAATCCCGAGTGATAAATAAGGGCGTTTGAGAGCCAGGACTGAAAAACTATAATTTGTATTTCGAACAAAATGTTATTATCAACTCCGGAAGGATAAGTGGGCCGTACCATAGCTCAGGCGGTTAGTCGCCGGCTTCCATCCGCGGCGACACGGGTTCTAAACCATTTCAGATCATGTGGGATTTGTGGTGGATAAAGTGTCGTTCGGGCAGGTTTTCTCCCAGTAGTTCGGTTTCCCCTGTCAATTCTCATTCCACCGACTGCTTCACACTCATCACCATTTACCATTAAGGGTTGGTACCCACCGCGGCGGCCCGGGTTCAATCCCGGGTCTGGTCAAGTGGGATTTGTGGTGAACAAAGTGGCGCTGGGGCTGGTACAATAGGCCATAAGTGGCCGCAGTACAAGGGACTTAGTCCCACCCCACTAGCAATAAAAAAAAGGGTTGGTACAGAAG
The DNA here is from genome assembly GCF_002891405.2 of Cryptotermes secundus. Lineage (NCBI taxonomy): Eukaryota > Metazoa > Arthropoda > Insecta > Blattodea > Kalotermitidae > Cryptotermes > Cryptotermes secundus. Next base: position 878,641 of record NW_019737986.1, read on the forward strand.
GCCAGTGACTGACATGCCAATTAGACTGAGACACACCCCACCTCAAGAAACTTAAAAACGGGATATAATAATTTTGAGTGGAAAAAGTGAAATGGAGAGAGAACTTGGCAGACCGAAGTCAAGGCGGGTTGATACTAAGCCGATTGACAAAGAAGAGTAAGTGGACTTGATTCAGGTGTCTGACGACAGGCCCTTGCGAACACCACAATGAAAGCAATAAGGCGTGCCAATATTGTTTTGAAAACCAATGTTTCATAGTCCTGTTCCGGGCTCATCGCCCGAGAAATGTTAGTACATTCATGGTCGGTGAAAAATCGGATCTTACCGGAATACACCTTGAGTCTCATTGTCCATCCTACCTACACAGGACAATACAAACACAGAATAAACGCAGACAAATATTCATTCCTTGCGTGGGGTTCGCACCCACAACCCCAGTGTTCGAGCAGGTTGAGACATATCATGCCTCAGACCGCGCGGCCACTGTGATAGGCTTTGAGTCCAATAAGAGGGCAGTAATTTATTGACCAGCACAGCGACTGAAGAGAAGTTGTGCTCCATGGACTCGGTAAAGTGTTGTTAGAAATGACAGGCGCGTAGCTTTTAAGTGAAATTAATTTCAGGCTACATTATTTTACAATTATGCTACCAAGCGCGCTTGAATTCTTTATGACGTATTATATCAGAGACAATAGGGAGGCGACAGAAACGCGGTGCGAGTTAAAGTGTGTTTTGTAAGAAAACACTTCTCGTATTTGTTGAATGAGTTAGCGGGGAGCACATCCCACGTGAAGTGTGCGGACGGGACCAATGGCACTCCTGTCATAAGCCTCAAGACAAACAGTCTCTGTTGCCACTCTATATTAAGACAAGAAGTACGCAGGATTGGACTGCAGAGTATAAGGACACAAATTCCGGATAGCCTCTGGCAGCCAGTTCGGTGACCAACTTAATAAACGTATGTAAGATTTGAGGTTTTCACGGCGGTGACTATGAAGTAAGCAGTCTTCTGGGATGTTGCGCCGTGTAGATATTGTGTTAGCACTGCTCACGCTGGTACGCTCGCGGATTTCTTTCCTCTTTTTCCTTCTATCCTGAAGATGGAGGCGATACGTTCCTCCGAAACGTCGGTAAACAGCGCCACATCCCAGAAGACTGCTTACTTCTAGTTAATAAACCTTCGATTTGCAGAATATGAGGGGACTTTCTTGGTCAGATAAACAACTGTTAGGTTCTCAGAGACTCTACTTCATAAAGTGTCTTGTTTTTCAGCAGTTCACTGTGCAAGGTGGCTTACCTTCCCGGATGACACCATATAGTCTGTAGACGTTTCGCAGTAACACACTAGCTCCAGTTTCAGGTGTAAAAAGTAATTGCAACAAACAGAATAAAAATTGTACTCCTCACAGCCAAGCAGTGAGAACCTAACGTCTTGCAATTATACTCGTACGTGTATGTGTATGTTAATTTTTTAAGTTTTCTGTTGAAACATGTAAACAATTCTTCATTTATACTGAGATGTAAGTTACTTGGACGCAAACCTTACGTGGCACTTAACTTGACACGCTTTTGCTAGAGAATGTACCCATATTTGAACGTACTGTGGGTGATACCGTTATGGTTGCTAAGATACGGGGCCCGGAGCAAAATGTTATGGCACAGACCGCCTAGGGACTGGAGGCACATCGAAGATGGGCCTTTGATCGCTCTGTGTTGGCGGAAGTAAATCGAAGTCTCTGTACCCTCGAATTTGAAAAAAATACCGGGATCGTGTGTTCGAATCCCACAAAAGGCATGGATGTTTGGTATGTGTATATTTTTATTTTGTTTGCGTTGTCCTGTGTTTAGGTAAAGACGTTGAGCCGAGCTGATCACTTGTCCAGGGAATCCTACCGTCTGTAAAATGATAATGAAACTGCAGGATGAGAGGCCAGGCCCCAAAGGGGCTGTAGAGCCAGTGAAAAAAAGAAGTTATACTGACATGAGTTGTCCAGTGATTGAGGTTTCCAGAACATTACGTTCTGTAGTTTTTAGAACACCGGTCGACGGACAAATTCCAAAAACCTAGTAATTCTGAGAATTGTGAATATTGTTCGTGAATGTTCGAATTCCATAAATACCGAGAATTTCTTTGCCCAGCTGAGTGACTGTCATATCTTCACGAAGGAATCTGCTAAGTTGATGTAGCGACAGAATGCAAGAACAGTTCTCAGGAATTTGTATGAATAGCCTACTGAAAGGGCGATTCGACTATCGGCCATTGCATTTTAATCGTTAGGTTTTTTGATAAGAGGGAAAAGATGATGAATCGAACAGAGAAATGGGTGAGGCTCTATTTTTTGTTTCATTTTTTCCACGTTATGGGAAATGAAGACGCAAGAAATACAATTCTTACACACAGTACCGTGCTGGAACACTGCAACACCTTTAGTATAGTTTATATATTGAAATCGAAGCAGAAGTTCTAGAATTCTCTCAAGTACTTCCAGAGTGGGTTTTCATAGAAGCGGGTGATAATTACTGGCAGTAAAGATTACTCCTACTCATAAATAATCTAGTTTGAGATCCGTAAATGTTTCAGTTGGGAAGGGCATTACGGATCACGCCTTAACTGCAGCAACAAGTGAACAATCACTGCTGCTCTCTACAGCCAGGAGCCATCAACAGCAAACCGGAACTAGAAGCAGCTATAGCAACGTTCTAGCTGGATGCTTGTTGCCACGCGCTGGAATTACTCCCGCTGACCAGACCTTGGAGTGAGGTCCGACCTTACTGCTTTTTTAATAACTCTGTTCCTCTTTGTAGCTGCGAGGGGGGGAGTTACTTATCGGTGTTAGAACTGAGGCAGAGGAGAAACACGTGTTTTAAGTCTTGTTCCAGTGACTTCCATCATTTCATCTTACCATTACGAGTAAATGCATACTATACTGTGGCCTGTAGACCCGTTGCTAGACAACGCCCGCAACACAGAAGCGGCATGTGTTTACGGTGATGCCTTGTCTGTCCCTCGGTTATGTGAGTGAGTGTCATAGTTCAGTTAGCAGTGTCCCGTGTGGAGGCGGGGTCGAATACCTCCACCATGACCCTACGAGTCGTAGGAGGCGACAACAAGGGAAATCTCAAATCTGTGACTGCAAATTGTGGTCGTGAGACCCCAAAGGGACTCGGACCCGAGAAACACTGCGCTGGGAAGGACCAACAGCATATACGAAAGAGAGACGCGTCCTCTCGTGAGAGAGGTCTGCCCACAGAAACAAGACCATAACAGCAAACAGTAATAAATAATCTGGTCATGAACCTCAAATGAGGTTCGACACCAAGACTCACCGACTGACTGACTGACCGTCAGTCGCAATGTGACTTTGACTCTGAGTTAGCAGTGAGTTAGAGCTATGAGAGAGAAACAAACAGCTGAGGAAGAACGCGGAGTACAGAAGAATACAGGAGGTCGGCCTGCGAGGATCTGAAGTGTAATTGGAAGACTTTTTGTGTAATATTTGTACTGGGTTGAAGTGATAGTTGTGTTGAGATCCGTTGCTAGGAGACGACTAGTGGCAGACAGAATCCTAATGCGTGTGAAACAGTGAACTGGAAAGTGTGTCAGCGATAACGCTGTATTGCATGTATTGAAGTGTGATTCTGAGAGTGTGTAGCGAAAGTACTAATAAATCCAATCATCTGAGCTAGAACCCGTCATTTTAGTCACGCGTACCACCCTACACGTGACGATATAAAACGATTCTGTGACCTGTTTCTATGTACGCAAAGCATAAGGGACACTCACTAAAGGCCATGAATATAAATTTAGATTAACTGACAGAAAAGTTCTTAGAAAAATTATGATCTCACTAATGAAAACGTGTTGTGCCAATCAGATACGTTTCTCAATTACATGAGCAGGAGGACAAATAGAATGCAATAAAATACGTCGGATATGAGCTTCTCATAACGGCGGCTATGAAGAATTCTCTCTTGGAATACAACGCCGGTCAGATCAACAACCGATGTTTCGGAGAATATATTGCCTCAGTCTTCAGGGTCGAAGACTCAGAAAAACATGAAACCAGCACGAAGGAGGAAGCAACCAGAGCCTACTACAAAATCTGTGCTGCGTAAGTGTTCCCGAAGTCATCTAAAAATAATATTCAAGAATTACTGGGTTTTTGGACTTCTGTATATTATACACCAACGTCAGAACCCTTTAGAATCTATTAAAAATAATGTCACAGGCTTTTCTTCCCTTAGCTACAAATTATCAATTCAAAATGTATTACATTTATGGCTTATGCTTTTATTGTGGCTTGAAATTGCTGTTCACAACCGCCACTGCTCATGCTGATTCATTATATTCTTGCAACTTGAACATCTCGCAAAATAGGTTGCCGTTGTCAGAGCTCGACATTCCAATTGGTGTCAACTACTTCCGAAATTACAGATGAGTATAACATTCAAGGAGGTTGCATCTACTTTCAGTGTCTTGACGGAGGACAAAGTTCAGATTTCATCACACTTTTTGTTTTGTTTACATTTTAAACATAAATTATTTCTGAAGACGAAATAGACGTGTAACATAGCGCTTACTGATGCTGAAACTGACCTAATTAGTATTTAAAATGTTACGTCTTACGTCAAAGAAAAACACGTCCCCATTATGAAGAACACACGGTTAATGCCGCTTACTAAGTTAATCGTTGTACGTATATTATGAGAATCATACAAAACCCATAACTACATTCCATGCGTAAAGTGCAGAATTTGTACTGTTAAAGCAGTGGTAACCACTCTGCTTTAAAGGGGGGGGGGTAAAATATAAGTTTCTCATACGTCGTCAGTAAGAAGAAGTTTTATTTCGGAATAAAGTTTGTAGTAAAACACAAAAACATTGGATGGCCCAGGGTAGCTCATTCAGTATAGTGCCTGCGTTGGTACGGGATCACATGGGTTAAATTTCCAGCTGCAGGAAAGGAGTTTTCTTATCTTACTGATCCTGGGTCTGGTTAAGTGGGATTTGTGGTGCACAAAATGGCGCTGGGGCTGGGTTTCTCCGAGTACTTCGGTTTCCCCTGCCAATCTTCATTCCACCAAATTCTCCATCATCATAATCACCCGGGGCAGGTACAATAGGCCAATCAGTGGCCGCCGTGCCGAGTGGACCCAGCTGGACTTCACACCCCACTAAGCGAATTAAAAAAAACCATATCACGCCAGGCCATCTGCCTCCCATCCACTGAATAATGTTGACTCTTCCCCAGGGGTAAATATGACTGATCATGAAACTGAACACTAAATTTCATCTAGTGCAGGAATGGAGCTATAGTTACACTCAACGTTTCTTCATGTTATTGTGGTTAATTAAGCAGACAGGCAACTTTAATTTTCCTTCGCCTTTCTTTGAAGCGTCAGAAATCTGCTCCGGGTACAAATTTCGCGTAGTCTGCATGCGCCTATTCACGTTTGCTTCTTTTTGATACCACTAAACAAACTGCAGTGTCTATAGTAACCATTCTTGATCCACTGCAGAAAAGTCGGGCTAATTTATGCTGCATAAATATCCTTTGGGATACCGAAACAAGATTAGACAAAAACGCTGCTCTTCTTGTTCTTGTTGAAGGCATTAAAACTTTTGTTCAAGAGAGACCGCAGAACAGCTTCGTGTATTTTTATAATTTAGATGGTAATTTAAAATGAAATGACGTTCATGTGTGGGCAAAAACGTGTTATAATCCTTCAAGACCTAATAGAGAACGGATATTTTCGGCCAAAAAGTAAAAATGTGTATTAATAATTTTCAGCTTCAATTCACGTATTTCTACGTAACTAGGTCTTTGTTCGAATTTTCGGAAAGAAGGATGAAATTCCAGTGACCCTTTAAAAATTAAATTTGTTCTAAATGATATGCCGAAGTTCATAAACGTAGAAGGTATAACTGTCCCCGTGCTTCATTAATTGAGCACCGAGCCATGAACAGGTATGGGGAAGTGGAGGTAGCTCCAGCATTCTTGACCTCGCCACTAGGTGCAGGTTAATGGGCAGCTTCACGCCTCCGCCACCTTACCCCTTTGGAAGAGCCCCACTGCCTATTATATAGGAAGCTGATTGGGTCACAGCGTCGGTCTAGACGCTATGAAGGAGAGAACAATCTCGTTCCCCTTCCGAGAATCGAACCCCAGCCGCCCAGCCCGTAGCCCGTTGCTATACTGACTGAGCTATCCCTCACAGGAAATATATTACATACCCACTATAAAGATCAACTAACGGGCCGCGTCATAGCTCAAACGGTTAATCACTGAATTCCCAACGCGGTGGCCCGGGTTCGAACCAGGGTCCGAGAATGTGGGATTTGAGGTGGACAAAGTGGCGCTAGGGCAAGTTTCCTCTGAGTACTTCGGTTTCCCCTATCGATTTCCATTCCACCAATTGCTCCACAATCACTCTCACCTATCATCTGGAGCTGGTACAATAGGCCAGAAATGGCCGCAGTACCAACTGGAATCAGTCTCGCCCCACTAAGAAAAATAATAATAAAAACATCAGCCATATAATGCTCTTTACTGCCACACAAATACCCTCTGTGGGCAGAATGAAGATGGCACATACAGAACAACTGCGTTTTACAGGATTACACTTTCTTCTCTTTGTCTTCTACAGAATTTGAATGGAGATACATTTCCATCTAATATCGTGATGCGAGTGTGGTCTTCCACATTATGAGGCCTGCAGTCCGGGAAGTGGTAAGCTGCGTTTCGGAAGGGCTTTCTGACAACTTTTCTGAGAGGCAAGTTACTTCTGGAACGTTGGTAACCACCTACCGGACTTCATAACCTCAATTACACATCACAACAAGACTCGCTACGCACCATCGTTAATGCATTTCATTGGCCTTCCATCGGACCAGTCCAGCTCCTGCGACGAACAGTGACTGGCTGGTTTTGCTAATACGACAAATTACAGCAAGGTTTTTCTTTGGATAAAAATGTGTTCAATTCTTCTCTGTATATTCGGCCTATGAAACAAGAAATCAGACACAACGGACCGTGACAATTCTTCAGCACATACTTGTACACTACAAATGTCGTGATTCATTAACATTTCATGACGATTACAAAGGGAGCTAGCTGGATATAGTAGTTAGTAACTTTCAGCAAATCCAAATCATGCGGCTCTAGTTCTCTTTATTTCGCACTTACGGAAACCACTTTTTAGTCCTTGAAGCATGGCCTCTGTTGTCTAGGGACTGTACGTTATTGTCCAATCTAGCTGGACAACTGTTTGGAGCAGGGTCATTCCAGACAAACCAAGTGTCGCCCAGCTAATCTTGAAATTCCCCAACTTCTATGGAGCTTGAAGGATTATTATCATGTTCACTGGAGGCCACCAAGTGCGAGCCCTATATAACATATAACGTGCGGTTCTTTTGGAGTGAGTCATTAGCCCCTTGCCGTCTCTCCTATTATCTTTTGCGATAAGACGGGGAGCATAACATAGAAAGTGGAATATTTTGGCAGGCCTGTTGTACAGGTGTTCGGCTCCTTCAGAACTTTACACTCCAAGCTGCTGGTCAATGCCACGTTTCTCTCCATTACTCCCGTGTAGAATGTTTAACGTTCCCCACCGCTCAGGCGAGTTGTGACGGATTCGAAAATACAAACAGCCGATAATACACGCAGTAGCTGACGAAAAATATAAGATTTCGTGGTCCAGTAGTTCATGCTGATGCACAGCTTTCAAACAAAGGAGACACTTTAAAACTGTAGAACCTACGTATTTGAGTGGGAACGCCAATTACTCCAGCTTGCTATGTGTTTATTAAGGGACCTACATTTGTTTTTATTTCATTTTAGAAACTGTTTTTGTTGTTGTTACATGCAGTTGTAGGTTCATACACTCACGATATATAAATTATGCAGAGATACTCTGTAATTATATGTTCAAAATCATTTGGCGGCCTGTTCACATTCTCCTTGTACATGCAACTTTTTAGTGTATCATCACGAAAGTGCTTTCTGAGGTGGTGAATATTCTAATAAGATACCGAGACTACTAACACTCTTCATTAACTTGTATTCTTCACCAGATATTATTAAAACGATGAAGTCAAGAGATGAGTTAGGAGGGCATACAGCAGAACATGGGGGACGGGAAATACGTAGGAAATTGTTACTGTAAACCTGAAGGAAAAAGATCACTTGGAAGATCTAGATGTGGATGTCAGTTCATAACGAAACAGAGCAAGTAAGAGTGTGGAATTAGTAGGGTCTGATGGAGTGATTTAGTGAACAGGATAATGAATCATCAAGATTCATAAATGATGGGGGCATTTTTGACGAGAAGTGTGGGTCTCTGCCCCATGGCGTTCATTATCATGGGTGCATTTGTATCATAACATTCTGTGTGTCCTCTACGGCATTTGTTCTCCATTGCAGGGCCTTTATTTCGAATACAGATGACCAAGGTTTTTGCCCTGGAGGCATGATAAATTGTATGTGTAGGACACGGAAAGAGTTTTATATCAAAGCAGTGGTTATAAAGAATATTACCTTATGCGTAGTGCGTTTAAAGTCAACCGGCGTTTCGGAGGAACATCTCGCCTCCATTTTCAGGCACAAGAACAAGCCAAACATAGCTCTTAGCGACATGTTCCTCCGAAACGTTGGGTGACTTTCAATAGACTGCATGGCGTTTTGTCCAAGAACATAGAACTCATTCATAGTTTTAAACTTTTTAAGAACATGACTGATTCGGTTATTCTATTTAAGTATCAAATAATCGTCACTGTCTCATATAGGCTACTAGTTGCTCTTACTCAGGCACATTAAGCGTCAACATGAAGGAGATGTGGCCGAGTAGCGGAAAGAGATCTTATAGAGTCCCTAAAAGTTCTCGATTAAACGAGCCTTTTGATCACAGGGCCCATGTTTTATGAATACATAAGAACGGCACTCTTTTACGAAAGCATCATAAAACTTTTACAGCGTTTTTGTGGATCGATTTTCTTCCTGTTTTTAGTTTTTGTTTTTGTTCTTTATAGCAAGGCTGCCTATCATAAACCAAACAAATGTCCTTTCTTAGGTGAAGGTGGAAAATTAAGAATTAATTAAACCGTTAACAAGTTGTAGGCTATACGGCCGAGCAGGGAGTAAAACTGAACGCTTTCTGTCTATAGCTTTCCGCCTCTTTTCCCAATACTGACCGTAGCGTTTTCACTTGCCGCTACACGATTCCAGCATTCTGCTTGTCGCAATTGTCTTCCAGCAGTGTTTATGGCTGTGTAGTATCAAAGAATCTCTTCATAAATAATGACATAAATTTGACCTGAATGTACGTCATTACGGGAGAACCACAAACAACATGCTTTGACCCTTTCTGCAGTAGAACACGAAATAAAGCATTATGAATTACACTCTATAGTCTGAATGTCTGTAATGTCTGGAGTGTTACAGGAACTCCGATTTATAATCAATTGTGTAAGATTTGAGACTTTCACGGCGGTGACTATGAAGAAAGCAGTCTTCTGGGATTTGGTACCGTGTATATGTGGTGTTAAACGATGTTTCGGAGGAACGTATCGCCTCCATCTTCAGGGTAGAAGGAAAAATATAAGAAATCCGCAAGCGAAGAGACCGTGAGAACCGGGTTCTCTTCGCTTGCGGATTTCTTATATTTTTCCTTCTACCCTGAAGATGGAGGCGATACGTTCCTCCGAAACATCGTTTAACACCACATATACACGGTGCCAAATCCCAGAAGACTGCTTTCTTTATAATCCATTCTTCAGCATTTGTCGGTGAAACATAATGATATAAAGTGCTGGAATTTTCTGAAACAGCTGCAGGAGTATTGTAATTTTTTGTGTAAACTGTGCCACATAAACTCTCCTAACAGATTTTTGTATAAAGTAGTGCGACAACACAAAACCTGTTCTTAAGTAGTTAACTTTTAACATGCAATTTGCCGAACCTAATTCTTTAGGGCGTTCCGACAGCCATTGCAGTTCTGTGTCTAACGGTAATAGTTCGTACCGTACTCCCTTAGACAAATAAATCTCTGTTCCAACAAGGATTAGAATTAATACCTAATTGGATCAGTCAATTCATGCCGCTTATATTCAACTATCGCATGTTTAATTGGTGCTACTGCCACAGGTCCTCCCCTTCTGAAGATGGTTTGTAAGACCGAAACATGTTAAGGATAAAGTATTAAAAAGGAGGAAAAGCTCCATCAGTCGCACTGGACGGTGTTAATTAAGCTTTTATGACAGATTGAGGGGGTTTGACAACTGGGTGCTACGTGTATCGAATGCGGAGAGTGGAGATAATTACATGATGAGGAGCCTCTAGTTTGTGGGCTTCATGAGATCATCAGGTGAAGGAGAATGAGATGATTGGGAGATATGAGAAAAATATACAGACTCTTTGTTGGCAAGCACAAAGAGAAATAATCACTGCGAAATTTGGGTGAAGATGGGTTTTGAAAGAATACGAAATATGGTGCGTGCTGGATTCAGCATATGGACCAGCGGCTTGCTTGTGAGAATACGTCAGTAACCCTCGGATACCATAAAGGCGGTGAATTTTTTGGCTAGCTGAGCTACTGTTAGCTTCTCGAGTGCGATTCAACTTCGTAAAATTTTTTAATGATTTCAAAGTTAACTGTATGAAAGAAACGTAATGAAATACGGGTTAACGTGGAGTTTTGTTTTAAAATAAATTTTTTCTTAATTTAACCTAATAATAAGGAGAAAGTTCTGTGAAGAATAATTCCATACTTTCCTTCGATGACATGGATCGCACAGAAAACGAAAAAAAAATTCTTTGTTGCAGCAGGAACGTCTTTACCGAGTTGATACATATACAAACCCACAGACACGTGCGTCCAACAATTCTTCTATTGCTGTGTGTATTCTTTGTCATGAGAACATTTTACCGAGCCGTTGCCGAGCAATGAAAAGAGGAATACAATTTACCGGGCCTTTGCCTAGCAACGATAGGAGGGATACACATGTAAACTCATAGACTGACGTGAGGGATTTGTGAAGTACCTCGCTTAGATGGGCTCCGGTGTCATGACATACATACCAAGTTTCATAAAGATTGGTTTAGGAATTTAGAAGTTAATATGAGGGTGGGATTCGCAGACACACAGACAGCATGGAGATCGCATAAGCCTACTTTCGTTTTTTTTTATATGGAACGTAGGCTAAAAGCCAGGCCCTTCCAATCCTGCGTTCGCTTAAAGTTCATTGGGTTTCAAGCATTCAGAACATTTCCTGACGATAGATACAAATCAGACGATGTGACCGAGACCGTATCCCGACGCAATTAAATCCAGGACGCACCCTTATTACTTTCATAGCGTCAATTTTAATATCAGTTCCATTCTCTTTGTACCTAGACCGGTAGAGCTCACTGTAGGCTTGTGAATGTAGGCGTATACGGGTACACTGTGTTGAGGTTTCGCTTACTGCATTTTTATTGTGTTTATTTTAACGCTAGTATATGCATAAAACTTGTACAATATGAAAATAAAACATCAAATAAAATGCCGAAAGCCTTCTGTATTACTTCAAATTGAACTGCAAGCACAAACAACTTGGGGTCATGTTAATTTTGCGGAAAGAAATTCTGCAGCTAACTTACAAAGTATCTCAGTCAACTGATGCCAGTGCAAACTTGATAAATCTTTTAAAAAGCATTCTGATCATTAACAATGCTCAGAAGGTAAAACCAGTTGTACCACCGGTTACTTTAACCAGTCGGACAAGTTATTACAACAAAAATTAACTTCCGTTCAGTTGTAGATACAAAGTTGAAAGAACCCGGACTATTTTGCCCGAAGGGGTTAATTAGAAAAACCGAGGCCAATGACACTTTCTGCCCACTAGCACAGCCTCTCAGACAAGCACATCCAAAATACAGTAACAATGGACTTACATAAAGACATCCCGCTTTGCGCATGTTTCCCGTCCGGTAGCGAACCTGACTGATCAGTCAAGTCAGAGTCGCGTTATGGTGTCAAGCCCCATCTAGGGCCAAAGATCAGACACGTGTGTTTTTGTCGATGTTGGGCGCCCTCTCTGAAGAGAGGGCGGGTCTGTCATTTACCGCGGTCGTAGTCTGTAGTACATGCCATCTATATTTACGGGTTTACATGACGGCACTTTATCACGTACACAGTTAATCCTGTAAGATCGAGTCTCTTGGACTGAAGGATCAACCCAGGGCAAAGATTCTGCTTGCGAAGGACAACAGGATACAGAAAACCATACCTAAATGCCTCTCACAGGATTTGAACCCATGACCGCCGTTCTCGGACATCCGAAGACCGGTCGAGCATTACATCGCGCGCTACTGTAATGAGCTGCATTACCATCTAATCTACAGATGAAGAAAGCAGTCTTCTGGGATTTGGCACCGTGTATATGTGGTGTTAACCGACGTTTCGGAGGAACGTATCGCCTCCATCTCTTGAGTCGTCAGGAAAGTCAAACAGGTTTCCTGAGTTTCCTTGAAAGCCCCACTTTGTAGCATAGAAGTCAGATGTTGTTAAGTGACCTTTATAAGTCACCCTATTGCACATCTGAAATGAGGCATAAACCGGTGAACTGTGAAGCCTCGCAGAGCCATCAGAGAGTAAATCATGATCAAGAGTTCCGTGGGACTCGGAACCAAGAATCACTGTGCTGACGAGGGCCAGCAGCAATTTAGCAGTCAGTCAGTCAGTTGAGAGGGTGCTCTCGAATGCGGCCAGTGCTCCCTAGGCGCTAGCAAGAATGTGCCGCTCTATTTGTTCCACTATTCCGGCTTTCAGTCGTCACGCCACGATGTGTAATGTGCAAGGCAAATATAAAGAGCTGAGCCAGTTGTCCAAGGGTACATATACGAGTATTTCTTGGCCTGGGAAATAAAATGCTGGAAATATTTAAAACCGAAGGAACGGGGAGGAGACGAGAGTTTTGTTTGCTTGAAGAATCTCTTTCGGGTTGTGCAGGTCGATCGATTAGACGCATGAGGAACCGTTTCCGAGCCCAGAGGAAAATCAAAGCTACACGACGCGTGCTATTCACTCTGTTCCTCTTATCGCTGAATCCACTTCACAGCCTGCTGCAGCCTTGCACACGGTTTCTTGGTTTGAAGACACGAAAGGTATTGGAGTTCGAATTGATGTCTCGGCACGTAGAAAAATGTTCCCTTAGCAAATGTTTAATTTCGCGAATATGTTTTGGAAAAAATGCTTAAAATCATATTGCAAAACCCCTGTAAAATTGTGCGGTGTTCAGCAGAGCTAATATTAAAGCAGTGGATTCTTTTTCCGGCATATAGATATTCACACACACACACACACACACACACATACACACACATATATATTGTTATGTGTTTGCTAGGCAACGCGACAAGAAATTTGTGCGGGTTCGCGGATTTGGCGAATACGTTTATTGGACAATCACTCTTTACACTCGCAAATACAATTATTCGCCTTCGGACGTTTCCTCTTCAGTGTTATACACTCTCGCAATGCTAATCTCGGTGAAGTGTCTTCTGCTCAGAGCTCAACTATCCTTAGCTCTCGTCGGATACGAACTGTTATATCCTGCACTCGGACTGAATAGGGAATACCTTGTCGAAGGGTTAATTTCGTCTGATGCTATGCATCGAATCTCTTGTTGCCTCGGGAATACGTGTCTGACTCAAACAATTTGTTTGTAACAGTGGAAACACCACTGTTAGAGTTTCATTTCCGGGGCAACGATTTCCTAGACTTCGCTGCCTAGGAACTGCTAGCCGTTGACTGGTGATGGCCGTCTTGTCCGGCCTTCCTGGCGGCACGTCACAATATGTACATATGTGTGTTTGTGTTTATAGAGACAGAAATGGGGCAGTCATTCATTTATAGACTATAATATTTTTGAATGACAATTAAGACCCCCAATAGATAATACGAGATTACAGACATGCCATGCCGATATATGGCCGAACAGTTTATTTTCATAAGAAAGATGACGCCAAGGCACTGCCAATAAGATGCACATAAAAATAACTAGAAAATAAACAAAGTACATTCAAAGTACATTTGCTACGGGAAGTATCTGCAAGATTACTCTATGCCTATGTGAAATGTATGAATGTTTACTCAAATGCAGATTAATTTCAAATCATATAGAGCAAGAATATAAGCACTTTAAATGCAAAGCAGGCAGCAGGGCAACGAGAGGTCTAGCAGAAGGATTAAAGTAGAGGCAAGCAGAGGTATAAAAGTCTTGGATGAACACGTGCAACAAGTTATAACATACAGACGTTAGTATTAGAGGGTTGAATTCCTTTATTTCATAAAATACCTCGGTATTTCATCCATTTACTTACCTAATTAAAATAGTATTAACTGTGCAGCTAATATGCTAAATACCTATATATTCAGTAAAATGTATAGATAACAAAATCAACAGAAAATCCAGTAAACTATAAATGTATGAGTTGTAAAGGCACATAGCAAAAGGCGAGACAGGTACACTCAAAACCCAGAACATCAACGAGACGGATATAAAAAGGAAGCCTGTAACATATCAATGAACGCATTAGGGTCACTGCTGATGGCAAATACTGGTAAGGTTATGGTACGTCAGAACTGAGTATGGAAGAAGGGAACAGCTCACGAAGTACCGATAATACACTAATATTATAATGAAAAGACGCTTTAAGACTAAGTAAACTAATGGGAAGGAACGCCTGGTAGTGCTGAGCTCAATTCAGAGCTGTTTAACTGCGCATCGAAGGAAAGGAGACGTATTACTGGTCTGTGACTCAATATGGTACCGGGTTCGAAATGTGTTTGTACGAAAGTGCATATTTAGGACTAAAAACTATGGGAGAATTGATGTCCCAAATTCCGCATGCAAAATTTCTCCCAAATGCTTAATTCACGGCTATAAAGAGTAGCCGAAAATGCATTATCAAAAAACACAGTAGAATTTAGAATGGGACTACCATTGTCAGGTAATAATTTTATTATTAAATAAGTTATTGGGAAACGCAGTGAGTTTAATACAAAGAGACATACTGTTTCTTGTTTATTAAGTCAAATCGCCTGGCATAAGGACAAGCAATAACCGGTAGGTTTTAGTTACGGATGTAATATTGTGACAGGATGACTGAAAGTCAGAAAGGTGGAATAAAAGAAGGGGCAGACCAAACCGTGGTCCCGGGGGACTTGGAACAAAGAATGACTTTGCTGTTGAGAGCCAGCAGACAGTCAGTCGGAAGTCCTAAGATGCTCTGTTAGACGCCGCTGCCAAGCAACATGTGTTTGCGGTAGTATTTTGTGTCCGTGTGTAGACTGGTGAAACTGTCACAGTTGCTTGTTGTTGCCAGTAAATGCATGTATCAATCCAAACGCCACATCTAGTCACTGACACATGACAATTTCCTGTATAAGCAGTCTAAAATATGTGTTCAGAGTGTAACAAACAATAATAAAAATTAGTAATCACTTTATGACTTCACCATGAGAGTAGTCTATCACTTAGCACTCTGTAGTTTCTGTGCTGACAAAGCAATGAACGCACATCCTCACTGGCATCACTGAGACTTACTCTGCCTACTGAAGTGTTCCATACTGGGGATATACTGTCGGACAGTCCTCTGAAAATCAGTCGACGTCCGGGAAGTACGTGTGGCTTCTATCTTCAGGGTTAAGGCATGAAGAAAGAAGAGCTTTCTCTTAGCTTCATGCTTATTTCTTGCTTGGTTTACTATTCAATACTGAGGATAGAGGCGACATATTCAAGTGAAACTTCGGTTGACTTCCAACATAACTCTTCATAATTACCGCTGTGAGGCGCTCAAGTTCTGGTTTTGCAGTGTGCTTCTGAAATGGTAGCAATAGGATCACAAATCTCAGTGCGCACTGCCTGGTGTAGCTGCACCATACGTTTTGAGCATCTCTGGGCCGCACGCTGTGATTACTCATTGTACATATAGTTTATTTATTAATTTCCAATGGCAATCGCAGCTGACATGCCTCTAGCGCCCCCACGCCCATCCCCACCCACACACACACAAATCCATTCATAACTTTATATTACAATTTCCGATATGTGTATGTAAATTAAAATTTATCGTATAATCATTTGGGCCTTAAGTCCAAGAAAACACGAAAGCTTGTTCCTTCTAGGTACCGGGATAAAATTCTGTATGTATTTCTCGTTTCTCCTTTGTATGTTACACATCTCACCCTCCTTGCCCCCTTAAATAAACTCCATAAACTTTTCAGAATTGGCAACTCGCCAGTGTTTACCGTTGCAAGGTAAAAAGCATGATAAGAAAACTGGGGGGGGGGGGGCTGGAGCGTGGACAATGGGTACTGAGAGNTACAGTCACAACGAAATTAATGGAAAAGGCGGGAAATATATATCGCAGGTTCGGCCACCTAAAATCCCACACACGCCAATTGCATGCTTTGAGTGGGGAGAGAATTTGTGGATTTATAATAAAATTAATCCTACGTCACATAAGAGACTTGTCTGATTTCTATTTGGTTAACAGAAATGAGCACCATGTATCTTTCTGGGAATAAAAGGCGGCCGACGCATGAGACTAACAACCTCACCTCCATCTGTGAGCCGATTGTCTAGAAATCGTGGGAACCTCGACGTCTCACAACTCTATGGACTTTCACAGTCTGTTACAGGGATTAGAATTCTGCCAGCCTGTGTGTGTCAAGGGGCAACATTTTCATCAGAAACAGATGTATACATAGTCACAGAAGTGTTACTTACATAGAAATGGATTACCCAGTTCGAGGACAGTCATAATATTCAGTTCTTCTCGGATTAGTCTCACTGCTCGCGGTACGGTGGCTAGGTTATGGGATGGATGACCCGGTGATCAATTCCCGGGAGGGGTCGGGACTTTTCGCCACTGCCTCCACACCGACTTCAGGGCCCACCCCTTCTGCTGCGTAATCGGTACCGGAGAGGGAAGCTGCCCATTTGCCCCCACCTAGTGTGAAGCTTAAGAATACCATGTGCCATTCTCAGTGTGGTGCAAGAACAAGTTTACCCTTCAGACTTATTCCGATTATGTTCGGTGGCCTGTTCGTCTTTAGAACTAATTGTCACCCCTCGAAACCTAGGCAGGCATTTGGCAGGACTCCTAGGGCGAGGGACCTCCACCTGCACACGACAACGCACCAGTACCCTGAAGTGGATACGAACACTCCACCGCAGTGTTGGAGCGCTCCCCTGTCCCGCGGCCACTGTTATCCTCTGTTTTCATATTTGTAAGTAAATTTACATTGTCATTTATGGCTGTGCTCGGGCGGTTACTCGTCCGCCGGCTTTTCGCCGTGGCAGCCTGGGTTCGATACCAGGTCACGTCCTGTGTGACTTGTCATGAACAAATCTGTATTGAGATAGGTTTTCTCCGAGTACTTGGTTTCCCCTGCCAATTCTCATAGCACCGACTGCTCCAAACTCATCACCATCTATAACCCGGGGCTGGTGGTATAGGGCAAATCGTGACGGCAGTACCAAGCGGCCCAAGAAGTATCAAGAAAGAAACATCTCCACGTTGATTCGGTTAGCGCGAGGGGGACAAGTCGGTGTCTCAAGCCACTCTGCGTCTTCTCTTCTTCGACTGACCGTTTCGATTAATTGAACCTTACTAATCTGCAGACACAGTGGGTGTTCAAATCAATGTTTCCTTCATTGCCTTGGCCTTATGCATTTGATTTTCTGTGCTGATTTATCCTGAACCATTTTTATCAGCATGAAGGCAGGCCAGATGGTGGGAGGTAGTGATGATTAATGGTAGCGGTACGTGGGGTGATTAACGGTGACGAAAACGTAAACATACAGATACTCCGAAGGGATTCGAAACCACGACCGAGCGAAGCGAGACCGAAATACCGCACTATAACGGCCGTGGTCACCGCAGTGGTCACTGTCGTGGTGCAATGCAATAGTGGCGCATAAGGTCAACACCAGCCTACCAGAAGGTTAGGCAGTAAGTAGATGCCAAACATGAACTGAAAACGAGGCAATGAGTAAAAAAGAAAAAAAGTAAAGCTGTTCCTGTAACAGGCCGTGGAGACCCATAGGGTTGGGAGATGTTGAAGTTCACACATTTTATAGAAAATCGGCTCAAAATGGCGGTAAAGTTGTCAGCCCTACGCGCCATTACCCCCAAGAACATTCAAAGAATATTCCTGCTATTCATTTCAGTTAGAGGCTCAGTCGACCCCAGGGCCATAGTGCAGATTGAAAGATAAGGTCAATTAAAAAAATCCAATGTCCTCATCGGGATATCACTGTAAAATACAGGGGAGAACTAAACTTTATTTTCCTTGCGACACTGATGTGACTGAGCTGTTTCCACAACCGCTTTAACACGGACATATAATAGTGGTTTAAAGAATATCATATTCTGGGATATGGCGCCGAGAAGATCTTGTGTGAACCGACGTTTCAGCATTCTTCATAGTCACCGCCGTGAAAACCTCAAACTTTACAATATTAGTTTAGTCTGTTTCTTAAGTTCAGTGTTCACTTCTCAATTGCACTGTGCTGCACAGAGCAACCGAAAAGATTGTGGATTTCGAATTTTGGTATCAGATTGTGCAGAAAGTGCCCCACATTATTTTTCTGAAACATCGAAGATACCGACAGACACCTGTCACTGTGGGCAGTTTCGGGCTGAGAAATATGGCTTGCGACGTCAGAGAAAAAACGAAGCCCTTAAGTATGATATAATTTGGAATCAAAAACAAAATGAAACCATGTTAATCTGTGTAATTATGCCCCGTCTAGAGTATATCTAACAAAGAAGCCTGTCAATTTATTGCGAAACACACTGTAACTATAAGTAGTTGTATTGCATTGGCCGTGTGGAAATCCCATACTCGCCTCTGCGGGCGTACCGGCAACTTTCATGTAGTAAAGGAGATGACATTTCCGTGCGTTCGGACATCTGAACTCCTGATATTATTGCTACACTGCAGTACAAAGAGAAGCCAGCTGGTACAGTTTTGAACAGGCCGGATAATTACAGGCTAGTGAACACTGCAAAGTCCAGTAGCACGCGCATGCGTCTCGCGGTTCTGTTTGTGCTTCCTCTGTTCTGCGTACATCTCATCCGTATTATGTACGCTTGAGGAATCCGAAATTATCCGCACATCCAAACAACGTTAGGTCCAACACAAATTCCAACTGTTTCCAATCATCAGTGGCTGTGGTTGAACACGTACACGACTGTTTCAATTTCACATGACTTGTAGTTAGCTACCTTCACGATAAATTGTTGTCTACTAGAAATGACATGCACTAACACGATTCTCAGATCTGGCGTCACCAGAGAGCAAACCCATTTAACCGCTGTGAGCCATACCGCCGTGTAGTCCGGTAAGAGTCAAGCGACGTTTCGCAGGAACATATCGCCTCACTTGTATGCAGTACGCAGACAGCAATTCAGTTTAAGAAGTATGAAGACTTCTGCCCTATGGGAAATACAGCCCTGTAGTCCGGTGATAGGCAACCGACGTTTCGGAGTAAATATCACCTCCATATTCAGGATGAAAGAATATGCCTAGGAAGAAACTAGCACGATTCAGGCAGCGAAGAACGTCGGTTGGCTTCTGACGGCCTGCATGGTGTTATAACCCAGAACTCGCCAATCCGAGACCCTCTGATCTAACACGGATTAAGAATAAGTTCACCGATCTATGTACTTCACAGAAAATATCAAGCTGTATAGTGTGCTATGTATTAAATATTTAATGTTTTTTTTTTCTACATGGCTCTACAGCCCTTTTGGACTTTTGCCGCTTTTTCAATTTATTAACCTCATACGCAGTCAGTAGGACTCCTTGGACGGGGGAGTGAGCCCGTCGCAAGGCCGCTACCTACACACAGAAGGAAGGATACCACCAGGAGGACCTAGACATAGGTGGGAGGATAATATTAAAACCTGGCCTCAGATAAATAGGATCGGGTATTATGGATTGAGTTAATGTGGCTCTGGATAGAGACCAGTGGCGAGCTCTTGTAAACACGGTAACGAAAATTCGGGTTCCATAAAACGTTTGGAAAGTCTTCAGTAACTGAGCAATTAGTGAAGATTACTTCTAAGTAGTCTACGTTTAATAACGTTTCGGAGCGTGCTGCCTCCATCTTCTGCCATTTTTATCCTGAAGATAGAGGCTGTACGTTCCTCCGAAACATCGGTAAACGTCTACTAGACCAGTGGTCTTCAAGCTTTTGCAGCTTGCGTCCCATTGTTCATTACGACGAACTGCAGCCCCACCGCAGTAAAAAGGATTAATTATTTCTGTGAAATTTTACAGACATACATTTTAATATTATACAATTTATTATTGGAAGCCCTTAAGAATATGATGATTGTAAAATTTTTGTTTAATTAATACCATTATATAAAACAATTTTAGTTCTGTATGATTCGAGGTTCATGCAGCAGTGATTATAAAGACGGCCGAAGAAGGAGGTAACATGTTCCTCCAAAATGACGAGTGATTTTAATGAGGCTTCACATCATTGTATCCAAGAAAATGTGACTCTTCAGTTTTTATTCTATCAGCAGAAACACGGTTATGGTTCAGTACTAGGGAGAAGCGTGTGCCCAGAATGCAGGAAGGTTTTTGTGTAGGTGAATTTTCCATGGCTGAATTAATTATAATTCTCGAGATCTCACGTCCCAACCAGCCGACCGCTAGGCTCCGCCGGTTGAGAAACACTCTACTATACACTGCAGTGTCACACCACAGAAGAAACGGTCTTCAGTCACATCACATCTCGCTTAGCTGTGTTGTATATTCGGTTATTTTATGTAGGTCTATAAAGCAACTGATATCATGGCCCTACTTTGTATATTTCAAAATTAACATCTACATTAGATCTGATTTGTTTATTCATTCTGAATCATTACAAATGTTTTCAATCATTCTATGTCTGGAAACAGCAGAATACAAGTCACGTTTCGCGCTAAATCGATTCTTGCCTGATGTGGTTCTTACTTCTGAAACCGTGAGAAGGACATCTTCAGTCCTTCCCTGTACAGAATAACGGAAAATCCCTTACTATCCATTCGTATTTCAGCATTATCCTCCAGCAGTCATTCTGCTTCATATATAGTTCAGGAGAAACGTGTCAGTCAAAGGAATGCTGTCTCTCACTGACCTGTATAATTTATTGGGATGTATTGATTCAGTTAATAAGCTCCTGGCAGCCAACCAGGCTGTGGTCCCATTACGTACTCGATTTGGGGAACTTCAGAAATAGGCAATTTCTAAACCCACGTCGAACTCAGCAGATCCCCTTGAAAAATGCATTTCCCTTAGTAATTCCATCTTCTGTGTGCAAGAAGGAGTTGTGAGGTTTCAGCCTAAGTTCATAATGATGACCAATGTAAAAATGTATTCTAATTGCTTTAAAATTGCCATTCCTAACAAAATCCATGCCACGAATAATGTCAATACAGATGGCGGATTTTCTCTTGCAAAAAGGGACAATCCCCAGTGTGAAAACAGAACATAAAAAAATTGCGTTCCATTTGGTTCGTAAATGCCACATTCTCTGCTCATAACAATGTGGTTCTGTTAATGCTGTTAGATTTAAACATAAAAGAGCTTTGAATTCTGTACGGTAGTTCGAACCAACATGAATTATAAACTACTAAATGGGTCTTTCCATTTGGTGTAGAGCTACTATACATAGCCGCAGTTCAAATAGCAATTTTATCTCAAATATGGTGAAATTTATTTCACAGTAGTGCGAATATACTTTCAATTTTATTACTATAAAAATTAGAGCTGTAATCCTGCGGTGCTCATTTTTAATATACCGTATTTTCAGGCATAATTTCCCAAAACTATTTTTTGTGACTCATTTTGAAAGAGTAAAGGTTTGGTTTAATTTTCTTCCAATCTGATATCCTCGGCTTTATTTAAGCGTCTTGTAACATTACTTTTATACAGGGTTATTCAGAAGTTCGTGAAATATTTTGAAAATCTAAACTACGCAACGGATACCAAATTTTATTATACTAAAATAAAGATAAACTCACACGTTTTCTTCTTTCACAGATGCTCAATGTGTCCACCGTTAATTTGATTTGTCTCATTCTGGTCCGTCACGCTATTAATTACAAAGTGGATAATTTTCACTCCAGTGTGACATACAAGTTTACAGAACTTCAGTCTTTATTCATC
Source organism: Cryptotermes secundus (assembly GCF_002891405.2). Lineage (NCBI taxonomy): Eukaryota > Metazoa > Arthropoda > Insecta > Blattodea > Kalotermitidae > Cryptotermes > Cryptotermes secundus. The sequence goes on from NW_019737986.1 coordinate 900,856, forward strand.
TTACATGTTTCGATTCAAAATAATCATCCTCAGAGGCGCATCACTACGATCAGGAAACACTGTCACATAAAATGTGAAAGCATTGTAGAATTTTATCATGAAACTCTTCTTTTTCTTTCGTGGTATTCTCGGGCACGGAAATTTTCCGCTATTCTCAAATGATTATTCATTTATGATATTTTATGTTAGATATGAATAGGGTGGCATGTGGAATACACTATATCAGGGATCGGCAACCTTCTGACACTGGGGAACCTCATTAGACTTTCACATTACAACATGAGGTGAACAAGCAGCATATAAAAATAAATAAACAAGAAATTCTGAGAATAACTAATTGCCTGATTTCCTTTGACAAAGCACGGACCGCAGAGGAAAAGTTTCCAACAATTCTTCGTCTCCGAAGGAAAGTGTTTACCAATGCGGATACACAGGCAGACCCCCAGACTCTCCTTTGATATGACGTAGACCGCATATAAACTGACGCGTCAGGTAGTTCTCCTCTTGTTGCATGTATTCGTTGCCGCAGGAACGTATTTATCAATCCATTGCCTAGCAACGATAGGAGGGGATACAGACACACAGGCTGATTCATGAAGTGCGCTGTTCCAAGAGCTCAGGTGCCATGATACACGTACATAGCTTCAAAAAGATTGCTTCAGACATTCAAACGTTCAGTGGTGTATACAGAGAGACGGACACACACAGACAGCAAGATGATATCATTAGCCTACTTTTATTTTTTTTTTTGAATAAGGAAAGTAGGCCGAAAATGGAACACAGACGCATGGGTACATTCAAAATTTATACGTATATAAGCATTACGTTTCATTTAATGTCGCAGCTTTACAGTTGTCAGTTTTGGTGTAAAATATTGATAACTACGCCATTTTTATGAGCCGGGATAGCTCAGTCAATATAGCGACTGGCTATGGGCTGGACGACCAAGGAGTCGGAATTCGAATCCCGGTAAGGTCAAGAATTTTCTCTTCTCCACGTCGTCCAGACCGGCTCTGGAGTCCACCCAACCTTCTATCCAATGGGTACCGGGGGCTCTATACCCAGGGGTAAAGCGGTCGGTGCGTGAAGCTGGCCAATCACTTCCAGCTAGTGCCGAGATAAAAAAAATGTGGGTCTATACATTCACTCCCCTATACACCTCCAGGGCGTAGTGCTTAATTAGTTAAACACAGGACAAACTTTACCTTTTTTTATCTTTTACCATGCCATTTTTTTAAACAAGAAGAACAAGCTTTAACGAAGAGAGAGAAATCTTACACGGGCTCTAAAGGAAGTATTCGCCTGCCGCCGGTTAGCAACCCCTGCCTCATACTGTAAGTGAAACAGCTCTCGGAAGCTCAGAGTTAGTGACAAAGACGTAGAAGCCCCAGGATCAGTCCAGGGAGAGAAGTCACTGAGTGGCGGGTGGGTATAAGTGTCTTATTAAGCCAGCTGAACACTTGGTACGAGTTCGGCGTGGAGCAGTGACGTTTGCATGCTGTTTACTCTGTTGTCCCGTGAAGGTGTCACTGATGACAGATTTACTCCCCTTACAAGGAACAGGGAGCGAAGGTTCCGACTGAGTTTATCTGGGTAATGACAGGGTCCAGCTGCAGGCTCGTATAAACATGTTAATGAACCTTCGGGCGGGACGACTATCAGCTTCTCGAGGAATCTGCTCCACTGAGTTATGGACAACATTTATACGTCCACCTTCTATGTAACTGCATGTGGACCTTCAGTAAAATAAGCTTCAGTGTTAATACAAGGTTCAAAATTTCGTGGCTGGTGGCCGGTGTCAACACAACACACGCGTTGCATCTCAGCCCTCCATACGCAGTTCAGAAGATCTGATGTAATCGCTACGGCTCTCATGAATAGACTGAAGCTGAAAGGCTTTTGTAGTAAATACTGACTTCTCCAGGGCGCCCACAGTTCCTCTGGTCCTGAGTAACTCAACTCTAAAGAAGGGGCATTTCTGACAGCCTCACTGGGGACATGACAGTGTCCTGCATTTCATTCTTATTTCTGGAATAAACCAAAAGGTGTTTCTATTAGCTTACTCTTCTTATTTTGAAAAAAATAAAGGTAGGCTTATGAGATCACCATGCTGTCGGTGGTTTGTGACATCAACTTTTAAATGTTTGACCCATTATTTGTAAAATTTGATGTGTATATCGTGACACCTGAGCCTACCTCAACAGAGGACTTGTCAGTCTCTCCCATCAGCCTCGAGTGTCTGTGTATCCCCCTGCCGTTGCTAGGCAACATCATGGTAATAAACATTACCGGAGCAACAAGTACGCACGCAACAATAGAAGACTTGTTTGAAACGTCGTTTTTATGTGGTTCGTGTCGTATCAAAGGAAAGTAGGCGATTAGTTCTTCCCAGAACTTCTTGTTTCCTCTGAGAAAGATGGAAACATACTGAACTACAAATTAAATTCCAATTGTAATCAGAGGAATTCTGATCTGTTATTTAAGCCCTTGAATACGTTCAAAAGAACGAGGTGCAATGCGCTGTTCTTCGTCTTTTTTGAAAGACATTCTCGCAACGAGGACATGAATCAGGAAGAAAATAGCGCTGAAGACAGGAACAGTATGCTCCTCGGAAACAAGAGAGCCCAGAAAGCCGCAATGTCGACACTGATGAAGGCGTATGGAAAGGAGTTACGTGGTAACTCTGGAATAGAGACAGTTGAATAACGAGCATCTTGCCCTGTTCTATCCCAACGTAGGCATTCGCTTCACACAAGCCACAATCGAAGACACGGATCCATAGAAACAAGACGTGGGAAGTCTGCACTACCTTCGGATCCGTGTTGAATAGACCTTTAAGACGAATTAACATTTTATTACAGACGCGTGAACAAATACTGTAACATGCAGGAGCGGTTGTTAACCGTTCCACCGCGTCGCTGTGCCGTCTTGTTGGAGTCAGAAGTTCCGATCCCCCAAGTGCCTAATGCTACTACGAATTATGGTATTTCGTTTTGAGAAAAAGCACCAATTAAGGTGTTCGAAAGAAAGTGACAGAAGGATGGAAAATGTTACGCAATGAGAAGTGTCACAATTTATGCCCTTCGCTTTATGTTATTAGAATGAGGATGATGAGACAGCCGGGGCATGTAGCATGAACGAGGAAGATGCAAAATGCATACGACACTTTGATCTATAAACACCAATTAAAGAGAACTGGCGAGAACTAAACGTAGATGTGAAGGCGATATCACGATTGAGCTTAGAAACAGAAGGCGTGAGCGTGCACTGGACTCAGCTGCCGAAGCATGGAGTCCACCGGCGAACCTTTGTGAACACGATAACGGGTCTTTGGGTTTCATAGTCCCACAGAATTTCACGGCCAGCCCAGCGTCCGCAAACGGTTAAAGAAAGACACCAAACAACAGAATAGCTAAACAGATAAGTGATGTAACGGCATTCAAAGAACAAATTAAGGTTTTGTTAACGCGTGTGGTTACAATAGATGAATCGGCGATTACAGATGGAGGCTACCTTAACTAAGTTATCTTTATCACGAACGCAACATGGAAGCTCGGGTTTCAGCCCGTCTACTTGCTTATAGCAGTGTTTATTGGCCGGCTGCTGTATCCTCACATTCACCTGGCCCGGATGTAAGCTCTAGAAAATATCTCCATCGTACAGAGTTCAGTTACAAAGAAGCTCCTTCTTATTGCTGCAAAATGTAGGATTTGAGGTTCTCACAGCGGTGGTTGTAAAGAGCTCTACCTTCTAAGATGCAATTGCCGTGTAGTCCGTTGAAAGTCAACGGCGTTATATTCCGGAAGCGAGAATTCTTCAACAAAACGATATTCTTTTATATAATTCGAGTAATAGAACATAGCCCCAAAATCTATTACAGTCTTTAAATTTCTTAAAAACTTGTATTAATGGATTAGTAAGAGAAAAATACGAATAGTAGAATTACAAATACACCTCCTGCGGAAAGGAGAGCTTTGGTTTTCTGCTGTAGTGGAACTACATTTTCTTTTTATAAAAAGATCGCTGGGAAGCAAAATGCAGACGGGTAAGAAATACTGAAATTGAAATTTTTTCAGAACCCGCTGTGGGTCTGAAAACTGATCATGAATAATCTGAATAAAATAAGCAGATAATTTCATTGCCATGTTCGCAAGAACATGCATTGGGCCCTACACTATGCTACATGAATGCAGTTCACACTCCACTGCCTCATTTCCTTAAAAATATATATTTTAATATTAACCTCTTATTAACGCATATGTTCCCCATCCTGCCGCTTCTCTTAAAGCTTAAGCTTCAATTCTGATGCCCCCCCCCCATGGTGGACAAGGTTCGCCATTACATAACGTCTACCGCAATTCCTGATTCAAATTCACAACTGTGGTACCTCCAAATCAATCGTTTTCAAGGGTCCCAAATTCAGTTATAGCAGCGGTCACGTGCAGAATCTCGTGACATGGCCTCTCACTAACAGCGATGCATTATCATTACGCTGGCATCTGCGACTTCTTCCGAATGCACACTGCACAGACAAGGACCTCAACCCTTAGCAAACAGACTGTAAAATCAAGTATAATTTGATACGTTGTACCACACAAAGCACATAACTTTAACGAGTGTGAGTTCAACAAATATCCCGAGGCTCCGTGTCCAAATTCCGACTCGTTTCTAAAATTGCGAAGGCTCAATTAATTACTTTAATTCCAGCAAGGCTAATCCCTCCTTTTGTGTTTAATAGATTCAAATAAATTGGCTGGCTGGTCCGCCTCCTGAGGCTTATTATTTGGATTTATCGATATCTCGCAACTGGGCTGCTAGTTTTCAGGATTTTATGCTCCATAAATAATATAATAGTTAGGGATGATTTAATGGGACATTAGCTTTCTGTGGCATAGACACAATTACTGAAGGACCCAACATTATGTCGGGTATCACACATAGTTGAATGCAGTTTCTGATAGTGTCTTATCAACTGCGCCTTGTTCACTCTTTGATGATATTAGACATAATCAGTAAACGGTGGACGTTAACGCGGAAAGACTAACCAGGATAAAGGGAAACCGCCGACATAACCTGCCCCAATGGTGTCCACAACACGTTCCACAAATGTACAGTTCTGCATTGTATTTATCATAGCATGATGCGACAGAATCTTAGGAAGTGACTTGAGCTTCACGCAGAAGAGTCATTCTTGATAACCTAATAGTCGCTCAGCCAATTATCGATTCCCCGCCGTTTTTGGACTCGGAAAATTCATTATCATACTCAAAACAGGCCTTCACTGGACCCTATCCTGAGCCAGTTGAAGCCAGTTGAAGCCAGTCTATAATTCTTCCCATGAACGCGCACACTCCCTAGTTCCCTCTTCACTTGAAACAGTATTTGAATTAAAATTTTCCATTTCTTATCTATACCATGCATGTTACATGTCCCGCCACTCTCAGTGTCCGTAATTTTATGAAGCTAATAATATCTCGGTAAGCACGCAAATTATGACTCTTGTAATTATGGAGTTTCTCCGGATACTCTACGTATACAGTCTTGAATTCTAACATCCTCAATGCATGTTCTTTCCTCAGGGCGAAACATCAAGTTTAACGCTCATACAAAACGACAGCTAAAATTGAAATGTTGGCTTATTTTAACGTGATGTAAACGGCTTGCTTGAAAGAAACTGGAATCGAATATTGATTTATTTCATTGCGAATAATATCGTGATTTGGGTAGCCTGACTGAAAGAAATTTTAATTGAATATGAGATCTCTGATTGCCAAACTGAACATAGGCCTACACAAAACAGCAAAAAACAGGAATAAAAGAAAGAGTGCGTATTCAAATATTTTGTATATAAGTGGACATAATTCCTCTCAGCTGTAAAGAAAGCCTCTCTTGATTCTGACTCCACTGTGTAGTGCGGTGTAGTGTGGCATTGCTTGTAATCAATACGCACAGTTACAGAGTTCGGCCTTCCCTGTCTTCGTGTGCATGGAACTGAACTGAAACTTGTGCGCTGTATATTGCTTCATAGCGGGTGTAGTACTTAGAAGACAGCTCAGCAAGTTTGGAAATGCACATATGCATGTTTCAAGATAAGTATTTCTAAAGTAACTTAAAGAAGACCACGACATAAGAAGGGTAACTCGGACTCATCTTCACGGTTCTCACGATGTCTGTGTTTAACTTTCAGCAGACCCGCAGTCATTCAGCAAACAGGCAGTTAGTACTCTTAGGTCATGTTCCTTGTTACAGAACTTTAAAAAGATGTCAGAAGCTACAGTGGGTTGGGTGTGTAGCAAGAGGGTCACCCATACCAAATTTCGGTAAACTATTAGGAAAAAAACACGCTCAGAAGACCGAGATGTGGGATATGAGATTGTAAATTAGATTAAACTGGCTCAGAATTCGCTTTAATGGCGACATTGAATATTTGTGGTGTTGAACCTTCGGTTCTGCCGCCGGAGTCCAAACAGATTACTGTAATGTAACTTCGGTCAGTTCACAAGAAAACTAAGTCCCCGTGAGTGAGGCTGGGGAATTCTATACATAACGCATGAATTGTATCGTCCTTAGTATTCTAAGCTTAGGTAAAGTTCCTTTCCGGTCTTGCACTTTCACGTCTGCTGTGCCACAAGGGTTTCATTTGTATAATTCAGTCAATCCCATCTAGGATCGGCTAATGCTACCGTACAGAGGACAAGTTGAGGCAACAGAAACAGTGGAACGCTGTAAATGAGAACAGAGCAAAGTAGGCCGAAGTCATAATTCACACCGGCCGAGCAATAGCCCATTGACATAACATTTCGCATTGCCTATATATTTTGCACTATGCTACAAGCCGGAAGGTCGCGGGATCGAATCCCGATGAGGTGGACTTTTTCAATTTATCTAATCCTTCCAGCCGCAGTATAACCCTGGGGTCGACTCAACCTCTAACAGGAATGAGTATCAGGAATATTCCTGGCGGGTAAAGCTGACAACCTTACCGCCATCTTTGAGCCGATTATCTAGAAATTATGGGAACCTCAACATCTCACAACCATATGGGCCTTCACGACCTGTTACAGGGATGCCTTTACTTACTTTACTATATTTTAATGCAAATAAAACAAAATAATTAAAATTATATTTTTCCCATTTTATTAGCGAAATACCCGATATGAAATGAGAAAATACTAATTAGCATTATGGCAGCGGAAGCAGAAGGTTCAGTAGAGATAAGAGCAATTAATTCTGACAAAGAAATTCTGAGGCACTTCCATCCACTTCTCATCCTAGCAACGTCTTACTGACGTCCTCCCATATCCTTCTCAATTTCTGAAGTATACGATTCCCGAAATCTATGCCCAGAACAGTTCCCTCCCGTGCCAATGACATGCCCAGCTCACCACTACAAAAAATAAGTTCCACAGCTCCAGGTGTTATCGATCGCCACATTTGTAGACTGTGAGGCCCGAAACCAGAATTTATTGGAACATTTTAGTATGTAGGGGACAATTTCGCCGGCAGTAGGCGATTACGCTATAATCAAACAATGAAACTGTGTTTCATTTGTATACCTGCGTATGGGCATACAGATTCATCAACAGAGCGCGTTAGTTTTATACTACTAAACCAGAAGCTCTTCGGTAGAGGAACTTTGCACAGGCCACTACTGCAAATCAGCAGGTCTGTAGTGCGCGTGGCGACACAGCGGCCCCAGGAGTGCACGCATCAGAACAAACTGACAGATGCAATGCCCGTGCTCTTCTAGCAGTACTCACAATCAATTGTGACGCGAATTATTCGTAATTGATTTCTAACGACCGCGTTTTGCGGAGATCTGCAATTAGTTTCAGAAGGAAAGCCCATTCGTAAACATTACGCCCACTGGAGCTTCAAATTAATACACATGTCACTTTCTCTGATTTGCTTAACAGAAAGAATAATTAAAATACACAGAAATGTGCATAATTATGACAAGAGATAAGATTTTAAATGTTAGAAACAAAAATCAGAAAATGTTTTCAATGTTCTCTGTTGATCGGCATATTCGTGTCTATATTTTCAGATTGATCACGATTGAATTAAACGTGAGATTATGAGAACTCTGTGAAGTTTGAGGTTCTCGCAGCAGTGAAATGTGACGCCATGTTGTTCGATACAAGGTCACTGGGGCTCTTCTGAAATGTCGGTTAACTTCGACCTGACCGCGCCTCGCCTCACCTCCCAGGAGGCAGTATTCTCCATGGTTTAGTTTTATACAACTACTTGTACCCCTAGCCGATCACAGTAGCCGCGCGGTCTAAAGCATGAACTGTCCTCGCTCTCTCGGACCCTGGGATCGTGGGTTCCAGTCCCACTCAAGGCATGGCTGATTGGTGTGTGTGTGTGTGAGTACGTTTATTCTGTGTTTGTGTTGTCCTGTTTTAGATAGTGGCCTTGCGACGGGCTGATCACTCGCCCAAAGAGTCCTACTGTCTGCGAAAAATGATTACGGAACTGAATAAGAGGCCTGGGCCCCGAATGGGTTGGAAGAGCCATTGTAAAATTTATAGTGTTACGTTCTTTGGAAAGCATAAAGATTACTAACCTGACAGCGGTATTAGAGTATTTGTAAATGTCATAGTTTGACTATTTGTTCAGCGTGCAAGAGAATGCTGAAACTGGGGTTAGAGACGTTATTTTGGATGATACAGCGGTAAAAATTGTCTTCTGCGTTATGTTCTGAAACATCCTTATTCAGTGCGCCTATCCAGGGTGGCAGCCCAAATTTCACATCCATACAAAAAAGGCAAAAATCATATACTTTTGATCCTTATATATTTAGATAGGAGACGGGACAGCGAAAGACTCTGGAAAACAAGCATAACAGATAACCCCAAACATCTTATCCCAGCAGAAGACGCGCTGGATTCAAATGTCTCCTCCAACTTCAGTCCTTCTTCATGCAACGCTGTCAGCATCTAGACCTAACAGATTCGGATGGTAGGTTCATTAACGAGTGATGAATTGGTAAGGATACTGAAGGAAGCGGTCGCGGTGTAATCGATGTACTAAGCCGGCATGCCCCCTGGAGGGGCTGAGGAAGACCACGAAACATTTTAGTCAGGGTAAGTGTTGCCACGGCCGAGACTCGAACAGCGAACCTCTCATATACACCTCTAGATCGTTGTATCCAGACCAGGCTGTTCGGTAGGGAATTTGCCATTCATCGCAGCCGATGCAGACCGAGTCCCCCGCAATATTCAGTCATGTGACATATTTACGTGTCAGTACGTTGGACAGCACGGTTATGGGAAACTGAACATATTGGTTTCAATAGTTTGGCTCAGTAATGAGCCGCACCTGCGTTGTTTCTCATGTTTATACTCAGTCATTCCAGACAAATACGAGAACAGTACAGTGAAGCAAGACAGCAGCTTTTCATTCTCTCCTTAACAATTCGCTGCACACTGTATCGGCTTCTCGTCCCAACAGACGATAAATAACCTCTACAGTCCATAAAGTCCATTAATCTATTGCGAGATCTGGAATTCATATCTGTTGGCACCGGCACAAACTCTGTACGTGGTCTGACAATAAAGTTCGCAAACTCATCATTGCTGAACAATACTTCTGTTACCTTCAAAGTACTCCACTTGGGAAACTATGCATCGATGCCAGCGCCTACTTCACCCTTCAGAACAAATTTGGAATTGGTTTTGTGGAATGTCCTGATGTTATCAATATCATTAAAATGCCATCCTATCAACATTTCCTTTATCTTGGGGAACAGAAGAAAGTCACTGGGGGCTAGATCCGGTGAATAGGGAGGGTGTTCCAGCACAGTTATTTGTTTACCAGCTAAAAACTCCCTCACAGACAGTTGCTCTAATTCAAGCTCCGACATTCTCATGGCGGCACCTCAAAACACACTCAGACAACAATAGACGCCTCTCAGAAAGTAACTGCCATAGATCAACAACAACACAGCTGTGAAACTCTGATATGCCAACGTCATCAAACCATACTGAGGTTTCTGTCCACTGCTGCCACGGCAAGCAGATGATGGCGAGTTCGCAACTTTGTTGTTATACTTTGTATATACACGGTTAAAATGTGTACGCTGGCTTCATGAAATGAACAGTAGATATATTTTGCCAGTACTGAAACCGATTCTAAGATTTTATGACAAATATAATATAAACCTTAGGTATTAGAAATACAGCGCACCGAACTGTCAAGGACGTAAAGCAAGTTATTTCTGTCATAGTGAGAATTCGATAAAGAACGACAGTCACTTTATATCCTCGTTTCTGAACTACAGAATATTCTTGCAATGTTTTATGATCAGCAGAGCACTTAGAGACAGGCTGGAACAACAGTAAATTCTACAGATGCAAATGACAACAGTTCATGAGATCCTGACCCCTGTGGTTCTTGCGGTGCTTTGCAGCGGAGGCAGAAGCATGCAACAGCCACCTCGGGAAACCTCACAGCAGACACAGAAATTATGTTCACAGCACATCTCATTGGGTTTAGCCAATTTACATGTCTAAGCTGTATCCGCTAGTTACGGTTCGAATCCCGACCTGCATACATGACATCGTGGCAGGTTTCTCTTGCGAAACCTTGCCTGTTCCGGCTTCTTCATTAATATTTCCCTTTTCAGCCTCAATCAGTGACATAGCCGTGAGTGGTCTTCTAGATTGTAACGCTGTATAGTACTGTTGACAGAAATCAACGTTTCGGACGGCCATACTACTTCCATCTTCAGGATGAAGCCTGATGCACTTAAATTAAATTCGCTTAGTGAGGAGTGGAGTCCAGCTGGGTCCACTCGGGCCGGGCCGTCGCGATGGGAGGCCAGCGACACATACTCGAGGGAGATCTGAACAAGCTATTGCAGTGCGTCCACGCTACAGCGCGACAGCTAAGCTCGGCATGTGAACTTCCTATATAGGCCATCTGCTCATACTTCTTTAATTAATCGTCGGATGCTTGGCTGTAGGCCGTTCTGCATTTCAATTTCACGATCAGTCTTATTCAGATAGGAAAATAGAAGCCAAAATGCGCACACGCGTTAACGCACTTAACTGCGTTGTAGGTTATTTGTCGACGAAGTTTCAACTCCAGAAGTTATTAAAAGTTTAACAAGATTGGAAGGAAGGAGCAGGAATGAGTCATGCCATATTTCCAACTACCATTCTGCATTCACCTGTAAGAACCATGGAAAACATCAAAAATCAGTTAATTAGTATGTCACGTCAGAGAGTCGAAACACCTACCTCCAGAACCGAGATCTAGCGTTTTATTGTTCGTGGATTGTGTATTTCTTCCTCTAAGTAGCATATATATATATATATATATGGCCGGTCACAGTAGCTGCGAGGTCTAAGTCATGAACTGTCTTTACTCTCTCCGAAGTCGGGACCGAGGGTTGGATGTTTGGTGTGTGTATGAGTTTATTTTGTGTTTGTGTTGTCCTGTGTTTATGTAGCGGCCTTGCGACAGGCTGATCATTCGTCCAGTGAGTCCTGCCGCCTGTATAATAAGGTTACGGAACTGAAAAAGAGGTCAGGGCCCTGAATGGGCTGGAAGAGCTATTGAAAAATACATAAATATTAGGGTAAGTTGTTCTTGATTTGGCCATGAGGTAACAAGGATTGACAGAGTTCTCAGTATGCAAGAAACCATGAAAAAATCTCATACCGTTGTAAAGAGTTCACATTAAACTTCCAGACAATAAGCATACACCGAATCTCATACTCCGTCCCAATTAGGATCAAAACTGTTCGTTTCCTCCTTGTCGCATTGCCGTGGCGTTCCTTCCTTCGGTTTATGCAATCAGAGGCGCTTCCGAGATCGCTCTTCAAACATTATTCACAAATTTTATAGTTATATAATTTGATTCAATTTATTATTGAATTGAGTATCTAAATATTGTTTTTTATATAATAACTTCATCATGTTTACGATCGGAATACTTGCGGTCTTGTGACACGTTTCTCCGGTGACGTCCAGCATTCGGATGAATGTACAAAACCAAGAAACGTGTAGCCATTAGCGTAGATATTTTTAGCAAGACTTCCTTCTGGCATTCCCACAAAAGTAGTGAACAGGGTTGTTGACATTTACGTCTTTTTATATTAATATTGTGACGTGCCGCCTAAAAGCCGAAATATCGAAGTCGGAAAACAACAAGACGTCCATTACTGGGAAAAGGCTCAATGAGAGTTATTCCCGCGACAGCCAGTGCGCTAGAGATGGAATCGGCGTGCTGTCTGGGAATGAAAGCACGTTCCTAAGACAACGCGGACGTGGCCAGTACGCTGGATGCCGTTACATCGGAGACGCGAAATACTGGTAGAACCCTTCGAGAAGGTATGCTCTAGACTGTCCGACAAACAAAGATAACAAAGGACAGAAGACTCAGTCAGACCGTCTCAAATTTGAGACAGTAATATATGGACTCGGACCCGAGAAAGACTGCGCTTTCAAAGGCCAGTAGCATATACAAAAGACAGACCCGTCCTCTCGTCAGAGAGGGCGCCCACAAACAAAAGCAAACAAGACCGTAACTGTCAAACAGTAACAAAGATCTGGTCGTAAGCCCCAGATGGGTGCTTTATGCCAAGACAGACTGGCCGACTGACCGTCGGTCGTAAAATGAGACTCAGACTCAGTCAGCAGAGGACAGTTCCGGTGGCTACAACAAGGAGAGTGAATACAGACTCCGACAGTTGAATACAGACCAGAGAAGCAGAACTTCAAGAACCAATCAGACAGAGCGGACAGTGAGAACAATGAGAGATCAGTTCTCAAGAAGGGGTTCAACGTGTGAACTGTGGAAATCCACCGTAACTGTAATTGAAATATCCAATAAATTCATAGATCAAATCTAGAATCCACAATTATTAGTCACGAGTACACTCCTAAACGTGACAATTTTATCGCTTACTTCACATCCCATACTGCAGCCTAAACATCTTCTGGAACACTGCACTTTTATATGTCGTTTCTTTTTGAATGTAAATGTTCATATTGTATTCACGAATTTCTAACGTTTCCATTAAAACCTTGCGTGCTAGTGGGCCTGTTACTCTCTTTGCTGGTGCATTTTTATTCCTTGCCTCATTTCTACATTTCTGAAAAAGCAAACACAATATTCCATTCTACAATGGAGTAGCTGTTAGCGTCAGATCCATATTTAAAGAGCAGCGTGATTGCAAATTATAATGCAAATGCGAGGAGACAAAATGTCGGAACACGATTCGCAGTTTGGATGGAGCAAAACTGCATTTAGCAGAACAACTGTGGCGAAAGCCTTTCCAAAAGAAGTCTGTTATATCCCTCAGGTGGAGCAACTGTGTTGCAGTGTCAAGCGGTAATTTACTCCACTGGTTACGGATTTCTGCAACTCTGATGAGCAGTACATTCAAGTGGCTCAGGACAGGACGAAGTGTCAAGCTCGTAAGAGACTTCGGGTTCCAAAAACGTGGGAAATGTCTTGACTAATTGCGGACTATTGGGCTCTCAAGGAGGGCCCTGCTGGGTGTAGCATGCTTTCCTTATTTTGAAACAAATTCTGGGAATAACTAATCAGCTATTTTCTTTTAACACAACACTGACTGCATAGAAAACGAGACCTCCAACAATTCCTTGTTGCCGCTGTCATGCGTTTACCGAGCCGTTGCCTAACAACGTTAGCGAGGGATGCTCACACAGACTGATGAGAGGGATTTTTTTAAGGCCGCCGTTAAGCTGGCCTCAAATGCCATGCTGTACATACCAAGTTTAATAAAGACTGGTTCAGGGGTTCAAACGTTGATAGCGGGGAGGTACACGTATAGAGACACACATACAGACTGCAAGTTGCTATCACAAGCCCACTTTTATTTTTCCAAAATAAGGAAAGTAGGCTGATTTTTTGAAAAGAAGAAATGTATGCTAAACATGAAAGGAGGATTATGAGATCACATTGTTTTCTGCCTGTGTGCCCCCTTAAATTTTAGAAAGCTCTAAAGGCCACCTTACTGTCTGTGTGCCTGTGTGTTCCCCAACAGTTGCTATGCAACGGACCATTTCTAGTAATTATTATCTAATAATATTATTTATCTGTGTCCCTAATTGTTTCCTTTGCTTTTCGGTCAGTGGTGTATCACTGGAAATCAGACGGTTACGTGTTTCCAGAACTTGTAGCTAGCTATGAAAGTCTGATGCATAGTTACACACGTAATTAGTGTAATCCCAGTGAGAGGTTCTATATCACCTGCAATAAGCAACTTGTTGTGTTGGAACTGCCTTCCTGCGCAATATACCGTACTGAAAATTAGTTCTGGGTAATAAAAGGGCTGAATTGGAATAGAGGAGAAGTTTCTGCAGAATTTTGACCCTTAACACCGAATGTTATTTCTTCAGAATGGGTATCCGCTAAGAACACTGCTATATGCATTTCCCAGCCACTGTTTCGCTCGACCCAGTCTGCGGCCAGACAGTCTCTCTCTTCACGATTAAATAAAAATTTCCTGCCTTTTTCTTACCGAGATGCGCCGCCCATGTTGGAATGGAGTCGATCACCAATAAGTGACTTCGAAAGGATGAAGAGCGTTCGAGAGAGAAAAAACCGAAGAACTTTTTCAAGTTCTAAAGGAAATTTCTCTCGGTTCGAATTCGTGGAAAGTGTAATCTGAAGTTGGAAAGAGTCGCAGCGCCATTTGTTCGTTAGTAGCTTCGTCTGTTGGTTTTATGGCTCCGTGTGAGGGTCCATCCCACTTGCTTTTTACTCCATGGGAATTTTACCAGCAACTGATGGTGTTATAAACTTTACACAAACACACTCAATCGCGTCTCTTGCAGCTGTAACAAAACCGCCGGGAAGAGTGGCACAGACCAACTAACCCACAAATCCACTACACTCAGGGATATACACACACATGATCTTATCACACACACGGTAACATCTTGCAGTCGAAAGAGACAGAATTCGCTACAGAAATGGATGGTTTTGTGGGACCACGCACTGCGTGTCCTTCACTTACCGGCTCCGAGGTGCAGACTGTAGAAGTGTCTGCCTCTTGTTGGATGGAAGCACCAGTAGGATGAGCTAAATATAACGGGTGAGTCGGATCACATCACATGGAGCTGCTGGCGAGCCTGCAACAAAACAGAGCCATCTATACAGTCGCAAGTCAGGTCATTATACTGCAGCCCATTGATCCTATTGTACCCTGCAGAAACTGCGCCACCCCACACACGAAATGGTCCTGCCGTGTCCTTTGGAATTGTAACCGAAATGAACACGAAATTTCGAGGTAAAGCATAACGCCAACCAAATAACTCCACTGGGCTGAGCCCTTCTTAGGAAATCGACAGTCGCTCAGCTACTCAAGAATTTCCGTACATTTTAAGGAACCCGAAGATTCATTACCGTGCTCACAAGAGCCCTTCACTGGTCCCTATTCTGAGCCAGATGAATCCAACCCACAATATCCCATTCCATTTCTCTAAGATCCATTTTAATACTATCTCCCCACATACGTCTAGGTCTTCCTTGTGGTCTCTTTCCTTCTGCCCTTCCCACAAAAATACTATATGCCTTCTCCTCCTCCCCCGTGCGTGCTGCATGCTTTGTCCATCTTATCCTAGCTTCTTAATTTATATAGGAATGCTGATACTGTCAGGGTGGGGACGGTGAACTGTGGAAGGGCACAATGGCGTAAACATGAGCTTTGGGTGTAACTATACATAACGATACTGCTATCAAAAGATACCTCAAATCGTCACGTTTGAAGACAGAAAAGGATATGAGAGGGAAACACTAAGAAGGATATGTTGCAAAGTGGGCGGAGCTGACTACTGTCCATGTCCAATGTTCTGTTACCAGAGAAGTACATGAGAGTTGAATATATACATTCACGAAAATTTTGGGTCTCAAGATATGAACCTGATGTCTTTCCGATGCAAGCTAAACGGTTTAGCAGTGATTTGTATCTCCTTCTGACACCTACGGGTTACACATAATTTGGAGAAGACACGTTACGGATTCAAATGAGTACTTACTTACACTGCCGTTACTCTATATTACAAATGAATTTGGTTACAAGGAAAGAGTGTGCCTAGGGCCTAGCGATACCTAGTCACATATTTACATATGCGCCCGTACAGTTACTGCGCACGAAGTGTGTTTATGTTGAATTCTCGGTAAAATAAGAGTGACTTGGTAGTGATGAAGTGCTATCACTTGAATTACTGCTGGCTCTGTATATATCCCTTTCTATGCGGTACATGTAGTGTCAAAGAAAAGCAGGCGATTATGTCTTCCCAGAACTTCTTCTGTATATTGTCACAATTTTGGAGCGACTATAGACGTAGTTTGGATTAGAAATCGGTTTTATTGAACAATTACAGAACGCAAATGTAAATAACTACGACAGCTTCGCTGAGTTACACACTCCAATGATCATTCTAAGTACAGCAAGTATAAAGCCTTCTGAGTCTGCTGTGCCTTCATCAGTCGTTGCCTGGTGACGGAATCCAACTATGTCCTCTGCCTCCGGGCTCACGTTGGCGACTGTATTACAACTAACTCATTGCTCTAACTGTCGAATCTCAAAGTCAAAGTCACATTGCGACTGACGGTCAGTCAGTAAGTCTTGGTGTCGAGCCCAATCTGGGGTAGGTCTTGTTTTTGTGGGGTGCCTTCCCTGACGAGAGGACGGACATGTATTTTGTATATGCTGCTGGCCCTTTCCAGCGCAGTATTTCTTGGGCCCGGGTTCCTTTGGACTCACGACCATATTTTACTCTCTCAGATTTGAGACTTTCCTTTTCGTCGCCTGCTACTACTGTCAGGGTCACGGTGGAGGTATTTGACCCCGCCTCCACACGTGCTGTCGAGTCTCAACTAACTCTCCTGCTTATTACATCTGGGCAAGGAAAAGCACAGAAAACACAGTTCCTCTGTTGCAGTTTCCAAATGTTGCCATAGAAATATGCTTGTTTGCGCAGCCGTTACTCAGTAGCGGCTGTTATACAGTCGTTCTTTTTTCGCGGATGTTCCGTAGCAACGAGTCTACATGCCACAACATTAACATGACGAAATATTGTGTTAGGTAAATCTTTGGGTATATAAAGCACATAACAAGAGTTTTCATTCGTAACATCAGCCTCACATTCATGTGATGAACCCTGTTCTACAAACGAGATGATGATGACCGAGCCACACAAATGTAAAAGTTTCATTTTATGCCGTGGAAATGCCACTACCTGCTTCAACTTGGTCCAGTCGCTGCTTCATAATCATTTTACCTGAAGAAGGAAGCATGAAGGAGGATACGAAATCTACATGCCTGTCCCGTTCCTTTCATTCTAAATACACGTAATTTGGTTTCACATGACCTACTGGGAGGGTGGAGGGGCAAAAGGAGATGCTAGTCCAATGAATGATCCGGTTAAGTTGAGTAGAGTTGGCAAGATGTCATTTATGAGACAGACTGTAATTGCAAACGGATTTTTAGATGAAACCCCACAGTTCGGAGACAGGCGTAAATGGGAGTGAAATATTAAAACAGAAAAGAAATGTGTGTACGAGGGTTTGAGCTGGATTCAGCTTCATGGTGCGAGAGTCCAGTGGCGGGCTACTGTGAGCACGGTAATGACCTCTGAGGTTCCACAGAAGGCAAGGAATTTCCTGACTGGAGACACAGCCACTGCCCTGAAGAAGGACTGCACTGTATACAGTTAATAATTTAGTTCCTTAATATAACAGTTCCACGTGTTCTGCTGTTTAATGCAGCATGTCTGTGTAACTTATTTTATATCTTAATAAATCCTATCTGCATTATCAACGCACAGGTTATTAAAATTTCAGCGTGCTTGGAATTTGAAACGCTGAAGTAAAGGTACTTCTGTAACTTAATGAAAGTTACACGGAAACAGTCTCTGTAGGCCATACGGCAGTGCACGGCGTACAATTAATATCGAGGGTACAAGTTAATATATTTTTTATTATCTGCTAAGTATACTCAGAGGGGCACTGTTGCATGAAACTGTATCTTGGCTCTAAACTTTGTCTTATACATCAAAGGGTCATGATGCTACTAAAACCGTTCTTCCATGCCTACAGATCATTAACAATCCTGATTACAGGGAATGATATTTCGGTATAATTATTGATACACTCTGGGGGATTTTAATTTAACAGAATTTTACAAACAGCAGAGAATATGAAGTTTAACCGTTTTCAGACTGAGTATCTCCATATAATATATTGTTACACCTACACCAATTGTTATGAAACGGATAGGCAAAGAAGTTCCCGCGAAGACAGATTCTTGGTAAACAGTCCGTTGTTACGTCACGCAACAGTAGGACGAATGTTTATAGCTCGTTGTTGGGCAACACTCAGCGCGCCAATGGACTGGCGAGATAAATATCACGTGACTTGTCCACAGGCCAAGAAACTGCGGTTCATGTCCACTCTCATAACATTCTACTTTTAAAGCATGTGAAATTGACAGAATCTTTAAATAAAATTAAAATAACATAGCGATAAATTTATCACGTTACCCCCTGGCGCTATCACATAGTTCTACAAGCCGACTGTTTATAAGGATCATAGGAAAACTGAAAAAGAAAATAGTTTGGGCAAAGTCTTATGTTTGTCATGTCAGCGCGAACAAAACTAAACAAAAAATTTCGATATGCCAGTCGTCATCATCATCATCATCATCATCATCATCATCATCATCATCATCATCACAACCTTCATCATTATCATCATCGTCATTGTCGTCATCAACGACAGCTGCTTTAGATACACACAGTATTACGTATATTGGAAGGAGTGTTTGCTCGTTGAAGCTTCAAACGAAAGTAACACTTGATTCTGATAATTGTATTTTGTTTATAAATTAAATATTTAATTGTAAGAAATACTTAACGCCAACACAAAAACACATACAGATGAGGTTACAATAATGACTTTGCCTCCCGGCCAGAGATATGTACAGTCATTTATAAGTTTCGATTTCTTATTATCATTTTTAACGTTTTATTAATTTGGACCGTGTCATCGCCGTCTCAAGCCTTTTGTTTTAAAATGGCAATACGCGTACTGTGTAAGTCTGCACGTATATAAACACGAATTTCATTGAACTGAATTTAACTGAATTATTGTTATTCATAAATATTTATACTTTACATTTCTCAGTTCTCAAAAACGACTTAGATTTGTGTTAATGAAATTATTATTATTACTTTGCTTGTTTTTGTTTTTGTTTACTTCTCTGCATTAGTTTTTATCCTCCAGTGCTTGCCTGCAATTTGTCTTGGACTTTATGTTGTGTTTGCCCATAATGTAATTACCTGTATCTACACTGTGCTCTGTCCGTAATTGGCCTTGTGGCTGTTGTCTCGGCACATAAATAACGCAGAATTTAATTGAATTACTGTAGCCTATTATAGGCCACTAGCTGTTGGCAAGCACCTAAATAAAACAATTTAACTAATTATGAAAATGTTGTTTTGTTTTAGAATTTAGTCTGCAGTATTTAATTCGTAGTATAGATTTTAGTTTTGCACTCATTTGTAGAGCCGATCACAGTGGCCGCGCGGACTAAGGCATGAACCGTCTTCGCCCACTCGAACACTGGGTTCGTCGGTTCGAATCCCACTCGACGCATGGATGTCTGTGTACATTTATTGTATTTGTGTTCTGTGTGTATGTAGCTGACTTGCGACGGGCTGATCCCCAGTCCAAGGAGTCCTACCGACTGTGTATAGGACTAGGAAACTGCAAAAGCGACCTGGGCCCAAAGGGCTGCAGGGCCAGAGAGAGTACAAAAGATACAGTTATAGTGCTGGTCTGCTGGTTCTCGTGTGTTGCCCGACAGTCCCCCGTTTCTCCCGTGAGTTCTGTAACCCAGCAATTTCAAGCGAGCCAGCTCACAGGATGCTGAGGGACGCAACCGGAGACAGCATCGAGATGACTCATACTCATTTCGTCTTCTGCTTCATGCAACAAGTTTCTGGCTAGCTGGACTGCTGTGTGGATAGGCTCTTACAAGGTTGGGAATATCCGTTGTCTCGCACTTGGTTAGAACTGTTCACATCCCAAAAATTTATATGCTTTCCTATTGATTTACCCTTGCCTCAAGTCCATACTTTCGTAAACTCACCGCTAATCCTAATCGGAAACTTCAAAATTGAAAGAAACTTGTAAAAGTGATGCCTAATTAAATATCTATCAGTAGCAGTGCCATGATGTAAAGGCGCGGTAACCACAACAATAGGAAGAATGTTTATAGCTAGTTGCTACCCAACAATCAGCTCGCTAATGTACTGGCGGTATAGTAATCACGTGACTTTTTTGTATGTGGTCTGCTCTGCGCAGCGCAACAACAGAACTGTGTTTTCTGTGCGTAGTCCGTGCCGAGAGGATATGAGAATACGGGAATGGGAATTGACTTCCCGTGATTCGCTAAGTTCCAAGGGAACAGCAGAGGCCGCGCCATAGCTCAAGCAGTTAGTCGCTGGCGTCCCACCGCGGCGGCCCGGGTTCGATCCCGGGGTCTGGTCAAGTGGGATTTGTGGTGGACAAAGTGGCGCTGGGGTAGGTTTTCTCCGAGTACTTCGGTTTCCCCTGCCAATCTTCATTCCACCAATTGCTCCACAATCACCCTCACCTATCATCTGGGGCTGGTACAATAGGCCAGAGGTGGCCACAGTACAAGGGACTTAGTCCCACCCCACTAGCAATAAAAAAGAGGGAACAGCTGTGTGAGCAGAAGAAGAATCAGAGAAGACTTAGTGCGTGACGTTACATATGCTACATAAGTAATTTTAATTAGGACTAGTGAAAATCCAACATATCAATTCACCAATCCAGACTAACATCTTAGTCACTGTGAAACACGTGACAATATATTTATGACGACATAAAAAGCATATGTGTGACACCAATCTTTCTAGAGCAATATGTCTAAACGTTGCCTTAGTATAGCAGAAAGACCGTTTCTATGTTAATCTTTAGAAAGTTTTACCTACATTAATGGTTGCTTGAAAATTAAATTGAGCTCAAGAGATTCCAAAATAAGATTCTTCCCTTCAAAATCATACGTTTTCTTAAAATAGCATTTTTTCGTTTACAGACTTTACAGTGTTAAAAATGTCGTGTGGCAGTGGAGCAGTTGATTTTTTTGTGCTTTTATTGAAATCCGTGCGAGTTAAGTTTAAAATACCACAAAGAAGTCAAGAATACGCAGTATATAAAAACGACAATAATGTGTTGCTAGGATACCTCTTAGGAAATCTACGATCGAATGTTATGCTATATTACCGATGAATATATTTCTCTGTGTAACTAATGAGCGACGTGTCAGGAAAGAAAAATTGCGTAGAAGAAAACGCAAACTTCTTTTGTGAGAGCAGCCCGAATAAATTAGTATGGAAATAGTTTCTTTTGTGGGTGTAATAGATTTACGTGTATATTGGAATTTCAAGCCTACTGTATCTATTTCAATACGTCAGACATAATTTAAGATTTACTTCTGTGTTGTAATTTTTTATGTTAAAGGTTTATCATGGCTGTTTAAACAAAAAGTCGCGAATTTCATGTGAGTCATAATTTATGATAATTGAGGCGTAAGAAACAAAGATATTTAGTATAGCAGATATTTTTGAAGCACAAATACAGTTTCGGAAATTGCTTATAAATTTGCCTGGAAATAGGTGTCTCAACTTCGTATGTAATGTCAAATGCAAAGCCAAAGAAAAATAATAACATTTGTTTTCAAAACCGCGCTGCACAACTTGTAACTTCTATACACTGGAGAAATGTCTTAGAATCGGGAGTCTATGAGAAAAATGAAATGGAAGAAAAATATTTATTTTCATCCGTCTGTTTAATAAAGAATATAAGGAAGTTTCTGAGTTCGTAACAAGCACAGGGTGCTTAAGAATACGGTAAACATAATTATGCCTCATAAACTGTAAAGGAAAGCTCAAGTTCAATATGATCACAAGGTTTTTTTCCCCCTTGGCACTACAGCCCCAGTGGGCCTAGGCCTACCTCCATGAACTTCTCCGTTCACTTCGGTTTTTCTAGATCTTACACATTCGGTAGGACTCCTTGGGCGGGTGATCAGTGATCACAAGGTTGACCCTCACTTATACCCACCTTTTCATATACAATAGAAACATTAATGTTAGCCACAGGGTGCTTAAAATATGTTCACACGATACATTCTCAAAATGTAAAAACCTAAATGTATAAAGGATTAAATCTTTTAATTTCATTTCTTTCGGTGGTCCTGTTGAATCTTATTACGGATTATGATAAAAGTAGGCGTTTCCTAAAGCCCACAAAGTGCCAGGATAATGATCATAGCTACCATAGTTTAAAAATATTATTTTCCTATAGATCCACTGACTTCCTTCCGAGCAGTTTTAGCGCATTCTGAAACAGTAAGCGTTTCTGTTCACTGTGCCTGTCGTATTCATAAAGGGATTCTCCTTTAGTTCAAGGGACATTCATCAAGTTATATCTGTCTTATAAAATGTACATAATATGTCAAATAATTTTGAATAGTTAGGACTGTAAATTTACGTTACGGTCATACATCCCCTCACTCATGGGGCTGAGCCCTTCTGGAGGAGCCGCCAACTGCGCACCTACTCAAGAACTTCCCAGCATTTTATGGAACTGATGTCAATTACCGTGTTCACAAGAACCCTCCACTAGTCCTTTTCCTGAGCTGGATTAATCCAATCCATACCATCCCATCCTATCTCTCTTAAGATTCATTTTAATATTATCCACCCACCTACGTCTTGGTATTCGCAGTGGTCTCTTTCCTTCTGGCTTTCCCACCAATATCCTATATGCATTCTTCTTCTCCTCCTCCATTCGTGCTACATGCCCTCCCACCTCATCCTCCTTGACTTGATCATTCTAATTATACTTGGAGAAGAGTACAAGTTATGAAGCTCCTCATTATGCAGTTTTCTCCAACCTCCTGTCACTTCATCTCTCTTTGGTCCAAATATTCTCCTCAACACCATGTTCTCAAACACCCTCAGTTTGCGTTCCTCCCTTAATGTCAGAGACCAACTTTCACGCCCATACAGAACCACAGGCAAAACTATAGTTTCTACATCCGTTTGCAGACGAGTCTAGCGAAACATCCATTAGAAGGAACGACACTTTCAGCACCGCACATGTACACATACTCTGTATACATGCATTTCTTCTAACAACATGCCAGTATACATACTTATGAGACTGACCCAGTTTACAGCGCTGGGACCCCCTGTACGCCACTGATTTACAGTTCTACAGCTGTGCGATCGAACCAACAAAACTGGTCTCGTCTCATTATGTTTTCCACGGCAGGTTGGTACCACTGATCCGGTATTTATCTTAATTCCTACTATTGTATCAAAGGCCATGTTAACCGGGTTCCTTCTCTATGAAAGTCCTGAGGTTGCGTTTGGAGGTGACGGTCCCTGGATATGGATGGTAACTCTGAAGGTATCGCATTGACAATTGCTGACAGCTTAGAAGTGGTAGTTGTCGTGTTTGGATGTTTGACATAGGATTTATAACATTCGGCCTAAGGAAATGTTATCAGACGCCTTGGAGTAGCTCTGGAATTTCGAATTAGCGATGTTGACCCTTTGATTTCTGTTACCACCGTGATGAATATTTGGTTGGACATATCCAAGAACATGAATGTTGAATTTGAGTCTTCTATTATAAATTACTGTTCTTCCGGAGGGATTGATTAAACCGCCCACCCTTCAGTGGAGCTCAAGACCACAAAATAGGGATTTTGGCATGTTCAGTAAGGGAAAATCATGGGATTTATGTGTATATAAAAGAAAAGAACATCGGTGACCAGGAATATTTTTCCAAGCTATTGTTTCATGTCTGTGGTACGTACTCAGGTGTGCAGTACTGGGGGATCACACAGAAAGTGACTGCTGCAGCAGACCTACCGACGCCTTGGTAACTGCGTCTGTCTGTCCGTATCACGTAACGTCACAGTCTACACCTTAAGATTGCGTCATTTTTATACAAAGCCTCGAAATACCACTTCGACAAGTCACATTTTAGTATCCGCCGTGTTATTACTCAGACGCCCATGTAAGTATGTCAGATTTAATGTTCATATGTACTTTGTAGAGAGGTTGTAAAGATCTGCCCCTATGAACCCCAAGATGATTTGATTTATCCATCGTCCTTTTGGGCGTTGTATCGTCGATGGCTGTCGGTAACAGAATTCCAGTCCTCGAAGACTGTCTTTCCGCACTTCCCAAACCATNCTTCCCTGACGGAAAGAAATTCTTGGGAAGTAGAATCCAATGAAAAGGAGTAGTAGAATTTAATAAATATAAATATAAGAAATAATGGTTTTTGGTAATTCGGAGTAGCTGAGGTAGGGCGGTGAATAGATGCGCGCGCATTGAATGTTCGTTTGTGGACATGCTGCAACTGGTTCTCTTCAGTTGTCACTAAAGGAACTGCCTTGGAATTCTGTTTTCACGTATTCTCTTCAAATGCGCCTTTTCTCTGTTATTTCATTTCGGTGTTGATGCCTGTTACAACTTCGTTTTCTGTATTATCTACATTGTGTTTAGGGTCCGGAGTCATCTGTATCCTGCGGCCGCTTGGAGGAAAACCTGTCTGCTCTCTCTGTTCTTCTCGATTGTTCTTTCTTTAATGTCCAACATTCGAATCCATATCAAAGAACAGACATGGCTCTGTTTGCAGTAAATACAAATGTAATTCCAAGGATATTTACACAGTTCCTTGAGCGAGAGCGACGCAAGATATTCGCATTGTGATCTCATGAAACTTTCACAGCAGCCCGAAGGGTCGCCACGGCAGTGAATATTCAGTTTGAAGGTGATCTATCATGTGGAGTCTCTTTGTGGGTAGAACTGATATAATGGTTTAAATATCTGGCTAGTACCATGCGAATGCCCCTTGCGTTAAATTAAGTAGGTCACCATTCGTAGAGGGGCTGGTGCTACGGTTCTCGGTCACCCGTCTGTTCCGTCATGTCTGATGATCATTTATAAATAATTATGCAATATTTTCTGACAGACAGAAATTGATTTTTCCTTGCTTAATCTGTAATGCAGTTTTTGTAGAATGGATGCCATTTCCATATGGTAATTATTTATTGATGACTAAAATCTCTGAGTCGAGTTTACAAATTTGCATGAAAATACGAACTCTGAGTATTGTACTTCCCCATCAAATGGAACCCACAATTAGGAAAATATGCTTAATATTTCCTGATGTTTCCTTCATGTTTCATTCATTATGATAACGGATAATTATGTACCCAATGTTTGAATATATTGCAATGGATCAAATGTGAAGTTAAGAGTAAGAGGGAAAGTTCAAATAACACGAATTTCCAATCTAACCACCTCTTGTGAACACGGTGATGAACATATAGGTGCCGTAAGAGGTGAGCGAATATTAATTTCACAATAACATCTGGTTCCAAGAGTTAATGAATGTGTTGGTTAGTAACCGGATAGAGTTGTTATATTTTAGCGTCCTGTTGCACTGATTTAAGTTCATGATTTGTTTAATCCGTCTTGCAGTGCGTACACTTATCTATCTTCTTCTCTCACTCGCACTACACGTTTCGGCATAAAAATGCCATCTTCAGGTGCTACTCAATTCACGTCAAACTAGTACATTGTATGCCTTGTCTTCACTTTAAAATAACTAAAATATATGTCCATCATATATATTGACAAATGTCAATCGTAAAAATATTAAAACTGTTCAGGATTCCCGATCGCTACGTCGTATCTTATTACGCCAGTCATGCTCATCCTACTCTGTTGGAGCTCTTCTTCCCTATCGTGTGTATTGTGTTTCTGTTGCGTCTTGTTCTCGCGACTGCGTGCGTTATGCTGTTGGGTCTGCTGNATTGAGTAGCACCTGAAGATGGCATTTTTATGCCGAAACGTGTAGTGCGAGTGAGAGAAGAAGATAGATAAGTGTACGCACTGCAAGACGGATTAAACAAATCATGAACCGGATAGAGCTTAGAGTGCATGACCGGCATGAAGTCACAGCGTTCACCAGAAATAGTATTGGGATTATCCGTTACGAACCCAAATCTTCCAGCCAAATTCTGGCATAGTTACTTATTCAAAGGAGCCCCTGTTCCTTCCATCTCCTACATTAAGCTTACTGTACTGTCGCGGTTTCGAGTGATTGGATTGCTGAATACATTTATTGACCACTTAACTACAGATAACTGTAATGCTGTTGCTGATTTCCGCACTACAAATCGCTCCACGCTGCCTTCCCAGTCTGCTTTCACTAGTCGTTACTTGGTAACAGCTCTCAACAATGGCTATTCCTCTGCAGTGTTTTCACTAGACGTTTCCTAGCAACGAATCTAAATAGTGGACATTCTTCAGCTTCCATGGTCACGCCGTTACCCGCTGGTTAACATTTCACAACTGAACTGTGGTGTCAACTGACTTCATGATAATTCCTCGGCAAGGACCAAGCAGAAAACACATCTCCTCTATTGTTGTAGAGGCATGTTTATCGCACCATTGTATGACAATGGTCGCGGCTCGGACCACATAGAAAATACAGTTCTTCTATTGTTGCAGGCGTTACCTAGCAAGAGCCGCTCTTTACAGTGTCACTGCTTAGGAGCGTGTCTGTACGCCTGGCTGAAATTGTCTACTGCTCCTGTTGTGTTACTAAGATAACCGACAACTGAACTGTTCTTACCGTCATATAAACCTGCATAGCTAAAGCCTTAGCTGTGAGGTTATTCTCTGGTTGCTTGCAGTGCAGAAGTGAAATTTAAGCGATTTAACTTCCTTGAAGGAAATGTATTTTCATGTCTGCAACGGAGAGGTCTTCCTAGTTTATTCGTCATTGTGACGTGAAGCTGCACTGCAGAAATCTTAAGTACGGCACACCAACTGTCCTTGTTGGCAAAGGTTTCGTACATGAGACCCCAGTCGCTCGCGTTAATCTCACGACACCTATTGGCTGATGGACTTTAAGAATAATAAAAAGGTAGCTCCATATCCGTTGCTTTAACATTAAGAAGATTCTCAACACCGACTACGTAACACAACGGTAAGTGCGTAGAAACCAAGAGAGTCAGGTCTTTCTTCGAGATGAGTTCTGCTCTACAGATCAGACAATATTACAATATTATTATTGCCACGTAGTATGGACTGACTATAGACGATATTAAATTTATTGACCACGTTAACACACACAATTTGTAATTACACATCGTTAATCTCTATAGTTCGCAAATCACCACAGTACCCGCTACATATTTTCCAGCTTGCTATGTTTTCACTAGCTTTTCCCTGGCAACGTCTTCTAACAGTGAAGCTTCTTTAGCTTAACCTGCTCAAGTCCACTCTGAACGGCGATTCGCTTCCAACTGTTTCCTCACAGACCCCGGCACAGAAGTGACTCGGTTGCCCCATTGTCTTCCTTATAACCCCTTTTCACGGACAGAAGAGAAAACACCGTTTCAAATAGTACCTCTGTTGTTACATGCATATCAGTTGCAGCGGGAACGTGTTTACCGAGCCGTTGACTATAAACGAATGTTGTTTCTGAGCCATACGCTAGCAACAGCTGTTTCTCTGGATCCACAGTTCTTGCTTTGAGCAAATACGCCGCATTATCTTTACATGATATTTTACACGCAAGCCTTTGTTTAGTGTCTGTTTACATGACATGTAAAACACTGAAGAATAGCGACGCTTTCCTGAGCAATAATAGAATTCTCTCACAGGAAGTACGTCACGGTTGCTTCCTCCTCTCCCAACTGCAGGGCTCGTGACAGAATTGGATTTCTTGAAACGAGAGCAGTGAGCTTAGGAACTGAAGACAGAAGCTGTAGATTTGTAACCTCGTAATGAATGCCGCCCACCAGAAAGAGTGATCACCGTTGTTTGTGTTACGTACTAACACAAACGGCACACGGTTACCGCCCTTTGCCTTTTGATGTGGCACTGGTTCCGCGGGAGTTCTCTCCGCCCCTTTGGGAACAACGCCTCCGAAACCAGCCTAGCCAACATCATAACGTGTCATTAAAGCAATTGATAAATACGCAAGTACAACATCTGTCAATTTTCTGCTTTTCAGAATTTGGCGGAAGGATTCGGCCAGTTCCGGAGGCACCTTAAGAAACAACAAGAAGTCTGGGAAGAGATTATGGTATGTGTTTTCGTTTAAGTGCTTCCATCTATGTAGTGCCTGCGAAACTGATACTTGCATGACTATGTGATCTACCTGTGAGGAATATTTCCGAACTAAAGATTTCCAGTATCTGAAAGCTGCTTAACTTAACCTCAGATACAAAATACTGTCACGTGTATCAATGGCTAAAGACGGGGTTCGGACTGGTAATTGGATTTATTGACTATTTTCTAGTTGTAACTACAATTAATTATAACCGTTTCACTGACTTAACACTACAAAGTACTCCATGCTACTCTCTTTAGTCTATCTACACTAGTCTCCACGGATGTATAGCACGGACCTAAATCACACACTCCAAATACCACTGCACTACAGTACACATAAAACCCTCAAATCACACGCTAAGTCTTAACAGGCTGACTTCTTGTACTCTTCTGTACCCTTAGTTCCAATTAGCTCTGAACTTAACAGCTCGCGGCTCTCGTTATATAGCCGCGGCACGGACATGAAGCTACAGTAAACATATCACGTGATCGCTATCCAGTCAGTCTATTGGCGCGTCGGTTGGGTCTACAGAAAACACAGCTTCCTCTATTGTGGCGTGTTGGACCGTGTTTACAAAATTGTTGCCTGGCAACGCGTTGATCAAATCTGTTACAATACGTTAATAAGTTCTGTATATTTTTATAATTTAAGGCCGTCTGATAAATTGTAAAATTTTACAGAATGCATGGTCTATATTAAAGAGTTCCATTTTTCTCTTACACTGTTGTAAGAAGTAATGCTGCAGTACAATTGTTTTGTTTTTGGATATTATTCGTCATCCTGTTATTATTTAAATCATCGTTTCTGAGACAGGATTCTGTCTCCGTCTTCAGGTAAAAACCTACTCAGTTGGGCCCATTCGATAGAGCTAGTATCTATCTGTCGAACGGTCAAACTGAGTAGGTTTTTTTACCCGAAGATGGCGACAGAATTCAGTCTCCGAAACGTTGTTTTAAATAAAAAACAGGGAGATGGATGACGTCTAAAAACACAATAATTATATTGTCACAAACTGTTAGATCTTAATTTTTGCCATCTTCTCTACTGAAACACAAACCGCAACTTACAGAGTCGTACTTAACAGGATCATTTCTGTAGTATGCGTTCTCACACTTAACTACATAATTTGACAATATTTTCTAGTTCTCATATGCTTTCAGTAATTTGCTTCACTGTCTATTGACTACCAAAGGTGACGACATAAAAGGCTCTACACTAGATAAATTTCCAAGCCTTTGTATTTGACTTTAGATCAGAATCATGTTGGTCTGTGGAATAACCTAGCACAACTAAGCAACAGGGTTCATAGCACACAAGGACTTAGTGAATAAATAATTTGGGATTATGACTAAACATCCTTTTTTAAGTATTTAATTCATTTATTTAATTATCCACACAATTTCTCTCCAGGGCGTTGATCTCCATGATGAGTTATGATTCTTTCTGTTTCCACGTGACGAGGACGAACTTCTAAAATTTTGGTATAAAAGGAACCTGTTACCTGAAATTGCGACAGGAAATTTACAGAAAATCACTGCATAAGTTACTCTCATCAGAATTCCACCCGAGGCCCTTCTAGGACGCATACAATTGTAGATGCATACCGTAATTTAAATTTAGAAATAAATTTGTAATTGCACATCATACGACAAATTGCTTACAGAAAAAGGGATTGATTCCAGGAAGTTCTGCTCTACTTAAGGAGACTGTGTTATGCAAACAGTTTTAGGCGTTCTGGATAAAGTAAAAAAGGAAAGGCCGCGCCATAGCTCAAGCGGTTAGGCGCTGGCCACCCACCGCGGCGGCCCGTCAAGTGGGATTTGTGGTGGACAAAGTGGCACTGGGGTAGGTTTTCTCCGAGTACTTCGATTTCCCCTGCCAATCTTCATTCCACCAGTTGCTTCACAATCACCCTCACCTATCATCTGGGACTGGTACAATAGGCCAGAAGTGGCCGCAGTACAAGGGACTCAGTCTCACTAAGAAATAAAAAGGAACACCCTGCCACCGTCTGTTCCTCTGTCTCACTTTAACTTGGTAACGGAGCCCAAGACGCCGGAAAGACTGTTTTAAAATTTGATATGAGACACTCTTTGAAATTTGTTGGATAATTCCGACTTTTAGCCATACGGACCCATAATAAAGTGGTCATAATTTCTTAAGGTCATAAATGGCGGTTCATCACAAACCGTTACTACAAAACTTCATAAAATCATGGTCCTCGGACCGCAGTGGTCCGTCTTCAAGG
The DNA here is from genome assembly GCF_002891405.2 of Cryptotermes secundus. NCBI lineage: Eukaryota > Metazoa > Arthropoda > Insecta > Blattodea > Kalotermitidae > Cryptotermes > Cryptotermes secundus. Next base: position 931,335 of record NW_019737986.1, read on the forward strand.
TATTGTATTTATGCACAAAAAAACATGCTTCTCACGACATAATCTTTATATTACTTTTATTTCAAAAGTCGTGGGGACATAATTTTGACTAAGTTCTGATCTCATTCTATTAAAAATTCTTAAAATGTTTCTTTTAATATTCAGATGGTCTGCCAAAGAAAATATAGGCAGTAAATGATTGAGAACCCCTGCGTTAGTCAGTTCTATAAACAAACCAGATGAAAGTCAGAGAAGTTTTGTGTCCTATATCATGGAGTACGGAGACACGCGGTAGCGTAGTTCGTTGAGGCAGTATGCTACAAGCAGGAAAGTCGCGGCTTCAAGTCCCGATGAGATCACTGGATTTTTCAATTGACCTAATCCTTCCAGACGCACTATGGCCCTGGGGTCGACTCAGCATCTAACAGAAATGAGTGCCAGAAACCTTCCTGGGGGTAAAGGGCGACCGGCGCGTAGGGCTGACAACCTTACCGCCATCTATGTGTCGATTGTCTAGACAAAATGTGGGAACCTCAACATCTCACAACCCTATGGGCCTCCACTGCCTGTTACAGGGATAGCTTTACTTTACTTATTTTACTTTTATATCACGGAGCACAATCTTTCGAATGTTGCCTCTTTTAGAGTGGAAGGACATTTGTGCCTTGGGCGGAATGCGGGATCTACAGACACATCAGTTAAGCTGCGTTAGAACAAGTCCACTTCTTTCTTGTGACAAATGGAAAGTGCGATAAACCGACTTGTACCGCTCTTATAAAAAGCCGAGCATAAAATTAATACGGTCGTTATGAAGCACCTTGAAAACACACCAGAACAGCGGTTCTATAACTTTGTGGCCATATCCTCAGCACTTCTTACGGACTTGCTGGCCCCAGACTTATAAATGATGAAAGTTTTTTGAAATTACGTGGCAATTTGTCAAAAATGCCTGAAACTTATTAAGTAGGCCTACATATCGCATACATACAGTTTCTCACAGATCCGTCATTCAACTGTTCTCTTAAACAAATGTCTTGATTTGTCTTGTTTTTTTGTTGCTCGATACATGCCAGTGGCGGTCTATTGTTACTTACTTACTTACTCATGGAGCTGAGCCCTTCTTGAGAAGCCGCCAAATCTGCAGCTACTCAAGAATTCCCCAGCATTTTATGGAACCCCAAGGTTCATTACCGTGTTCATAAGAGCCCTCCACTGGTCCCTATCCTGAGCCAGATCAATTCAATCCATACCACCCCATCCTATCTCTCTAAGTTCCATTTTAATACTGTCCACCCACCTACACCTTGGTCTCCCCAGTAGTCTCTTTCCTTCTGTCTTTCCCATCAATTTCCTATATGCATTTCTCGTCTCCCCCATTCGTGCTACATGCCCTGCCCACCTCAACCTCCTTGACTTGATCATTCTAATTATACTTGGAGAAGAGTACAAGTTATGAAGCTATCATTGTGCAGTTTTCTCCAACCTCCTGTCACTTCATCTCTCTTCGGTCCAAATATTCTCCTCAACACCCTGTTCTCAAACACCCTCAGTCTACGTTCCTCCCTTAATTTCAGAGACCAGGTTTCACACCCATGCACAACCACAGGCAAAATTATAGTTTTGTATATTCTAATTTTTATGTTTTTGGACAGCAGACGAGAAGACAAAAGGTTCTAGCATGGTTATATACTGTGACGTGATGGCTGAAAGCCGGAATAGTGGAAGCAGAGCCAGACGTCCTTTGATGAGCAACGTCTAGGTTTCTGTTACAACAGATAGCACGAACGAGTCGTTACCAGGCAGCAACTTGCTAAACACGCATATAACAACAGACGAACAGTTCAAGTACGTGTTCTGTCTGCGGTCCGCACCAGGGCATAAAATGGCAAGTGGTTGATTCGCTGGAGCCAGTGGTACTGAGCAGCAGAAGACTAGATACTAGGGACCAGTCCGAGAACCAGAGGATATACAGTGAAAGATTCGTCATGAAGAAGGAATTCAATGTGTGAGCTGTTCTAATCAACTGTAATTGTAACAGAAATGTCAGATAAATGCAGTTATCAAATCCAGAACCCACAATTATTAGTCACGCCTACCCCTTATACGTGACAATATCTTCGGGCTGCATGAAAGGCAGAAAGTTTCGTGACTAACCGAACGACTTTCTACTTCTACTGAAGGCCTCTGCTAATGAAGTTAATTTAGACTGATTTGGCACTGCTTAATCACTTCAAATTAAGTGTACTTATTATAAGCAGTAACTACACGTATTTCTCAATATAGAGAATGATGCAACGTTTTTTAAAAATGTGCTTTTGAACCACAAAAATATATCGGCGTGCTGCCTGTGGTCCTGGAATCGTGAGTTGAGAACTTCTGCTCTGAATGGCCATTTCTCTGCCTACATATTTAATAAGGACGTTGTACAAACAAATGCACATTGGGAACTCTCGATCTGTTTTATGTAAGAACGTAACACATCTCATCTCGTAAAATAAATTGCTTCCATTTGGTCTTAATAGTTTTGTGTGGCTCACAGAGACTTTGCAGGAACATCTGTTATTAATATAGTTTTTTGTTGTTTGAACCCAGGGAACTCTTGTTCACAATTTCCCTGCTGTCAGGAGTGCCACAAGGTTCCACTTTGGGACTTCCGCTCTGCAATATTTTTACTAACGATCTATGCGCCAGAAATTCATTTTTCCCGATTTCTATTCTTTGCTGATGATTCATAAATATTTTGTGTCATAAAATCTTCCGACGATTGTGAATTACTACAATCCGATACAGACTCTGTACAGGGGTGATGCATTGAGAATTATATGAAATTTAGAATATTCAAAAGAGATGTGATTCATTTTACTAGTAAAACCAGCAGTATCCAATTTAATTACTTTCTTGGTGATGTATTGACGTACGAACTGACTGTGTAAAAGATCTTGGGGTTATGTTAGATAGGAAACTGCATTTTCATCGTCATGTTGACCCCTTACATTCTCAGGCACTAAAGCTGCTAGGACTAACTGGACTCATCACATATAATTTTTCTTCTTTGGCTAGTCTAAAAGTTTTATATCACCTTAATTCTTTCAAACTTGAGTACGCGTCTGCCGTCTGGAATAACCTTATTTCAGCAGATTCTGATAAGCTGGAAAACATACAAGGACNTACCTCAAACGCCTGGAATAACCTAAAACTCGCAGATTATAACAAACTTGAATTTATGCGAAAAAATTTGCAAATTAATATTATAGTCTACTTGACCAGTTTGGTTTTCCTAGCGATTGTGACCTGATTTTAGAATGTTTAAAATATAGAACACTTTACTATAGACCACAGCATCTTGACGGTTTTTTCATTTTTCATTTTTATAAAGGGACAATAGACTGTCATTCTGTCATGGATACTGTTAGTCTTCAAGTACTTCATATTAGTTCTGGGCTTCCCCTTTCTAAAATAAGCGACAGCTCAGTGTGCAGTCCTTCAGCCAGGTGTGTCAGCGCTGCTAACAACATATGTCAGTTTCTTTATATTTCTCTGGAGAATACATTTCCTTCCATATTTCTGGTTAATGCCGTTATCTATTGCTCATTTTATTTTTACACGTCCTTTAATTTGTTACGTATTTCAGTGTTTGCACACAGGTTGTTGGCAAGCGATCTAGAAATTAATTGAATTATTAATTTATTTCCATTATGCAGGCTTATTTTGCAGTTTGTTTTTTAGTTAATTTTGTGTCTTTCTACGATGTATTTGTTTTATTTTTATCTCACCTATTAATGCTAACTTTATTTTTTCTTGGAATTATTATTAATTTATTACCATTATAGAGTCTGTCTTATTTTGAATTTTGTTTTTTAGTTATTTTTGTGTCTTTGTAGTTACTCGTGCTGATGTAATTGTCCTCTGAGCTATTAAGTTTGCACGTAAATAAATACGAAATGAACTGAATTATTATTATTTCTGTTGAAATTTAAACAATATTATTTGGTGTAGATTTTTTGTTTGTTTGTGTTATTTTGTATTGGTGCTGACTCTATAATTGGCCCTTGCTGTTGAGTTCAGCATGTAAATAAGCATAGAAACATTTTTATTTATTGTTCTTGTTATTGTTGTACTTGCCCATTATTTGGATTCAAAAGTAGTTCGGAGCAAGGCTAATTACCAATGATTATTTTGGATCATGAAGTCCGATCCTAGTCCCGAAGAGGCAATATATATTCTTTTACTCCTATTTTGTGTTAGAAAATATATAATCAAGGACGCTGGAATGTTATTGATTATTTCACTTGAAATTAACTTGAAAGTTGCTAGGTTATTACTGATTAATTTGGATTAGGAATTAATTTGGAGGAAGCCGAACCATTTTAGCTTATTATGGATCCATAAATCATTCAACCCCCCTATATATTATTGTCGAGTTCTTCGATTCTGAAGTAATTCGAATTAAGCAGAATTAATACCGATTTTTCTGGATTTTAAAATACGTAGTTCCAATGAAGCTGATTTCTTGTGTCCGGAAGCAGTTCGGATGACGATGTCTTGATAGAATGACAACTGATGCTTGATGTTTATTTTTGTATATCTTGTGTACTAGACAAATTAGAACTGTTGCTATGGTGAAATTATACGTTTACATTTGTTCAAATTTGAAACTTTGCTATTGTTACCTAACTTCAGTCGACTCTTTCAGTATTTGACAGTACGAACTTAGGAACAGTTGGGCTCGGTTGCTGAATTACAGACAACCGGAATATGAAGCTTAATCGATCCTAATGACGTTCAGAAATCATCATTGTGATTGCAGCAATACAGCCAAGGTGCACAGGATAATCGCAAAGCCAAAAAGCATTCCAAAGGCTGAAACAGGATTCTGTAATACTGTTGTCAACTCGAGGTGGAAGGTTCAATCTCACATTTGGAAATACGCAATTGACTTCACAATTGATGGCAAGATACCTACTCACTTCTATGTAAATCGAAGTCCCTGATAGGGAATGTCGGTTCAGCTGTGCCAATTGCGAACAACTTATTCCACTTTAAGAATGGCATCTTCTTGGATGTGGCTGTAGCCACCTGCTCACGATGGTTCCTCGCTCGCGGATTTTTATACCCCGAAGATAGAGGCGTTACTTTCTTCCGAAACGTCGGTTCACACAATATCTACACGGCATTGTTCATAGTCACTGCCGTGAAAACCTCAAATCTTACAAATTATTCTACTTCTTTTTCAGAAATTTTAGAAATACTTTACAAAGTAAAAGAAACGTTATATAAAAGTCATGTCTGCCTGTCTCTGTCTGTGACCTTGTAGGAAGGCCAAAACCATTCTAAAAATTTTATACGGGAAACTTTCACTAAACGCCGTAGGAAAATTACGATTCTGAGCCATCTTATCAATAATGAAGACTGTTTTACATAAGACCATAAATAGACTTTCCAAGCATCGGATAAACCGTTTCAAAGTTTAGCTGAAATTTCGTAGGGGAAACTTTCATAAAAAATAGTTGTATGCTTCAGATTTTCAGCCGTTTCGATCCACAGCAGAAAATAGTTAACACGAGGCTACGAATAAACTTTTCCATTTACCCCAGAAACTATTTTATATGTCTCGTTGAAATTTCACATGGAAGACTTGCATTGAAGTTTATCGGTAATTTCCGATTTGGAGCCATGTTGATCCATAAGAAAACCTTGTTTACATAAGGCCACAAATGGAATTTTAGATGTATTTCATAAACCCTTCCACAGGTTATGTTTTAATTTGGTACACGAGAGTTTCAGTAACTTAAATGTCATTATCAATGTTGTTGAGAACAGTCTCGAGAGAACTCAGCTGATAATTTTGTTTACTGCCTTATGGAGCACATCCTTGCCAGTGCCCATGCATGTACACGCAGAACATTGTGTGATAGTGGCTTCCACTCGCACGATAATTATCCATTTACTGCAAAATGCACACTTCATATCACCGGAAAAGAATAGGAAAAATTAAACCGCTAGTCACTAAACTTATCGAGCACAATGTGTGAGAAGCTACTGCAACCAACGGATGCTACTGATTGTGCGAGAAATAAAGGAAGGATCTAACAAGATGTTATTAGCGTAAAATGTAGAACTTTCTCCATAACGAGTGCACTACGAACTGCATTCACTGGCGTCTTACAGAAGAGACGTAAGCACATTAGAAACGAAAAGCATTGAATTAAAGTGGCGATAGTCAAATTCAAAGTCACATTGCGACTGACGGTCGGTCAGTAAGTCTTGGTGTCGAACCGTACCTGGAGCTGCCCACCAGTTATTTATTACTGTTTGACAATTACGGTCTTGTTTTGTGGGGCTCCCTCTCTGACGAGAGGACGGGTCTGTCTTTTGTATATGTTGCTGGCCTTTGCCAGCGCAGTCTTTCAGGGGTCCGAGTCCCGTGTGACTCGCGACCATATTTTACTGTCTCAGATTTGAGACTTCCCTTTTCGTCGCCTCCTACGGCTCGCAGGGTCACGGTGGAGGTATTCGACCCTCCTCCACACGGGTAAGCTGGCGATATTAATATGACAGTCCATAATATCGTGGCGTGCCGCGAGAAAGCCGGAATGGATTAGGAGATCAGTGTTGATTTCCTAGGCAACGACCGACGTTCCCGCGACAGCGGCTAGGAATCGGAACGCATCCATTGCTATACAACGGCTAGCAACCTAACAGTGGTGTTTCCATCGTTACAAACGAATTATTGAGGCAGACATGTATTCCTCGTTCGTTGCCTAGCAGCGGGCGGAAATAACCCTTCAACAAGGTATTCCCTATTTGGTCCGAGTGCCCGTGATAAGAGCCCAACGTTGGCCAGAGAGTTTGTACTCGACTTTAGCAGGAAAGAGTTTGTATTTGACCTAAGAAGGAAGAGTTCTTATCAGACAAGAACGGAAGTATAAGAAGTGTTGCAACTTCGAAGAAGAACAGTCTAAAGGGCGTTGTAAGTCAATAACTGCAAGTGCGAGTGTAAAAGTTACTGTCCAATAAAGGCATTCCTTCAGATCCTAGAAGCCACACAATTTCTTGTCCTGTTGCCTAGTAAACACGCGACAATATGAAGGCTTGTAGTATTTTCCAGGCAACGAACAAACCAGAGTAACTAGTGAACCGTAAATTTCGGTAGTAGTTCCATGTCTTGTATATGTGATTATGTGATAAGTTACATTAATCATCGGTGACATTCGGTGGTTTAGTTGAACCAGAGGGATTAAATTCATGATAACATCACACGAAGTAAGTCGCAGTGGGGATATCGAGTCTCGAGTAAACTCGAACTGCTGTCTCCAGTGATAGAGATTAATGTGCTATAGATTCGACGTGGGTTCGATATCTGGTCAGTACCTCTTAGATGTAGCTGGTGAAGTTGCGCAGGCCCCAATTTTGTGGGGCTTCACTCATGTCCATTATATTGCCCCGGACCGTCCGTCCGCAATCACTTCACAGCCAGTACCGTGAGCTGAACAAAATTCCACATAGCTCGGTCCCCATGAAATTGAACTCCTGTTCTCTTAGTCTGAGGACCCGCATGCGAACTGACGGCCAAGTTTTACGTTGCCGGCTTGAAATATTGACCTAAAAGCGTCTGAGTGTATTTCTGTACCTCAGACTGTAGCAGTGTGGGTATGCGTGAGCTCCCGCCTCACTACGTCACTCACGAAGCGTGACAGTTCTTGTAGTTTCATTTGTAGCTTCCTGAGGGAGTGACAACTAATGTGTAATCAATGAATATGCACGCGCTTCAATTCATTTAACATAAACTACTTCGTTTCTGTAGTCTGAAAGTTATATAAATATGTAAGTAACAAAAGTAAATACTTCCCTGTGCTTAATTAATTAAGCACTACAACATAAAGGCGTATGGGGGAGTGGATTTATAGATCCATATTTTCTTGACCTGGGCACTAGTTGGAGGTGAGTGGTCAGCATCACGCCCCTGCCGCTTTACCCCCCCTCCGCCCCCTGTACCCATTGAGTAGGAAGCTGGGTGGACCCCAGAGTCGGCCTGGACAACGCGGAGAAGAAGAAATTCTTGATCTTACGGGGACTCGAACCCTGACCCCTCGCTCGTCCAGTCCGTAGCTAGTTGCTATCCCGGCTCCTGTATGAAAAAGCAGAAGACCAAAATGACGTTTGTACTCAGAAGAAATATAGCAGCTGCAGTGAGTTTGTCCCTGTGTTTGAGTACCACGCCGTGAAAACGTGTGATGGATTGGAAGTAAACCTCTATAAATATTTAATCTCGGCGCCAAATTGTGGTCAACCGAACCTCCTATCCAATAGGTACGGGATCTCTTACCCCGGGGGTAAAGCGGGCTGTGCGTGAAGCTGACCACCCACCTCCAACTAGTGCCGAGGTCAGGAAAATTGTGATCTATACATCCACCCCCCCCATACGCTTTCATGGCGTAATGCTTAATTTGTTAAGCGCATGTACTTTACCTGTTTACCTTACTACATTGTGGTAATTGTGGGAAGGGGTGCGTTTCACGTTCAGGCCGCTTTCCCCCCCCCCCCCGAAAGAATCTTCTTTAATGGAGGTCGGACTATTTATCGAATTTGCTTTAATTTTTGGTAACAAGGATGTTCACTGTACATACAACGGTGACCCAACTGAGTAGGTGTCTTCCCCCCACCTGAGGACGGAAACAGATCCAGCTTTCGAAACGTGTTTTCTAGTCTCTAGAAGACAGGACGATGGAAGAAGTCCCAAAACCCAGTAATTCTGACTACTTATCTCCGTTTATAAATTATAACTGCATCAGTAAATTACGTTACTGCTGAATGAAGGGAGCTGCAGAATGTACTGGATTCACAGGCCCACATTCTGGCAGTGCATGTGTATGTCCGTCTGTCCGTAGGTTCGCAAGTGATGACTATCGATCCCGCCTAAGTGTCCTACTTATGAAGGCAGCCAGAGAAATTACGTTCATAGATCCTGAAGCTGTAAATATACAGACCCAATAGCGACATAGGCGCAGTCTTTCTTTGACCACAGTTGAAGTAACTATGGAACTATGGCTGTGGCATGATGAATTCTCATAAGAGCACAAGAAACAGTGTTTAGAGTTCTGACTTCTGGAATATAACGCTGTGTAGCCCGTTGAAAATCAACCGATGTTTCGGATGGAAGCGACATGTTCCTCCGAAACGTCTGTTGATTTTCAACGGACTACACGGGGCTATATCCCAGAAGATAGAACATAAGCATCGCTGTGAGAACCTCAAGTCCTACAAAGAGTACTAAGTATTTTTACAGATTGTGAACGAAAGATACGATATTAAGAGTCTTCTCGACCATATTTTTAGAGTACACGTCCTTAAGAACAGCTAATTCCAATCGCCCAGTCTCTCTAAACGCCTGCCCGTACGCTTGAAATAATTTGAGAGTCCCTGAATTGATTTTGATAAAATTTCAGACCGGAGATTTTTAATATAATTAAGCCACACATTAAAAATTTGTTGTTAAAATTGAACAAAAGAGAGAGAACACATAAAATATTCAATGTGCCGGTCCTGTAAGGTGCCAAACGGAAAGAGCATCTAAGTGCCTCTGAATTTTGGTGTATTTTCTATATACAGGTTATACATGTAACTGGCTCTAGAATTAAGGGCGACATTTCCCTGCCATCTGGTACAGCATCGAATATCTATAAGTAAACATCGAGGTAGGTATTTCTTTCTGCATCAATAGATAGTAACAAGGTTTAGCAGCGAGCTCTGAAATGGTGTCACCATTCGGACGAGGCAGTCGATAGATAGCTCGATATTATATCAACATCCGAAAGGAATTGTGTAAACAGGGGTGGCCGACTTTCTCTATGATCTGCCTCTCATTCTATATTCTGTTGCATTATTGTTTTTCTATAGTTGCATAACAGGGCTGCAAATCCTGAAGGTATGACTACACACAAACAGTTCATCCAGTTACCAGACGCATGCAGTCCGGAAAATGTCGATATCTTTGCTAACAGCTGGGATTCCTTCATGGCAGGGTAGACAGCGTGTTCTCTTCTATGAAATTCTATGACATATCCAATGTCTATCGGTTGTATTCCTCTTCAAACGTAAAGAAAACCGTGGTACTATCTCACCGTCTGTGGTACCTTTACTTTCTGGGAAGCAGAATTTAAGATGATAATCATCTCCGAACCAAACATAGCGTTCGCGTGGTCTAAGGCCCGCTCAAACACTGGAATTGTGGATTCGAATCCCACTCAAGGAATGGATGTCTGAGTTTATTCTGTCTTTATAATGTCCTGTGTGCAGGCAGCGGCCTTGCGATGTGCTGCTTCCCCGTCCGTAGGGTCCTACAGACTGCGTAAAATGAAAAAAAAGCGGCCAAGGTCCAACAAAGAGATGTAGAGTCACAGATAAATTGTCAGGAAATGCAATACAGTTGTACACTATCGTGTTCACAAGATCATCCGTCCCTCTCTAGAGCCACATGAGAACAGACCACACTCTCATATTCTGTTTATAGCACCCCTTTTAATATTATAATCCCGTCTGATCGAGTGTTCATTTATCTTCAAGTTTCCCGACAGATATCTTTATATATTACCCATTTCTACCGTCAGTGCTACATGCTCCGCCAACCTTGTCTTCTTTTTTTTTTAATCACCCTAATAATATTTGGCGAGACGTACAATTTATGAATCTCATAACTTTATAATTTTCTGCCCTCCTCTGTTATCCCTTCATCCCTCTTAGATCCAAACATCTTTTCAACGCCCTTTCATAAACTCTCTTAATCTGTATTCAGCCTTAGACAGTATTAATCCGGCTATATAACTGGAGCATTAACGTTTTTAAGTTAGTGCTATAGCTATTTCAGCTACAAGGCTTGTGGACATTGTGCCGATAAACTGACCATACAGAATGACTGCCAGACCGCCAGAGATCGAAGCAAATCGGCCAGTATGTGACCTAGAGTATTGCATTAAACAGATGTGCATGCGTGTGTAAAGCGTCGGTACGTTAAGAACAAGCAGATTAGCAGGGAGAATGAAAGGAACCACGCAGAACGTACACGTGACTGCGGAAACCTGTTTCGGGAGAGCAGACTAAACTATCAACACCACGCAACCTGCATAATTGCCCGACGTCCTCATTAAATCAACTTCCTAAACATGTCACTTGCTTAACTGCAAATGATTCTATCACGTGTATTAGTGACTATAGATTGGATGATTGCATTTATTAACACGTCTTTTACAATCAACTCGTACTTACAAGCACACCTTTTTTTATTGCTAGTGGGTGGGACTAAGTCCCTTGCACTGCGGCCACTTCTGGCCTATTGTACCAGCCCCAGATGATAGGTGAGGGTGATTGTGGAGCAATTGGTGGAATGAAGATTGGCAGGGGAAACCGAAGTACTCGGAGAAAACCTGTCCCAGCGCCACTTTATCCACCACAAATCCCACTTGAACAGACCCGGGATCGAACCCGGGCCACCGCGGTGGGAAGCCAGCGACTAACCGGTTGAGCTATGGCGCCACCTTCACCGTTACACAGGCGCTAAGATTCACAGTCTTCACTAGTCGCATCGTGCTAACGAAATTAAAACAGTCTCAGTGTGACTAAATCCTCTAATCACACGCTAAGTCTTTACAGGCCGACTTCTAATTCTTCTTCAACTACGAACTTCCGGTGGCTCTATCCAGCAGACAATTGACTACTTGTACCTTTCTGTACTCTTACAGCTGCTACCTTCGGAATTCCGAATCTCTGATATTTCCTCGGCAAGGACCACGCAGCACAGAAAACACAGCATTTCTATTGTTGTAGTGTTGTGTTACCACGCAGTTGCTTAGCAGTCTCGACGCGGACCACATAGAAAACACCTTTCTTTTTTGTCACGTATTGTTATAGCCTCGTATTTATTGGTTCGTTACCCAGCAACTGATGTTCTTCTATTTTTGAGAGCGTAACTGCCTAGCAGTGGGTCTATACGTCACAACTCACAGGAGGTACGTGCTGTCTCCAGCTTAGTTACTGAGATTAAGCAGTGTTACTTGATAACGACTTGATCAAATATTTACAGAGAATTTCTGTAAGCAAGTAAATTTAACGATTTTCTAAATGTATATTCTGTACATTTCTGCAATACACAAAAATGGGTAAACAATTGGTTAAAAGTATTTAAACACCTTTACTTAACTGATATAAAGTCACAATCAGTGCTCACACCCTTAAAACTTTAAATACATACTTCCAAATTTCGGCCAGAATTTCTCTTCAAATGTGTGCATGTGTTCTCCTTGGAAGCCTAAGGAGATTCTTGCTGATATATTGGGCACTGCAAGCTCAGTCTGCTTTAGATATGGCTCATCAGTTACAGTACAGATGTACTCTTATATCCACACAGAAGAAGGATCTGTTTCGTTTGCTCTTCTCGCAAAACTATGCAATTATCATTAAATACCTCACGTAAATTCATAAAGCGATTCTGCCTTTAAGTGAGAATCTATGGTCACCCCTGATACGTAACACCTCTATCGTGTGCTGAATAGTGCATTTTGATGTTTCTGTCAGTCTGGCTTGGAAACAGAGAAACGTCGACTCAAATTCTGCTCACCATGACTTATTTATACGAGGACTGTATCGGCAGCCAGTAATTAGCGCTGTTTATGAACACAAATTAGTAGCATTTGTTTTAACGCGGGGCAGAAATTGCGTAGCGGGCAAACTCGATGACAGGGCCATTCTTTAGCGTCCCTCCACTTCTGCAGTGTTAATAAAGACGTCTAGGGTATTTCAAAGGCGGTACTGACGGTTTCAATTCTTAACATTTACGGCTTTAACAGTGAGACTTACTCAGCTGGTAACCGTTTGGAGTACTTGGAAAATTATAAAGGATTGGAGTTAATCCAGATGTTAATTATCCTGGTACAGTCTGTCTCTTATGCACACTAATCCATAATTCTTGCTTAGGAGTAACAGTCTGTCTGTTACTTACTTATGGAGCTGAGCCCTTCTTGAGGAGCCGCCAATTCATCAGCTACTCAAGAATTTCCCAGCATTTTATGGAACCCGAAGGTTCATTACCGTGTTCACAAGAGCCCTCCACTTGTCCCTATCCTGAGCCAGATCAATCCAATCCATAGCATCACATCCTATCTCTCTAAGATCCATTTTAATATTGTCAACCCACCTACGCCTTGGTCTTCCCAGTGGTCGCTTTCCTTCTGGATTTTCCACCAATTTCCTATATGCATTCTTCTTCTCCCCAATTCGTGCTACATGTCCTGCCCACCTCATCCTCTTTGATAACAGTCTGTCTGTTATGCACACTAATTGACAATTCTGATATAGAAATAGGCGGGCGTGTTTCTTATGCACGCTAATCAATAGCCCCGGGTAAGGAAGTGTACAGTCTGTATCTATTGTATTCATATAGATAATTATGTGTTAGGACTAATGCAGTCTATCTCTAAAGTAATCTGATCAATTCATGCGTTTCTAAGATAATTTGTCTGTCTTTAATGCAATCGAATCGAGACGTCGGCATGGTACAGTCAGTCCCTAATGCTTTCTTGTCGAGAATATCAACTGTGCATCTCACTGGACAGAGCCATGGATGCAACCCTGATACTGCAGTACTTAAAGCTTTCCAGTAGAAGGCAGTTAGTAACCTGGAAGGGCGACAGCTACATCCTACCCTCAGCTGAGCGGGACATTGCGCCCCTACAATCTACTACCGCATGTAATTAATCTTACAGCGCAATAAAATATTTCTCTACAGTGTTAATGTGTTTGTACAATGAGACATGTTTGAATAAGAAAGCCATAGTACAACCTTTGGTAAAATTGAAATAATAAATACAAGGTGAAATAAATCGAGTTAATGATAAACTACAAACAAGAGATCATTAATAGACAACAAACTTAAGCAGGGTACTTAACATTGCCGACAACACAACAATCTGTGAGTAAATAAAGCTAACATTAACGTGTTAATATTTACTTTTACTACACATGCCGTTACATGTTTCGAGCAATGTGATCATCTTCAGGTGGTTATATGAATATATACCGCCATTACTGAATTGTCTGACTAATATGGATCGTTAGTACAATAAAGCAAATATTTCTGTTGAATTTAGGCTGTGTGTCACGTAACTGCTGAAGGTCAAAGGCATAAAAATTAAATGTAAACCATTAATAATCAGACAAATTGAATAAAACTGCTAAAGTAGAATGCAGTTTGAATGATTTGCAGCGTCCGTCATGATAAACTGCTTGTTTCGACGGTGTTACGTATCTGAAAAACAGAAGCTTAATTTGTAATGATGTAATTATGTGGCCTCGTGCGTGTCACTGGTAACGTCTTCGGAGCTGTGTGGTGACTTAAGCACATATCAAACCTTGCTGTGAGTGTAACTTTCAGCCTACTTCCCTCGTGTAACAAGTGAATGCAGGCTTGTGGTGTCAGCATGTCTGTGTGTTCGCTCATGTATCGTTTCCATTTTATTTCTGCGAACTCCGTGAAGTTTGGTATGACTGCCATGAGGAATGAGGTAAGCCTGCGTCAACACATTTTAATGATCTTCTTCCAGCATCTCTCCGGATTCGAAGTGGTTGCCTTTGAAGATATTTCTTCATCTGCATCATGACTGGGGTTTGTTCTTCCCGCCGATAATTATTTACTTAATTTCCCTACGGGGGGGGGCGCAGTAGGAAACCCAAAGTTTCTGGTTACGATGTTTCCCGTTGCAGTTGCATCTCTATAGTGGCTGCACACTCGTATCTGTCGGGTGACTGGACACTCCTGCTTCATATTCAGAAGCTCCTGGGTTCACATTTCGGCGCGGAGCCCGACCATCCTGATATGTTTACCGTGGCTTCCCTCTATTCAGGCGGGAATATGCCGGTATTTTGCCTCAAGTCAAGCCAAGTGTGCTTCCAACACATCTCCAATGTAATACTCACTAATCAACTGACCTGCCGATCACAGTGGCCGCACGGCCTGAGGTATGAAGTGTCTTCAAGGCATGATATCTATATTGTGTGTGTTCATTCTGCATTTGTGTTGTTCTCTTTGTAGGTAGAGGCCTTGCAACGGGCTGATCCCCTGTCCAAAGAGTCATACTGACTGCATATAGGGTCAAGAAACTGAAATAAGCGGCCAAGGCCCAGCAAAGGGCTGTAGATCTATAATTCAATTCAATTCTTTATTATTTATGTGCCGAGTCAACAGCCGCAAGGCCAATTACAGACACAGCACAGTGTAGATACAAGTAATTACATTATGGACAAACACAATGTAAAGTGAAAGACAAATTGCAGGCAAGCACTGGAGGAAAACACGATAACACTGACAAGTAAACAAAGAAACAAACTATAATAATAATAATCAACTAGCCGTCTCACTTCAGCTGAAAGTGCTGTTAAGAGAACAAGAACATAGTTACTTTAAACAGTCATGGGAACTATACGGTAATCTTTATTATGACACAGTTTAATTACTTGGATGATTTAAAATGTAAACATATTTGGTTTAATTTCTCGCTTTACTGTGTGTTTTAAATAGGCCTACATTTGAAATAAAAACAAGACATAATTTCTTTAATGTTTTTATAAGAACGCAAAGGAATTTGTGTGTATGAAATCCAAAACTGAATAAAGAAAACTTCGTATAGTTTACGTGTTCAGTTTACAAAATTAATGCTGGGTGGAGGATCCCTCCTCCCCTCTTCACATAGAACAGAGGGGGATTTTAATTTGACACCCCTGCTGCCAATTCTTATTGCACAGAGGTCTGGAAAAGAATATAAAAGTATCGTATACTTTCTAAAGGGTTCTGACACTCAGAATTACTGGATATTTTTACTTTTTCTATCGTCGGGTATTCTAGAGACTAGAAAACACTCCGTTTAGGAAACTGGATTTGTTTTTGTCGTCAGGTGAAGGGGGAAGTCACCTACTCAGTTGGGTCCCTTAGAAAGAGCAAGGTCTCCAGAATGCCGGACTATAGTAAAAGCCCCAAAACCCATTAATTCTGAGCGTCACGTATTTTACTTTCTAACTGGATAATTTCACGCGTGGAGGTGTAGGGAAAGGGGTGCAGAATGTTGATGCCGTACTCCAAAGGAAAGAGAAGACGAGACCTAGTCATAGTTAAGAGGGGAATATGAAAATGCATACGCCATATGAATTGGATTATACCGGCTCAGGTTAGGGTATAGCGGAGGTCTGTCCTCAAATCGGCAGTGAGCTTCAGATTTTGTTGAGCTGAGCGACTGTCAGCTAATACGAATAATTTTGCTGTGTAGTGTGATTAAATAGACAGGTTTCAGCTACGTAAGTTTGGTAATTACGCGGTGACATAATTGGCTGAAAATTCGCGATGCTTGCAGAAGAAAGGGTTCTTCTATGTATTTGGGATGACTCAGGGACATCCTGCGACGAGCCTCAGATGATCTATTGATTGCTTTAAGGTTTCTTTTCGTCGGTAACGAAAACCTCGTTAGTAAGATACACAATTCGTAGGCCGACTCAGGAGGGGGTTTCAGTTGGAAAAGTTCGTTTCGGATAATATGATGTCGACTCCATCATCCCTGCGACAAAATGTGTTTGTACTGGGCGGTGTGTAACGTAAATAGATTTTCGCAAGACGCGACTACGGGCCCGTAAATTGAAACAGGTGTAGCGTGTGGTTGTTTTGGTCAAGAGGCCTGCTTGGTTACTCCGTTGGCTCTGCACACGTACGCTTCACGATTCTGCCGAATACCTGCATGGCTCAATGGAGTCTCCCATTTCTGTCTAATTGGAACGGAATACACGGTGTTTCGTGTTTGCTGCATACTCTGTTCTATTCTAGGCTAGGCACAATACAGTTTCATAAAATGAAATTATTTACAATGGAATTTCATAATTTTTAATTATACTGGTGAAACCCTACAAAATATGAACTTTGGTGTGTTAGTCATTGTGTTAGTGTAGTTGTGAAGCCATGCAACCGTGGTGATATTGGCGATATTGCATAATTGTGATTAATATTCTGGAGGCACCCACTTCGAATTCCGTCGCATTATTAACGTGAGAGGCCTATCACAGTAGCTGCGCAGTCTAAGGCATGAACTGTCTTCGCCCGCTCAACATTGGGGTCGCAGGTTCTAATCCCACTCGAGGCATGGATGTCTCTGTGTGTTTATTCTGTGTTTGTGTTGTTCTGTGTGTAGGTAGTGGCTTTTCTGTGAGTCCACTTTGTACTGCGGCCACTTCTGGCCTCTTGTACCAGTCCCAGATGATAGGTGAGGGTGTTTGTGGAGCAATTGGTGGAATGAAGATTGGCAGGGGAAACCGAAGTACTCGGAAAAAACCTGCCCCAGCTCTAGTTTGTCCACCACAAATCCCACATGATGGGGCAACGGCTCGAATCCGGACCGCCAGCGACTAACCGCTTGATCTATGGTGCGACCCTAGGTAGCGGCTTTCGACGGGCTGATCCCCAAGGCCAAGGTGCAACAAAGGGCTGTAGAGCCATAATAGAGAAGAATTGGCGTAATAACGAGAGTAGCGGAGAGCTGACAGATGAAAAGAAACGCGGTTTAAGTTCCGTCCAGACATAAAAATGGAAACCGCGAAATCGCTCGATCAGGACGTGGTAACGCCCGTTGCTTAGTCCGAATGAAAAAGTAAAATTAAAGGAAATAAAAAAGCGCGGACAGACAGACAGAAGGACATGCACTTCTTTCCACAGAGGGCTCCGTACTGTGCGGGCAAAATATTGTGATGACGTCGCCAAGGGAGTCCTCGCGCTGGCTCCCAGCATTCATTTTTATTCCTCTAACTCTTCCATTATCTGCAGTGAGAGTCAGTAACTTATTTTGCAACACATTAAACTTCCTCCCAAAGCGCGTTAGGTCTGTCTCTAAATAAACAGGAATGAGAAAATGCAGTGCTACATGATCCACAGTAGCGCTCCGCGCTGAAATAAAATCTTACCAATTCTGCTAAAGGAAAATTAACGACAGCCGCAAGCTCGACATACAGTCTATTATTTGTCTTGAAGGGTGGTAACTTTAGATTATATTTTTATTAACTGTATATTTATAAGGGCAATAATTTTGCTTGAATGTTAAAGTAGTAGGTGCATTATGACTGATAAATAAAGCCATGAAGTTCGTGGAGGTAGGCCTAGGCCCACTGGGGCTGTAGTGCCGAGAAAAGAAAGAAGAAGAAGAAGAAGAAATAAAGCCATAGTTAATACTTTATTACAACGAAGTAGCTACATTAAGCTGATATTCGCTTAGGTCTTTAAGAAATTCCGAGCCTTTCATGCAATTCAAGTTTCGCAGGTCACCACTGGAACCTATTCTCAGCCACTTAAATTCAGGCGACATTATTAAATCCTGTTTGCACAAAACTACTCATCTTGCCTTGGCTTTCTCTTCAGGTTTTCCAATAAAATTATGGACGCATTTAATGCCAGCCCAAAAATTTTGTCCAGTTTGAGGCCCTGTGGAACGTTAAAGGACTTATTCTTTTTCATATTAGAAAGTTAATAGAATTTTCCGTCCAGTGCGGCAATAGAGGTCACATCACTTTTATTATTCTTGCCTTAATAGTGCAGCGGACCAGAATGAGACAATTCCTTTTCATACGGCGTTAATTTGTTTGGCGCTCTAGAAAACGGCACCCCTTGTCGGCTGTGACTGCTTAGCCACCACACCTGGAGGCATTTTTCTCCGTCTGTAGCCCCAGGATACAACATGACGATTTGAAAAGGGACTCATTTGAGATTGCATATGCCATTATGAAGTTTATTTTTTTTTAATTCGCTTAGTGGGGGGAGAAGTCCATCTGGGTCCACTCGGCACGGCGGCCACTGATTGGCCTATAGTAGCCTGCCCCGGGTGATTATGATAATGGAGAATTTGGTGGAATGAAGATTGGCAGGGGAAACCGAAGTACGCGGAGAAAACCTGCCCCAGCGCACTTTGTCCGCCACAAATCCCACTTGACCAGACCCGGGATCGAACCCGGGCTGCCGCGGTGGGAAGCCAGGGACTAAGCGCCTGAGCTATGGCGCCGCCTGATTAATTTTAGTTAAGTCGCCCCTACAAACTTGTCAGTCTGATCAAGGTGCAAGTTGCATACGTACAGTGTGACACACGTAACTTGTTCTTGTTATTAAGAACGCTTAAAGCCATCCTAAGTGATACATTTCCTTGCACCGGTAGACCCAGATGAACTCTGAGTAAAAAGAAGAATCTCCCACGAAAATTCTGTATATAGGTCTGTCCTCCTTGTCCCTGTCCACCCAAGCCTCATACATTACGAAAGCTTCACTTGCTGAAGGTGGAACAGTGCTGGGCTTTCTGATTGTCCGTTGCCATTAAACTAACTTGACCGGTTACAAAAGAAGTTTCAGAGAAAATGCATTGTGAAGCTGTTCGCCCAACCATGTCCAGCGATTGGACACACTGTCCAGTGATCTCAGTATGAAGTGACTTAAGAAACAAACTACACACCACTGTGAAACGGTGTTCATTTTTATTAGTGCTCAGTTGTACGAGAAGGAGAGCATCAGTTTCCTCCGAATCGCCTTCCATGGACAGCACGTAGTTCTTTAACTTTCACAGATAAATAAAATCTCTTTCTTTTGGGGGGACACTCAAGATGAGAATCTCGACTTTATTTTCTTTTGTACCAAAATCAATGCTTGTAAAAGCCCTTAAAAGATTATCTATCTGTAGTTTATATATCTACGAGTATATACACTATCCGGGGCACGCGGTAGCGTAGTTGGTTGAGACACTATGCTACAAGGCGGAAGGTCTTGGGATCGAATCCCGATGAGGTCACTGGATTTTTTCAATTGAGCTAATCCTTCCAGCCGCACTATGGCCCTGGGATCGACTCAGCTTCTAACAGAAATGAGTACCAGGAATATTCTTGGAGTATTCTTGGGGGTAAAGGGCGGGCGTAACGTAAGGCTGACAACCTTGCAGCCATCTATGGGCCGATTGTCTAGAAAATGTCTACCTCAACGTCTCACAACCCTATGGGCCTCCGCGGCCTGTTACAGGGATAGCTTTACTTTACTTTATATATACTATCGCCGTAAATGTACATCGTTGCTGCAACACAAAATGAAGTGAATCTTAATTTCCAATAATTTGCCACTGATAACTCCAGCAGAGCGCAGCACCAACGCCATTAGTCTCCAGAATAAGAGGCAGCCACACGCTAATGTTAAGTGAGCACGAAGTTGGGATACTGTCATGGGAAATTCGTGGAGGAGATACCATACACCAGCTTCCCTTCCAGAGACTTGTTCACGTGCTCAGCAGTTCTCTTTTATGTTTGGACGACACAGCAAGTATGAAACTGCTGTGAAACCAGCATCAAGTGAACCTGCAATATTTTATTTATCCGAAGGACATGCCAGGCTGCGTAACAGCCTCATATTCATGCCTGTGTCACAGAACGCTTTCGTGCAGCTATAGTCTCGTGTTTCCAGTGCGCAGGCTCTCTGCTTCGCGACTCATGAAGGTGTACGATGTAAAATCTGTGTAAAGGGAAATTATTTTGTTGCTAGAATCAGAATGTAGTGATAAATAAAATATTGTTTCTTACACTACACTACTCTCCGTGCGACGAGGGCACGCGGTAGCGTTGTTGGTTGAGGCACTATGCTACCAGCCGGAAGGCCGCAGGTTCAAGTCCCAATCAGGTGGATTTTTGTAAGATTTGAGGCTTTCACGGCGGTGACTATGAAGAAAGCAGTCTTTTGGGATTTGGCACCATGTATAAGTGGTGTTAACCGACGTTTCGGAGGAACGTATCGCCTCCATCTTCAGGGTAGAAGAAAATATAAGAATTCTGCAAGCGAAGAGACCGAAGCAGACTGCTTTTACCGGTTCTCGCGGTCTCTTCGCTTGCAGAATTCTTATATTTTCTTCTACCCTGAAGATGGAGGCGATATGTTCCTCCGAAACGTCGGTTAACACCACTTATACACGGTGCCAAATCCCAAAAGACTGCTTTCTTCAGGTGGATTTTTCACTGACCTAACCCTTCCAGCAACATTATAGCCCTAGGGTCGACTCAGTCTCCAACAGAAATGAGTACCAGGAATCTTCCTAGGGGGTAAAGGGCGGCCGGCACTTAGGACCTACACCCTTACCGCCATCTGTGAGCCGATTATCTAGAAGTGGGAGCCTCGACCTCTCACAACCCTATTGGTGTTCATGGCCTCTTACAAGGATAGCTTTTACCCTCCATGCGAAACTTAGGTAGTGCCTTTTTCTTATAAACGTACAACAGAAATAATATGACATATTTGCCCCACGTAAGAAAGGTTGAGCAACAGAAATAACCCTTTCTAAGTAATACAGGCATCATCAATAGAACAACTACGTTATGCAACCGGATTCTAGGCAACGGATCGGTATACACACTTCCGCGCAGGCTCAATGACGTCACATCCCAGCCGTATTAAGATATCACGTGACTTGTTTTCTGTGTGGTAGGGTAATTTCAAGATACTTACTCTGGAAAGAGCGTCGTGAACCAAATGTTTTTCCTTGGCTTGTTAGAAGTACGCGAGCCAGTAGGAATTATATATATCAGAGTATGCGAAACAGTTGAGTCTCCGACAATACGTCCTGTGGAAATAAAGGAAAACAGAACATAAAGACAAGAGAGATCAAGGGAGACTGCTCGGTATCTGAATGAAACTCGCAGACATTTTCATGGAAGTTTACTGTACACCAAACAGTGACGCCACTCAGAAACGCAAAATAGCGTGGCCGGTGCGTAAAGCTGCGGCTGTTTCGCTACTGGGAGCCGACATCACGACTAAACTGCCGTTTTGAATATGGAACAGAGGTACTTACAGGTCAGTTCATACAGCGGCATAAGAAGGGCAGACATCGGCCTTCCGCAGACGCTGATGTCTACAGAGTCTGTGAGGCTTTTCAGCTCGGTCCGTCGCCCTAAGCGAGCGCCTCAAACTCCCAAGGAAACCGTGCAGAATATTCCCCACCGCCACATAAAGCTTCATGCAAACACTTGGCCACGTAGGCAAGTGCTTGCCCGGCACGGCGGGTTCATAGCGGCATCAGCTTCAATAAGACCACGCCATAGCTCAAGCGGTTAGTCGCTGGCTTCCCACCGCGGCGGCCCGGGTTCGAGCCAGGGTCTGGTAAAATGGGATGTGCGGTGGACAAAGTGGCGCTGGGGCGGGTTTCCTCCAAGTACTTCGGTTTCCCCTGCCAGTCTTCATTCCACGAAATTCTCCATCATCTTAATCACCCGGGGCAGATACAATAGGCCAATCAGTGGCCGCAGTGCCGAGTGGACCCAGATGGACTCCACCCCCACTAAGCGAAATTTTTTAATCAGCTTCAGTATCATTCTCATGAGCCAACCTTTCCTCCTCCACGTATGCTAGACAGGGTTGCAGATGAATGTGATAGTTGCAAGTGGAATACGTGAATCTGTGGTCATCCCGTTCCCGCCATGAGGCGATTACACACTTCTGCAACACTACGTTACTGAAATGCTTCTGTGAACTGCACAGCAAACCATTTCTTGGCGTCTCTTTCACTTTATGCTTAATGCCTGTAATGCTATGAAGAATTATGGCCACTCTGTACTTTAAATTATGTTCTACAGTTCGATTCTAATGGAACAGAGAGCAGTATTGCATTATTTGTTTTTGTAGGAATTCATTATGAAAATCCACGCGTATACAGGCATGCGCACTGAGCTTGTGTACACACACACAGCCAGAGTGTCCCGTAAATGAATGAAGGAATGCTCAGTGACTCATTATTTCATTGTAGAGCCACTTTGTAGTGCTAATGAGACTCGGTAATGTTGCATTAGAATGCGGTTTCTGCTCACAGAACTGAGTACTATTTGGTAGCTAGAAAAATGTCGACTTAACGAGGAATTTGAGGGGAAAAATAGTGAGAATAAATTAAGTTCAGTTAAATTACAGAAAATATAAGTTAAATCCTTCTTTCGGTAAAAAACGCATTAACGACTGGAAAACATCACCATTTTCTTTCCGTTTCAATAGAAAGAACTGTCTAAGTAGCAGGCTGTGCCTTCGGATGTGAACTCGTAATGAAAACATCTGGCACATCGGCACGTGCCATCACATAAAGTTACTCGCGGGACACAGTCTGCCAACCGCGTCCCAGAAACAACTAACCATTTCCCCCCGTCTACTTCCAACATGACCGGCACATCTCAATCAGTAAAGTTAACGTTACCGAACTGACGTTCTAGTTCCTCAGGAAACCGGTTTTATTCTCTTCGCCCCAATGTGCAGATCGGCTCTGGGAACCAGCAGGCCTGAAGAGTAACGTCCCTGCCCTGAACGCCTTCATGGCGTGATTCGTAAGCACAGAGAAAACTGCACAATGAGGAGCTTCATAACTTGTACTCTTCTACAAGTATAATTAGAATGATCAAGTCAAGGAGGATGAGATGGGCAGGGAATGTAGCACGATTGAGGGGTGGGAGGAATGCGTATAGGATATTGGTGGAAAAGCCGAACGGAAGGAAACCAGTGGGAAGACCAAGACGTAGGTGGGTGGACAATGTTAAAATGGATGTTGGAGAGATAAGATGGGATGGATTGGATTGATCTGGCTCAGGATAGGGACCAGTGGAGGGCTCTTTTGAACACGGCAATGAACCTTCGGGTTCCATAGAATGCTGAGAATTTCTTGAGTAGCTGCAGAATTGGCTTGTCCTCAAGAAGGGCTCAGCTCCATGAGTGAGTGAGTGAGTGAGGAGTATAAGGGCCAGTGTTAAACACATCTATACTGAAAAGCACACTTAGCGATCCACTTCATAAACAACCGATAATGTGTAGTGGAATTCTTCTCGAGACGGTTACGGTAGCTCGGCTGGTCAAGAAATGCTTCACCTTATACGAATCCTAAGGTTATTTACCCCACCCTCACAAGAACCTGTAACTGGTCTGTATCCTGAGCCAGATTCATCCAGCCTCCTTACTTCAAGTTCTGTTTATCAAAGCAAGCAGGAGGTGAAGGAAACAGGCGGAGGGAAATAATGAAGATAAAGATCGTAAAGAAGCGTGTGTACATCCTGAGAGACATGCCGTAGAGCGCCTGAAGATTTCGTTATTGTTTAGCATATGTCAGCACAAAGTTGCGCACGCATCTCTTATTTATAACAGTGCAATTATTTCTAACAGATAAACTTTATTTGAAATAGGGACGCCGTCAAATGCAACTCCGCGTACATTAACATCAAGATAATTTATAACGAAAGTGACGTATAAAAATGGGGTTGTGCAATTTCCGGGATGAACGATAAGACAGGCAAATAAAAAAGACTTTCATTGGTACTGAGCCCTGGCATCTGATAAGCGTTTCATCAACTTCTCCAGGGTTCATCTCAAAAAACGTAACATCCAATTAACTTTACAGTCTGTTCAGTTCTGTCGGTGCTACGTCCAGTGTTGTGACTTCCGGCGTGGCTACTCGCCGTGGCGGATCTCATATATGACCGCAGTTCGCTTCCACAGGTGTAAACATAAATGTGTGTATCTGCAACAAGATATTCTTTATATAACTTACTTCTCATCGACAAGCGGTTAGTCGCTGGCTTCCCACCGCGGCGGCCCGGGTTCGATACCGGGTCTGGTCAAGTGTGGTTTGTGGTGGACAAAGTGGCGCTGGGGCAGGTTCTCTCCGAGTACTTCGGTTTCCCCTGCCAATCTTCATTCCATCAATTGCTTCACAATCACCCTCACCTATCATCTGGGGCTGGTACAATAGACCAGAAGTGGCCGAAGTACAAGGGACTTAGTCCCACCCACTAGCAATAAAAAAATACTTCTCATTGTCCTGTAATATTTCCCATGAAGCTTTGGAGATCTTTCCCTTATAGAGTTAGTTAAAATGCGACATTGTAATAGCCACATCGACTTCATGAAGGATACGTGCGCCGACTGTACATAAAAATGTTGTACTGTTCCTGAGGTACTAATTATGCGTATTAATACACAACCTGAAAAATTAAGGCATTGCTGTTGTTATTTCTGGAGGAAAATGTAAAATAACAATCTGTTTGAAAGATTTGAGGTTTTCACTGCGATGACTATGAAGAATGCCGTATTCTGGGATGTGGCGCCGTGTAGATCTTGTGTGAACCGACGTTTCGGAGGAACGTTGGTTCACACAAGATCTACACGACGCCACATAATAGGAAACTACATTCTTCAACAAGATTTTTTTTCTCATTTAGAATTTAGCGTAAGTAATATTAAATCCACGGCAGCAGGGAATAGACTTTTTTTCTAACTTCTCCATTTCTAGCCCAAAATATGCTACATTATTGAATAGTGCACTATGTAGTCGGATGTCGAAAAATATAAGAGTGCTGAATTCTGATTTTTAAAACGAATATAAACACAGCTGATGGATATACCACTCACAGAGTTCAGCCACTAAGGCAATAGGAATTAAAATTTCGCCTCATTACTGCAGAGGCCATATGATGGTGGCAATGTACGTTCATACGAACATTGTTTTAAAGAAGCATCCTATACATTTCACTGACAATGTGTTACGTTAATAATGAGTAAGTCATCAAGTTCGAATTATGTTCAGATACGCGCTTCGAGCATATTTCCTTCCAGAAGCGCTTTTAGACATATCGCCTGTTCGGTCTACAAGGTAAAGCTGTCACTATCCCAAGAAGCGTTAAGAGGACAATAGAAGTTCGAATCAATGCAACCTTACCCTGTTCTGTTAGGCCGTAACGTTTCGACGCCCTGCCTCTGGGGGAAAGTGTTCCGTACACACTGAGCAAGGGGCTGGCCGGGGCCTAGGACAGGTCTAAAAGTGGCAGCGAAAAATAGCCGTCAAAATAGAAAACATTAATACTTACTGACGTAATCTGTAATAAGTTTGAACAACTCTATCTTCTGGGATACAACGCCATGTATTCCGTTGAAAGTCAACCGACGTTTCGGAGGAACATATAACAGAGGCTGCTTGTCACATACTTTCACAATACTTTTTTTGCTCGGCTTATTCTTCGGCCTTGAATATTGAGACAATATGCTCCTCTGAAACGTCGGTTGACTCTCAACGGACTACACGGTGTTATATCCCAGAACCTCAGATTGTAGCAACATAGCTGTGTGACTGCAATAATGTCCAGTGTATATTTATAATGCTTGTATTTGATTTCTTCCCTTTTTGTCGCTTCTGCAGTAATAATTAAATTGTAAATATTTTCGTTAAATTATTCATCTGACAGAAACTACAAATAAATAAAGCTGTATCAGATATTACAACATGGATGCCACGCGAAATTTGAATAGTAGTAATCTCTTAGACGAAAATAAATATATCTGGATCCTCCAGCTTGCCTCAGAGCGCGGGAAGTTTGTGGCCCCAGATCCGACATAACAAAATGTGTACAAAATGTTATCTGATGTTTACAGATCTGTACAGCGGTAAATACGTGTTGCTACCGTAGTATCAGCGGGGGAGGGGTAATCATCATAAGGGAATTACAGCATGCGCGATATAACTATTCTGTGGCTTCAATTCATGACATTGGGTGAGGAAACTTTCCATTGCAAATACTAACACATGTTCTGTAGGTATTTCATTTCTAGTAGAGGCTTCAGTTACAATAAAATAAGAATGGGGTTTAATGGAATCATTCTAATTGAATCTGTTGGTTCAGTATTTACACTTACTTCCACTTGCAAGAACGTCCGAACCATAATTTCAAAGAAAGAATTATGAATCTGGCTCGAGGTGACCTTAAACCCTCTTTGCGTTTGCTGTGCAGTCTATGCTTCAAACGGAGCGTTTCTACCACTGTGAGCTAATTTTATCCGAAGCGGTAAACTGTTAGGGTGCTGCACGTGGCACGCGAGTGAGTGATAGAGGACAGGCCCTTTCTTAGGAAAGTTGTATCCGCGACCAACTAACCATCCAGACTTAGTAGTCCAGTTGCCCCTGCCATACTTCGGGAGGTTAGCCCCGGCTGCCCACGGCTGCGACCCGGGTTCGAGCCTAGGTCAGGTCATGTGGGATTTGTGGTGAACAAACTTGCATTGGGGCAGGTTCTCTTCGAGTACTTCGATCTCCACTGACTGTTCCACGTATTTTTTTTCCTTTAGTGACAATCAGACTGTACATTCTGTAAGTCAGTGTGCTGACTGGTGTACAATTTAGTAACTATTTACTGTACACTCTTCATGGCGTGTGCGGAATAAACATCTAGTGGTGTTTTCCTCAGTTCTTTAAATCTGATGGCCACCTTCTTTTGAGTCTACGATTTTCATGAGGTTGAAGTAGTGGTTGAAGAAGTGGGTTGCAGTAATTTTCTAGTTTGCTGAAGTACTTGGTGCTGTTTTCTCGGATGACTTCTGTTACGTAAGGAGTGTTTAGATCTGTATGTAGGGTGCGACTGGATACATACCGTGGTGCGTTCGTGATGGTTCGGCGTATTTTGAACTGGGCACGCTGTATAATGGCGATGTTGGATTTGCTGGCGCAGACCCAGAGTTCTATGCCGTATATCCATATAGGCTTGATGACTGTTATGTAGATTAGTAACTTGTTTTCGATGGAGAGGTGGGGTTTTCTTCCTATGAGCCAGTTGAGTTCTTTGGTTTTTTGGTCCATCTGTTTTCTTTTCTTTATTATGTGTTGTCTCCAGTTTAGTTTGTTGTCAAAGGTTAATCCTAGGTATTTGACCTGTTCTTTTGGTTGTATGTTGATGGCATTTATTTGCACTGTGGGGCAAGTGCCTTTTCGGAGGGTTAAAATCGTTTGTGTGGACTTTGATTCGTTTACCTTGATTTTCCATTTGTTTGGCCACGCTTCTATGAGGATGAGATGATCCTGTAGATGAGTGGAAGCTGCGGTTGAATTGCTGTGGGTGGCGAAGATAGCGGTGTCATCTGCAAACGTTCCTATTGTCGTTTCTTTTGTTGTGGGTAGATCATGTGTGTAGAGAGTGTATAGTAGTGGANCGTGGGGCAAGTGCCTTTTCGGGGGGTGAAAGTTGTTTGTGTGGACTTTAATTCGTTTACCTTGATTTTCCATTTGTTTGGCCACGCTTCTATGAGGATGAGATGATCCTGTAGATGAGTGGAAGCTGCGGTTGAATTGCTGTGGGTGGCGAAGATAGCGGTGTCATCTGCAAACGTTCCTATTGTCGTTTCTTTTGTTGTGGGTAGATCATGTGTGTAGAGAGTGTATAGTAGTGGACTTAGTAAGCTTCCTTGGGGCACCCCTGAGTGGATTGGTAGGCGGTTTGATATTTCCTCATTTATTGCTCCACACATATCGTCTATCATCCGGGGCTGGTACAATTGGCCAATTTGTGGCCGACGTACCAAGTGGACTAAGTCTCACTCCACCCAAAACACTAAAAAAAGCAAAACTGAAGGTCCAATTGTCTGGGCACGAGGTCCAGCTAGTACAGGCCCTAGGGAGGAGTCCTTGACAAAATAACAGTCGCTTAGCTAGTCAAGAAATTCTTGGCCTGCTAAGGAAACCGCATCTTCTTTTCCGTGTTCCGAGAAGCGCGCCATTGGTCCCCTATCCAGAGCCATATGAAGCCTGCCCATGTCCACATATCCTAGTTCAAAATGCATTTCACTGTTATCCCTCAATCCACGCCTATGTGTCTAAGGGCCTCTTCCTCCCAGGTTTCTGGGTAATATATATACATTATTCCAGCCTCCCTATGCGTGCTACATGTATTGTCAACCTTATTCTCCCGGGTTTTATCACCACACTAATATCTGGTGAAGAGTACAAATTATGCAGTTCTTCACTATGTAATTTTCTCAAGAGTACTGCCTCGTAACATTAAAGAATTTCTTTTATCAATTTCTGCGGTTTTGTTGGTCTGCACAACAGGAACACAGGAAACTGTACCAAACTATTCATTCGGAACTCCATGTCATTAGCATGGTATGTCTAGGAGCGTATTCAAATCCTCTCCAAACTTCCTTAAGAAAAATGAAGCTTTCATCAAAACAAGGCCCTATATCAAGTATTGTTACAAGGGTAAATTAAAGAACTCAAGGGAATAGTAGGGAAATTCTATAAATATTGTAGTCTGTACTCGTATTAATAACATCTGTAGATATATGGACCATTACTTCTGACCCTGAAGCCATTACACAAATAAGGGTGCATAATTAACTTTTTGGATCAGAGTCAAGTTTATGTTAACTGTTGCCCAGTTGTTGCCAGCCGGCAGCTCAGAACGCCCCTTGCTTGTGGAAAGCGGAGACTCGCCGCTATCGATACAGAACCCCGTCATCAGACCCTCGTTCTGACTCGATTCAATGTACTCGTACTTCAAGTTGTGGCAACTTACGTCTCTTAGACCTTCCAGTCTGCATTTCTGTTACCGTCAGCTTCTCCTCCAACACGTAACACATGTTCAGCCTGCTTCAATATCTATAGTATAGTTACTCTAACAACAGGGCCGCGCCATAGCTCAAACGGTTAGTCGCTGGCTTCCCAGGCCCGGGTTCGAGCCCGGCTCTGGTCAAGTGGGATTTGTGGTGGACAAAGTGGCGCTGGGGCGGGTTATCTCCGAGTACTTCGGTTTCCCCTGTCAATGTTAATTCCACCAAATTCTCCATCATCATAATCACCCGGGGCAGGTACAATAGGTCAATCAGTGGCCGACGTGCCGAGTGGACTCAGCTGGACTCCACCCTTCACTAAATTTAAAGAAAGAAAAAAAAAATTACTCTAACATATGGTTCTATAGTTCATCATTAAATAATTTTTCTCTGCTCCTCGTTTAGATAATCTCTTTTGCAAACAAATATGTTCTAAGTTTGTTTTGAATTATTATTAATGCTGTTACAGTTAAGTCTGATGTTCCACAAGGATCCACTTCAAGAGCCTTGCTACTTCATATTTTCATTAGTGATGTTCGTGCACCTACTTATAACTTCAACTTTATTTTCTTTTCTGATAATCTTAAAGATGTTCGTGGTATCACGGGTGTTGAGGGTTGTATAGTGCGGTACACACACTGTTCAGAATTGGTGTCTGGGCAATGCTATGAAACTGAACCTGGTAAACTACAGTTATGTACATCGCTCGTAAAACCAACAGGCATGATGACACATTAGTTAGACTGGATCATCCAACTCTCCAGTCCGGGCGGCGCTCCCTTGACGCTTTACTTCTCATTAATGTCTTTAAGAACAATCTTATTTATTGACCCATTTTATGCTCTTAATTTACATGTACCTGCTCGGTCAATCAGAGAGACCTCTCGCCTTTTGATGTTCAGCATCGAGCAAAGGTCAGTCACTAGGGCCGAAGTGTTTCTGCGGCAAATGCTATCCGCAGATATTTTGATATTTTTAAGAGAGAGTACTTTTCTTAACTGATATTATTAAACCTGTTACAACACACATAATGTTATTTAAAATGCTTATTAATACTCCTACCTATGTTCTTACGTTTTTCTAATTCTCAGTAGCGTCACGCAGTATGCGTGTGACTATAGACGGGGTTTGGATTGGATGACTGGTTTTATTGCTATCGCTAGTTCCACGCTACAGATCACCAGGAAAGGCTCAGTCATCTCAGTCTTCACCAGCCGTATCCTGGCAACGAATTTCAACACAGTAATTACACCAATCTCACTGTAACTGCAGCCCACATTAAGTCTTCTTTTCAGAGCAGCGCTCTTGCAATTCAACTAACTCAGTCTTCTTAGATTGCCGTCTCAAGAGAACCCCCTCGGGATCCTCATTATATAGCCTCGGGGCGGATCCAACAGAAAACACCGTTCCCATTGTTATAGCTACAAAAATTCGATTGTTGCTTGCTCATTCATTCCCGCGGTAACTTGTTCACCGAGTTGTTGCCTAGCAATGAACATCTTCTCTGGCTCCGTTATTCCGGCTTTCAGACGTCATGTCACAGTAAGATTTTCGTTATGTATTTTCTCTTCATCGTTGTGAACGTATGTCCACATTTTCTGTATTCCTTTTTTTCAATGCTTGCCTTCAATTAGCTTTTATCTGTTGACAAGCGCTTCAATAGGCGGAATGTATTGATAACATATTACAGCATCCTGTTGCACTGTGCCTACTAAACCTAAAGGTCTTAAAATTCAAAATTTCAAAAACTTAACTCTTTAAGGTTGTGTCTTTATTTATCATGTTTCACACAACATGATTCAGCTTATTTTTGTATAACCACGTGCTTTAAAATTTGATGAGTGGTATACTAGTGTATATATATGGTGCTGTGCGTATTTTTCTTTCTTACACAAGACGCAACAGGAGGTAATAAGCACAACAAATATATATATACACATACACACCAGTCACCAATACACTATGCACAAAAATGGAAATAATTTTAAATCCTAAAACTAGGAAAACAGTTAGGACAGTACGTATATATATAAAGTGCAGCAATTTCGCCAGACAGTTTTAAACACTTGATGATTGCAAAATAAGTCGAAACATGTTTTGTGAAATATGACAAATAAAGACATACAACCTGGAAGATTTAACCAGTTTTGAAATTTTAAATTTTGAATTTTAAGATTTTTAAAGTTAGTTGCAAGGGAGACGGAAGTGAATACATGGGAATGGATAAAATCATTGTTGTATTTTTGCTGTTATCGTTGTCGTGTCATTATCATCATATCTTGGCTTTGTGATGACTCCAAACCCCTTCCATGGAATTACACCGCTGTCCAAGGTTATAAATTACATACGAAAACTGCTACAGAGTTAAATGAAAACCGCAAAAGAGATCATCATCATTTAGGAATAAGTATAGCACGCATGGCTGCGTTTGTAAATCAGTCACACCAGTCTGTACGATTTGTTACAGAATCCAATTTCCTTTGACTGTGACTTGACTGTACATTGGAACGGAATTCAGTACATTTCGTCCGTTGGCCGAATTGTGCTGTGTAAAATGCCACAGTTACGAGTATTTCCATTGGTGACCTGTGGTTAAACACTGAAATTGGTATAATGAAGGACTGGGAAGTTGGAGCATTTCGAGAAAACCAGATCAAGGTACCGCCTCCCAAACCCAATCTCACACAAAATTTGCACATCTGCTACATCCATCAGAAAGTTGGAAGTTAAGGTGTGTTGCCTGTTGTCACAAATCACGCACGTGACTAATTTAGACTCTTGGCCGCGCCATAGCTCAAGCGGTTAGTCGCTGGCTTCCCACCGCGGCGGCACGGGTTCGATTCCGGGGTCTGGTCAAGTGGGATTTGTGGTGGACAAAGTGGCGCTGGGGCAGGTTTTCACCGAATACTTCGATTTGCCCTGCCAATCTTCATTCCACCAAATTCTCCATCATCATAATCACCCGGGGCAGGTACAATAGGCCAATCAGTGGCCGCCATGCTGAGTGAACCCAGCTGGACTCCACCCCCCACTAGCGGATTAAAAAAGAAATTTAAGCTCTTCACTAGGTTACAGGCCTCGGCGATCGGCAGTTTATGCAAATTTATTGCATTTATTAAAAAGTTCTACGAAAAGCACAATTCTGCTGCAAAGCATCGGAGTACGTTGGGGAAGTGATCTGCACTACGTTGTATCTGTGCGAGAATTTAGTGACATTTCAACCTTGAGATTAATTTACTCGTAGTGAATTTCGTGTTATGTGAGCGCATTTATTGTAGCGCTACTGAAACCGACTGCGACTCATGAGTTTCATATTATTCAGTTCGGGAGCCATAAATATCTATCGAATTCCAAAAGACAAGCAGACAAATTGGAAGGATAAAAGCTGTGACCTGGTGGGACCCCTTCATTCCAATACGGCTCACGGGTTTAATCCGACCATCAGTCAATCCAGATAAACCAGAGTGGACAAACGTGCAGGATTTAAGTTTTAACGTCCTGATAGAGTTTCCAGAACCCCTTGCATGCAGAGGGTTTATACCTCTATATGGACCAGCACATTATTATTATCATAGAAACTATTACCTTATTGACAGAATCCAAGAACTTGAAATGAATCAAACGGACGTATGAAAATGTTCTTCCTCGTGCAGTAGTTGCATGTATAAATTGTACATGAAGACTGAAAGTTGAAACTTCACTTACTGAGTCACGTTTGCGCCTCTCTCTCTAACAGTTCTCCTGATTGTTTCTCTGTGATATTTGACTACGACTGTTTCTCTGTGATTTTTGATTACGACTGTTTTTCTCTGATTTTTTGTTACGACTGTTTCTCTGTGATTTTTTATTACGACATTTGGATGTTCACCCACCAACTCCGGAGTCTGTAATGTTTCATGGAAGTGAGCCGAATCTGACAAAGGATGTTAGCTATTGGCGAGTAACTGCTAAGTTATTGTTATTATGATGAAAACTTAAAAGAGAGGGAGAGGGGGGGGATCTTAATGTTCCCCCAAACGTGATGTTGGCAGCACTGAAAAATGGTAAATATGGTCAATATAACGCATCAGTCATTTGCATCCACATGGTTCACATTCCGCTTTGAATGACGACAAAATGGCGACATGTTTAAAATGGCCCTTCCATTAATAAAATGCACCAATTAAAAACAGCGTGATCTGTGATCCGATTTTTGTGGCCACAAATTGTGAAAACAAGTCCAAGCATTCAAAGACCCTGCGAATATGGACTGGAGTAGCAACATTGAAGCAAACCTCAGGGTCTCTGCTGCTGATTCTTAAGATGGCGGAAATACGATTCTTCGAGACGTCCATGAACTTCTACGGATTCACGGCGCTATATTTCGGAGAGTAATTATATTCACAGTCATCGATCTGAGAACACAATTCTCGTATTCATACCCTTATTTAATGATGGCTAAGTCAGTTTGCTATAAGCAGCAAAGTCGCCGGTTCGACTCCCGATGAAGTCAATGGATTTGTCGATTGACCTAATCCTTCCAGTCCCACTACGGCCCTGGTACTGACTCAGCCTCCAACAGAAATTAGTACCAAGAATATTTCTGGGGTCAATGGCGGCCGGCGCGTAATGCTGACAACCTCACCGCCATCTGTCAGCAAATTGTCTAGAAAATGTGGGGGCCTCGACGTCTCACAACCGTATAGGCCTTTTATTCGCTTCGAATTTGTTTCGCCTTGCAGGGTCTTTCCAGAGATGTTAACGTAACAAATTGGAAGAAATGCATGTTCATTCTAAGACGAGAACGGCGATACCGCGAGGAAACCGAGGTCGAACAGGCTGGCTGTATCGACTGCAAAGAGAACTGCTGAATTATATACACGTACTAGTCTGGCTCACCCAGACTTCTGCTGTCCGCCCTAATATCATGCTTATACTAGCCATTCACAACACAGTGGTGTATGTACCGCCTGCTTAACACTGAAAGAGCTGTTCTTGTTGTCTACTCGTACGGTGTGCGATTACTCCATAAACATAATTAATCTTTTTAATTGAAACGCGCTGTTTTCTGTAAAGCAGAAACAGGCTTTGTAAACATTATTATGATAAGTTTCAGGCTTCGAAAGGTTCAAATCAGGGTTGTGTACAGCTGTGGGGGCCTCGGGGCAATCAAAATGCGGAGGCCCCAGTCAGTGGCAAAAAATTTCGGTTATACCATTTTTTCTTATTTCTTATAACATATGATGTAAACTAACTCTTCATGATTTTAGAGAAAAAATTATATATCTCTCCTGTGGAGGCCCTGGGCGACCGTCCCTGTCGATCCAGTTGTTTCTCCTTATACAGCCTTGGCACGGACCATGTAGTAAACACCGCTTCGAACAAATCATCTGTCGTTAAATGGTTATGTTAAACGTACTTACAGAGCCTCTGCGTAGCAATGGACGACTTATTTTGAGTCTGCTATCACGGCCCTCAGCTGTCATGTCAGACTACCTCAGGTATCCTCGAATTTCGGTGGAGTCGTGCATCTCTCTAGGTGATGCTAGCGCTGAGGAGAACAGCAATTTTGGGATGCCAACTGGTTAGACAGGCAAGAAATTCCGTGCTTCAGTGCAACCCTAAGACTGCTGCCATGTTCAGAAACGCAATTACTGATCCTTATTCTGAGTCAGATGAATTCAGTCCACACCCTCAAACCCTTGTTTCAGTTTCGTTTTAATATTATCCCCCTATCAAAGCCTAGTTATAAGTGGTCTGTTAGCTTGAGGGTTTTCCAGAAAAATGTCTCTACATTTGCACTTCTCATCTGCCCCACGTGTGCTAATGCTTCCTAAACCTGATGATCCTAACTCCATGTGGTCAGGAATACAATTTGTCAAGCAATATTTGCAATATTTGTCACTTTCCTGATAGTTCCTGTGTCTTAGGTCCAAACAACCTGTTCGGGCAGGTGACATAACACTGCTGAATAATCTATTTATACATGAATACGTAATGGTAGACTTCCTCTGTGCCTTAATGATAAAGCTGTCCTGGTGCTTAACTAATTAAGCACAAGGATATGACGAGGGATTGGAGGTACAGCTCCACCATTCTTGAACTCGGCACTATATGGAGGTGAACGGTCATACACGCCCCGGCCGCCTTCCCCCGGTACTCATTGTATAGGAGGCTGGGTGGGCCCCAGAGAAGAGAAAAATCTTTTTCACCTGCCGAGAAAGGAGCCACGGGCGTCCAGCTCGTAGCCCGACGTTATACCGACTGAGCTATTACGACTCTCAGTGACGGAGGACCACGTCATAGTCTTGCAGGGGAGCTGAACAAATCTGCACGGATTTTAGACGTAAGTATTGGAGATACTGGATGGAGGACAGCAGGTTCCTGCCATATCGGCTTTATCCTTGGGAAACAGATTCCGGTTGCCGCTGCATAGCAGGCGGAGGCAAATAGATAAACAGATCTCTCTACGTATGCATAAAATTGAAATGCGGTGGGGAGATGAAAGCTCCGAAATTAACAAAATTTCGAATTAGCACAGCAACAAATTTTGGGTCGTTTCGTCGGCCACGAACTAACGAGCAGTCTAGTATTTCAGTGTACTGTGTATATTTTGTTGAGTAGTGATAATATTTTGATGTGGATACGTGAAATGAAATTAGTATTTATCATGGAATATGACTTGGCTGGAGAAGAATTGGAAGGTTTCTTTCTTTTCCAAAATGTAAATGCGGAAGCTGTCCAAATAGACCCGTTTAATAAATTCTCTCTATACAGACTGTTCAGAACTGCTTCACTGATGGTTCACGTCACTACTCCTATTTCCTGAGCGTAAAATTGCTTTATTAATGCAACGTGTAGCCGGTCACGGTAGCCGAGCGGTCCAAGGCATGCACTGTCTTCGCTCGCTCGGAAGCCGGGATCGTGGGTTCGAATCCCACTCAGGGCATGGATGTTTGTGTGCGTTTTTCTGTGTTTGTATACAGGTAGAGGCCTTGCGACGAGCTGATCACCCGCCCAAGGAGTCCTACCGAATGTGTACGATCTAGTAAACCGAAAGTAAAACGGAGAGTTTCATGGAGGTAGGCCTAGGCCCAAATTGGGGCTGTAGCGCCACAGAAAAAAAAATCAACGTGTAGCATCAGTTACATATGCATTTTTCTGTTTTTCCTTAATTCATGATGAAGTGCCCATAAGTTGCTATTGAAAAACATTAATGTTATGAAATAAACACACATGAACCACATCGCTAATTACTAGGGCCTGTAACACATTTCCAAATAGTACAATTTCTTCTAAATAATTCCAAGTTGTATCTGCATTTCCTCGAATCAGGAAACCTATAACAACCAGGATTCCTCTGTTAATATTTTTAGTTTACCGTTGACTTAAATGGATGTTCTCCAGTACATAAATAATTTGTAAGTCTATATGATAAGATTTAATGTCTGGCGAAAGTAGGGTAGTAATCAAAATCTTGAAGAAAATCTGTCCACTAAGAACCCCGCAATCAGACACTGGCATACAAAGTGTACGTTTGTAGTTCCATGAGAATTTCATTAATCACAGAACTACCAGAAATCACGCCACAACCCATGTCCTATACACCAGCACACAATGCATTACCGGCGTCCGGGCATTGTAATGTAGTGCAGAGTAGTTGCCTGGCCACACACAATACATCGGCCCATGCCTTCCGTGTGGTCTTAGTATTAGTGTCCTCCGAAATGCAAGTCGGTAATTATCCTTAACAATGTAGATCCTCCCAACTGGAAGGGTTTGCTTACATGAAAACATCTGCTTTTTTGTTCTCGCCTAAGCATCTCCGGTGTATCCAATGCAGAACGAATGCCTTCTCATAATCAGAGATTGCTTGGTGGCAGCCACCGGCCTGTGGGAGCGTCTCCGATTCGAGGAGCTGATGGCGTAAATAGTGCTGGAAAAAATGGGGCAGACCTTGAGTGGATAGTGAATAGTATCGTGGAGACATTGTCTGAGTGATGAGCACCTAGTGTTCATTAGTGTTCACGATGTGAGACAGGTGGTTGTGAGGAGACCTGGTGAAACTTAGTGTATGATAAATGTCCTCAGGAGCAGGCACACACCAGCAGCTTCTTGTCCATTCTTAAATTCGCCTTCCCTTCTGGTAAGAGGGCTGACGAGATGAGGACAGGGCTGCTATAAATAATTTGCGTGATAACAAATTAGTGTATTTTCGAAACGGTTACAGACACAAACTTGGAACATCTTGAAAACCGCATAGAAAACCCGGAGATGTTCGACATGTTCTCCATTAGTTGCCCTCCCAGTTTGAACGCCATTTTCGAATTCTCCCTATGTACGTGCAGTTCTGACACATTAATTTTGGCCATGGTCTGTGAAATTCGTTCTTGAAGATCTGGAAGAGACTGTGGGATCTGATGTTGGTATGCCTGGTTTCTCACATATCGACATAGGTAGGAGTCGCATGGAGTAAGGTTCGGAGATCTAGGTGGCCAAGGAATGGGCCCAGCTCGTTCTGTTGTGCCCTTTGGGCTTGAGACGTCATTTTCCTTTGAGAGCAATCGCAGCGCCACTAGTGGCTGTCATGTTAGAATCAATATTGACTACCAGAACCTGACAAATTTCCTTGCAGTTTCCAAATTGTATCATGTTTGTATCCATAACCATTTCAAAAATGCACCAATTTCTTATTGCTCAAATAATTTATGACATCTCTGTACATGTGTCATCTCAAAATGTTACAAAGAAGGAATTCAAAACTAAATTAGCCTTTCACGTTTGTTTAAAGTACAGCCCTAATTACTCAGCAAAGCAACAGGACGACGCGTCCCTGAAGCTGTCCACAAGCCGGACAGTCAGGGCGCAGTGCACTGTTCACGGCGCCGAATATTAAGTTCGCAAACTTCTGAGATCTGACGTAGTGTAGTTCGGCTGATGTGTATCGAAGATTCGGAGGAACCTGCTGCCTACATCGTGAAGATGGAAGTAACAAGTTTCTAAAAAAAAAATGGTAACTATCTACCAAACTATATGGCGTCATGTTCAAAACGATGGTAAGCCTAGTACACACGTGTCTGCTTGGTGATACTGTTCGAGCAGC
This sequence comes from Cryptotermes secundus, assembly GCF_002891405.2. Taxonomy (NCBI): domain Eukaryota; kingdom Metazoa; phylum Arthropoda; class Insecta; order Blattodea; family Kalotermitidae; genus Cryptotermes; species Cryptotermes secundus. The sequence goes on from NW_019737986.1 coordinate 969,821, forward strand.
ATTTGAACGGAATGTGTGGAGACAGAGATCCCGAGAGGATGCGACATTTAAAGATAATCGTATTGTTTATTTTGCGACTGTATATCAACTATTTGCGGTATGGTACATTAATGATTAGAGTACTGGATTTCACAAAAATGGGTAAAAGTTAAAATAGTAACCTATCAGCGTTGTCAATTCTAAATATCTATGTACTTACGTGGTCCTGAAGCTGTGTGTATTTTACTCTTTTTACCTGATAGGAAACTTTTTGTTTTAACATATGCACTGATTATACCTATTACCAAGAATATGATGAATTATTCCAAACTATTTACTGAATAATTCAGTAGGAATTACTACACATCACACCAACATTTCGCAATGCTCTGTGAAGAACAGGCAGAAGGTCATTGTTCTAGAATTTAGAATCTAAATGATACAATTCCCTTTCTTGTTTCTAGACTCAACTGCATCATAGTTTGAAGTTCATTTGAATTTCCCCTCATATTTTCATTCCCCCCCCATAAGCCCAGTCATCTAATTCAGAACGGAGCCTGTGTTATGCTCGCTATCCCTTCTCGCCCAACTTGATTCTGCCCCTGCCTAATGGGCACAGTTGCCTTAATGCAGGTTCAAAGACCTAAATGAGGGTGTTCTCCCGTAGCCACCGATGCTTTGAAATTAGCGTTAAAATTGCTCAAAAGAAAAGCGTATTCTGCAGTCACATGATCTGACCTCCTCAAAGCCAGTCTACAGATGTTCTGATTGTTCCATCTCCTGCTTTTTGCACAATACGAATTGGGAGTAGCGCAGGTTTCCTTCTGTTCCTGTGGGAGTGCTTTTTTTCCAGAATCGCCCTCAGGAATTTGTCTCTGGTCTTATAATTACTGATATTCACACAACAGCATTTTGTTTAAAATAGTAGGACAATAATAATAATGCAGCATACAGAATTACTGTCAGTTTCAACACTAGTGAAGCTTCCAAACAATCTCTTAGCGCATTTCGCGTTGAGAACACCAAATGCAGAGAAGCCTTGTGATACAAAACCATTCTCAGCTCCGGTTTCAAATCCTCTTAAGCTCCTTAGTTAAAACGATGCAGTCGATACTAAGATGAACACGGATCTAATAACTTGCGGTCGCGAGCTCAGTCGGAAATGTTGGATGCTCCTTTCCCAAGACATGAGGATTAATGTCTTCCGGACTGACATCGCACAATTTGGTAGATCGTTAAAAGGGTTTAGGAGGAACGTACTGCATCCATCTTCTACCCTGAAGATTTGGCAGCAAATTGCTTCGAAACGTTCGTAAAAATTCAACCACACTATATGACATCACAGCCCGGAGGACGGTATATTTTGATGGAACGCCTTGAGAACGGCATCTCCCGAATGCCCGACGCATTGAGTCTGCGTCATGAGGCATAGAAACATCAGTATAGCGTTTCGGTGATAATGTGTCAGCTTCAGTTGGCTGTGGACCACATCATGCCGTGAAACAACTTTCAGTTTCGCCGGCTATGTCGATATATCGATGTTGCATGTCCCCATAAACGCGACGTTACGATAATGTCGGTATACTAATTGTTTGTTTGTCCGTCACAACACAACTCTCAGAATCTCGTTCACAGAAACTGTGTATAAGGAGTTATTGATTTCAATTGTACCTTGCTACATATTTCGGCTTATGGGAAGCCATCATCAGGCAGATATACACTAATAACTTATTCTTAAACTATTGAATTGCATTGTGTATGGATATATATATCACATTATTACAATGAGTATTCATGCATCAGACTTTCAGCATTTCGTTAAAATTAGTCACTACTGTTCCAGACATCCATTAAACTAGGATAAAAACTTATGCTATTTAAGGCCGCGCCATAGCTCAGGCGGTTAGTCGCTGGCTTCCCACCGCGGCGTCCCGGGTTCAAACCCGGGACTCGNTTTTAAAATTACAAGATAAATTACAAAGGTTTAAAATTATAAAATGCCCTTAGACGCTGAATTAAGATAAACATTCAATTAGTATAAGTTAAGAGAGCAGGATGCATTCTTTGAAGACAATGTCGGTAGTTATTCCACTTGCGAAACTTGACTCTGTCGTGTGTGTACGTATATATATATTGAAACCGTCACTGTACTCGGATGCCACGCCATGAAGACGAACTGGGCATGAAGATATTACTTCGCACCGGAACCTGATGGTCGGGACCTCTAATCTGGCGACAGAGCTAAACCGGGCCCCACAGCCTGCCTGAGCGTGTTACAGAAGAGATAAATGCCTGTCCATCTCAAATAATAATAACAAAACAGTAGAGACAGTGATGATGATAACAGTACTTAGTCATAACAATGTGTTACAATATGAACAGTGTCTTAAAACAGAACATAATCTCCATCCCTGTTAACCCTGTGGGGCAACTTTGGGTCATAAAGAAACGCAGTACAGTGGACTCGGGATGTTATTATAAAGGCGTAAGCAAACAAATTGAGAGCATCTCCAATTCCCGGAATTCTTGCAACGGGTACAAGAGCTTTATTTCCCCACCCTGTCACCTACCTAAACATCGAACATTTAAATATGTAAAACTAAGTTATAATGTTCATATATCTTCTGATGGGTGTGAAATTAGGTCTCACATTAAAGTCTGAACAAAAGACTGAGGGTCTTTGGGAATATTTGGACCTGAGAGGGAGGAAGTAATAGCAGTTTCCTCGCCAAATAATTTTAACACCTGATGTTGACCACATTTATAGAAATATGTAATGATAAATTTTAAAGTGAATAACTTCTAATAAATTTTATAGGACATAGTGTTGCACGTGAGACTGTGACTGAGTAAAAATTGCAGCAGGGTGCTGGAACACAATGTTATGAGAAGCTGTCGTCCCAATATTTATGCTGATAATTTATGATTAAAATTACACTTCTTATATTATTGATCTCGTTTTCGAGGAGTAGAAATAGTTTTGAAATTCTGTCCTACGATTTATGATTTATTTGCAGTGTTTCAATTTCCTGTATACACTTCTGCCGCCCCATTTTACTTTCTCTCTTCTATGTACCAGCCACGGTGGGGAGGGGGGCATTTCCGTAGCTATTCGCAGTACTGCCCTTCACCCCCACCCCAACGAGGCCCCGTATCGCTTTACGCTACTGTGTGCCTACAGGTATTGATCTGCGTTTGCATGTTATATGAATGGAATAAAAAGAGAAATGAGCACCCTCACAGCTGCCCGTGAGGCTTTCCTCGATGAGTATTGCGTAATATCCCATAAATCATGTGTAACTGAGGTTTAATGGAATTCGGGTTGAATTACCGTGTGCTATTCGCAAAGTAATCACTCTACTTTTTAACTCTGAAAACGCAAGATCTCTCAAAATCATCTAAAATATTCAGGATGTACGAGTATGATCAACCTTCGGACGGCGGCAAACACATACTGCACAGAATCGAAGCATGGTCTATACAGTGTTTAGAACACTGCCCTAAACAAAGTCATGTGAAACAATTCGAGGTTTTTGTTGTCATAGCTGTGAAGTTACACGGGTTAAGCAATTCTTTCTGTATGCACATAACTGCCGTGCATTTAAATGGTTTATATGGCCAATGATACGGTACTGACTTCCTGGAATGTAGACGCACACAAAGAGCGTATTACGGGCTCTACACTGAATTCCACTGCTTCGTTAATGAAGGCTATTAAGTACATGAAACGCAGAGCGCGTTTTGTGAATACATTCTGGCTCCTGTCGCTTTCCCGAACGCACGCCGTCACGCAGCTGATCTTCAGGTGTCAGTAAATTGTTTTTGTTTTGCAGGGGACGGGGTCACTATGTTATGAAGGATTCCATTTAAAACATGTTTTATGAAAGTTGTATTTCCTCGTAGCATAATTCTAGAATGTAACACGCTGAGCGGAGTTGCACCCTGTAGCTTTAGTCACTGAGAACTTTTACTCAAGCGGTAAATCCTCTGTAATCTGAGGTACCCGGCTCATGTGTTGACCTGGACACCGACTGTTCTACGTTTCTCGTCTGTTTTATTCAGTTTCTTCGAGCGAACTGTTCGAATGTACCTTGGAAACAGACCGCGATGGCTTCCAGTTCCTGTCATGTGTACCGAACGTGAGTGTACTCTCATATCACTCGACGTTCAAACAATCGCTGGAGATGATACGGCGTCGTTAAATAACCTACTTCCACCCATCCAGAATTATTCCAGATATCCTAAAGAATTGTATGATGAACAGAAATTAATTTATTTCGTTCAATTGTGTAACTGCAAAATTGATCGTGTTTTCTTAAGTTTTAACCAGCGATTTCAAGTTTAGGATTCGTCGACAACTTTAGAAATCAAAAGATTTGACAAGAAGATGTGACAAACAAATACTACAAATATTAACTTTTCGGGCCTTATGCATAAAAGTTGAAACCACTGCTTGAGCGATTTCTTAACTCGAAGGTACAAAGCAAACATTTCAGTTAGTCATTGGAGAACGGTACGTACATATACGAGTATGCATGTACAGTATAAATAGGGGATATGAGTGATGGGAGGGCAATATTGCGACATGGCGACAGGCAGGCCGGACAAGACATCCATCACTACGCAACGGGCAATGAGGACACATGCTACCTAGGAAACTGTCTACCCAACAGAGGCAGAATTGTTGTATTCCCGAGGCAACAAAGGTTCGTTTCCATGGTAGCGGGCGAAATTAACCCTTCGACAAGGTGTTCCCTATTCAGTCCGAGTGCAGGATATAACAGTTCGCATCCGACGAGAGCTAAGGACAGTTGAGCTCCGAGCAGAAGACACTTCACCCAGATTCGCGTTGAGAGATTGTATAACACTGAAGAGGAAACGTCCGAAGACGTTACAAGTGCGAATAATTGTATTTGTGAGTGTAAAGAATGACCGTCCAATAAATATTCGCTCAAATCCGAGACCCACAAAATTTTCCTGTCGCGTTACCTAGGAAACACGCGACAATACTAAAATCGATCTTACAGAAGCAGTTTGTGAGGCCGTGCCTCGATGCACCTGATTTAGAACAGGGCACAGTGGCAGGCTCACGTGAATATGATAATAAATATTCGCGTTCTATAGAAGGCGGGGAAATTATTAATTAACTGAGCGATTACCTACTTCTCAAGTAGAACTCTGCAGCAGCCAGGAGACGAACTTCTTTCTGTTATGGCAACTTGTAGGAATGGAGTTTTCTGAACACCAGTATCAAAGTTTAATCTATATAACGAATACAAATTTAAAGATTTTAACAAACACTTTTTTCTTTTGAGTATGAAAATTTAAATTTTAAGGCAGATAGTCAACAAATACAAGTTTTCTTCGAAGTATCAACAATTAACATTAAATGCATACAATTTTTCTACTGAGCAAGAAAAATTGGAACTGTAATGAAATCAAATTTAGAAATCAAAATTTAGATGTTAACGCCTACAATTGTGTTTCAGGTTCTCATGGAAAGACCGCCGCACTTCTGTGTTACCTCCATTGGGTACAAGTCTATATCCTAATCGATTTTCGGGTATACATTCGACACTGTAGGCTTACATATAGTCGATATAAATCTCTGGTTCACTACGCTTTTCTCCGAAATACGTGTTTGTTCCCATATTCCTACGCAGGAATAAGGAGTTTCTGATTACTTCAAGTACACATGAAAAATTTGTTATGTTTATAGTAGAAGTTCGAAGTCCAGTCGTCGATACAGAACCGGGGAGACCAACGCGCAGCCGATCAATATAGCAGTTTGGTTTCAGCAAGTAAATAAAAATGATATGTCTGTCAAAATTTGCTTTCACATAAAGCGCTCATTAACTGTTCTAAGTGACGAGTTTGTATTGCCCTTTGACCGCAACAAATATCAAATAACTGATGGGAAATGACAATACGAGCAGTTGAGATTGGAAGTACCACACCGACATGACAACTGATCAAGCGTTTAACAGTCAGGTCAGAGAG
>NW_019737986.1:976050-1072738 GCF_002891405.2 Cryptotermes secundus
TTGCTGGACAGGTCAAAGGGTAGGCATCAGACGAAGAGAGACACCAAAAACCAAAAACTGATGCCGGAAGCAGCGTCATCAGCAGCGACTTGAAGCACAGAGCAAATGATGCTCGAGATGGTTCAAGCTCGTATAGCAACAGGCGTGACCAGAGCGGTTTGAACTGCTGTTGTACTGCGATGTGGAAAGCAAACGGAAAAACTACCACATTATCACTTTTCCTGGATAGTCTCTTTCCAAAAACAGAGATACCATGTATGCGAACATAAGACGAGGAAAAAGACGTAAGAAGATGCTGGATGACCTTGGGGACGGAAGAGGATATTTTTATTTGAAGGAGAAAGCTTGAGATCGCATTAAGTGGAGGAACTGTTTTGGAAGAGACTGTGGACCTGTCGTCTGACAGATTACTGATGAAAAATGAAATTATTCTGATTGACATTATTGTGGTACTACTACTACTACTACTAGCAGTAGTAGTAGTAGTAGTAGTAGTAGTAGTAGTACTAGTAGCAGCAGCAGCAACAGCACACATTCTCCAGGTAGCATTGTACTTCGAGGGCCAATGTTAACGCTGTTCCTGATTTCCCTAGGAAGCCCGTTCCCTTCCAGATGCTTGCCACTTCATCATTCATAATCATCTTCCCATAAGTAACACAGTTCAGGCAAGAGATTTAGCGTTCACACATTGTCTTTTTCGACGTCTATGTTGCATAGCTCCTCAGAAAAACTAGTTTACTAGTTCCCTGTTTGTAAAGAATTACGGCTAACGTTTAATACTACAAGGTGTGTCAATGGATCGGGCGATTTGGCAGCAGTGTTGTTTCTGGGTTGGTTGCCGTGGGGAGGATGGCACTACTGCCACCCAGCAGCCTACTTCAGAGCGTTTTGGTTTCAGTGGCAATTGCAGTGATAGTGGTAGTGACATCCTCCCCAATGCAACAAATCCCGGAAAAACACTGCTGCCAAATCGCCCGATTCATTGACGCATCCTATAAATTTATGAAATCTTCAGCTGTATATTTGTTATCATATTACAATGAATTATTTGAGTAATTAATAGTAGTTTTAATTATCTCGGGTATATAATGTTGTGTTCTTGTGACGTCGTCATTACTTGTTATTATTACGTGATTGAATCAGAGGGCTATGATGTTATTAATAAAATGTCAAAGCGGATTATTGCCTGCTGCGCGTTTACGCGTATGCATTGAAACAGCGGAATGGCGCATAACATGTACAATATTGGCTCTGAAATGTGCAAGTCCAGGTACATGTACTGACACCGCAGTAGACACAATAATAAAATATATGACATGTGTACGTCATGACACTGAAATGTACAGGCTCAAACTGATGCACTGCCGCACAGTCATGACACACATCCCTATATCTCTCGCCATCAGCGATTGTTCCTTGCGTTTCCTTGCTCTGCTTGCTACGACTTGGATAATGTTTTGGTAATGGACAGGCGAGTGTCACAGTCGTCGGTTTCAGAGCAACATCACAGCACAAGGCCAGCCTAGGAGAATCGTGGTAAAGCTGTCCCTGTAAGAGGCCGTAGAGGCCCATAGGGTTGCGAGACGTCGAGGCTGCCATATTTTCTAGAAAGTCGGCTCATAGATGCCGTTGAGGTTGTCAGCCTTGCGCGCCGGCCGCCATTTACCTCCAGGAAGGTTCCTGGTACTCATTTCTCTTAGAGCTGAGTCGACCCCAGGGCCGTAGTGCGGCTGGAAGGATTAGGTGGATTGAAAAATCCATTGATCTAATCGTGAATCGAGCTCGCGACCTTCAGGCTTCTAGCATCCTGCCATGCTAACGGGTGCCCAGGAGAATAATTGAAACCTGATATAGGTATACTAATATTTTAGTGACGATATGCCGTTTCGACTTCATTAATATTTTATAGTTTTCGATTTTGTTAAGTTTCTTAAAATATATTAAAACATATAAAACACCTGTGTGTATATAACGTATTTTTCGTATGTATGTGTGTTTGTATGCACGTATGTATGTTCGTAAGTATGCATGCTTATGTGTATGTGTGTAATAAGTCTATATAGCAAATATGCAGCCATTAAACAGAGCTCGACATATCCTGAATGCCAAGACAGCATTAGTGTTTATTACAAATTTCCTTTTGGCATACATGTTTGCCATAACATTGTTTTCAAAACTGACATGAAGACGTCAGATCAGTCCTCAGGCCTAAAATTTAGAGATGTTTGAGGTCACTTTAGTCTCTGGTGAGTGGATAAAGTGAAACAAAACGCAGTCTACTTCACGCAGTATTGCGGGCCCCTGTGTGCACCAGCAAATGTCATTCTAGATTTATTTAACAAGGACGTCAGCCTCTCATGTACTCTCAGGAGCAGCCGTACGGTTGGTCAAGTATCCAGTGACATTCCAATTGAAAAATGGTCGTGTTTCGTGTTGAAATAAAGGCGCTGTCAGACTGGTAGTTACAATATCACAGTTGCTTGGGGAGCCTTTGTTCACGATTTGTGCACAATCACTTGCCGTCCGTCTAGATGAGGCGACACTTCGGAAGAGAGGACAGCGCGGTGACGTATGTACGAGTATGTCTGGGGGGGATACGGTGCTTCTCTGCTAGACTTCAGTCAAACTCTGAGGAAGAACTATAGGCTTTATTTTGGATGCTATCCATCGTCTCCCCTCGTTGGTGTCTCCACCTTATCGTGGTGAGGGGTTTGAGTATGCCAAGGACCCTGAGAGCTATACCAGCGGTAGCATAGCTACTGGCAGGGCCTCCCTTGCTGGACAGGTCCAAGGGTAGGCATCAGACGAAGAGAGACACCAAAAACCAAAAACTGATGCCGGAAGCAGCGTCATCAGCAGCGACTTGAAGCACAGAACAAATGATGATCGAGATGGTTCAAGTTCGTATAGCAACAGGCGTGACCAGAGTGGTTTGAACGGCTGTTGTACTGCGATGTGGAAAGCAAATGGAAAAACTACCACATTATCACTTTTCCTGGATAGTCTCTTTCCAAAAACAGAAGATCACATTAAGTGGAGGAACTGTTTTGGAAGAGACTGTGGACCTGTCATCTGACAGTTACTGATCAATCAATCAATCCATCGTCTGGTGTATATAAGACAAAAACCACAACGTTTCGGAGACTGGATCTGTCTCCGTCCTCAGGTGGATGGGGCAAGATAGACCTACTCAGTTGGGCCCGTTAGAAAGATCTATAACAGTGTCCTTTTACTCCATCTGTTGCTTGAAATTACTCAAGTTTTTTTTAATTCTCTCCTTTAGATCACGAATCTGAGACGAATATCTTCTTAATAATTTCTGAATGTTGTTGATGAAATTGTATTTTTCTTTCGGGAAATAGTCGCAGACGATCAGACAACCAGATTCCTAGACGTGACGTTTTAGTAAAGTATTCCGAACGACTACGATATCAGAACAAGCTATAACTGCTTACAATTTAGACTGCCTCTGTGGTTACATGCAAATGTAAACATGTAAATATATTCAGTTCCTCGCGTTCATTATTTTTTTATTGCTAGTGGAGTGGGACTAAGTCCCTTGTACTGCGGCCACTTCTGGCCTATTGTATCAGCCCCAGATGATAGGTGAGGGTGATTGTGGAGGAACTGGTGGAATGAAGATTGGCAGGGGAAACCGAAGTCTCGGAGGAAACCTTCCCCAGCGCCACCTGTCCACCAGAAATCCATCTTGACCAGACCCGGGATCGGGAAGCCAGCGACTAACCGCTTGAGCTGTGGCGCGGCTTTTCGCGTTCATTTTATGGCAGAATGTAACGACGTCCAAAGGAATCCAAATCGGTGTGAAGCTTTTGCTGTTGGTCATTAGGAATTTACTTACAGGAACTAATTGCGAGGTTGCGTCTTCCATAAAAGAGACAACGAGATGAAGCGCAACACAAGAAGGATGTAACGTGCCTCGTGAAGGGTCGGTACACACCCCAGACAAAGCTCGCCACGAAACTGTTAAAAATATCACTTTAACATTTAATCTTCACTTTTGGCATAAGGAAATTTTCTGTTCCGAATTTAGCTTCCCATCTCTTTCTTGGCTGGCCAGTGTATCTTCTTCCGCTTCGTGTAAGAAGGAAGGCTTGTTTTTGTATTGTCATTTTATAAATTTCCTGCATAAGCTCTATCATCAAGACATTCTTTTCTTTTTGCAGATTAAGCGACTCATGATTTTATAACCGTCTTTCAAATGCTCTATTCATATCTCTTGGCCTTTCGGTTTGCAATAAAACGTAGGCTTTCGAAATCTACCACTTCGCATTCTGCAGAGATGAGTTGCACATTTTCCAGTCACTTCTCTCGCTCTCTGGCAAACCCACAGAAGACAAACAGCGACTCAGATGCTTCACGGTTACAGAGAGCCGGTTAAGTACACTTTACATTTTGTTGAGAATATTTAAATAACTTCATAGTCCATCAGTTCTAACCCATTTCCCTTTTATACATCCCCTGGTTGATCTTAACCAGTCTGGTGTACAAATTCCGATGCTGACTGTCCGTTCCGCTTTTTTGCCGTCTATGCGCAACGCCGGTTAATATTCTCTCGTTGTTTTCTCTTTACTGACACTACATGTTTCGGCCTAACCGGCCATCATCACGTGTACAGTTTTATAAAGGCTATCAACTGCCTCGGGTGCGACTAATAAATGTTTCTTCTCCTTTTTAACCTTTCGTCCTTGAGATGTTTCGGCCTGAAGGATATACGGTATCACCAATACCCCCATCGTGGGTGTTGCAATAGACTTCTACTACGAGCAACATTCATCTGTCGGTTTGTTTTCATTATATTTAAGAAACTCCTCGCCTCTTATGAAACACGGAGGTTCATTATCATGCTCGTAAGAGCCCGCCATTAATCCCCTTCTGAGCCAGATTAATCCTGTCCAATTCCTCATACACCGTTCCTTGATCCATTTTAATAGCTTCTAAAACTCAAATTAATGCGGGATATAATTACCTTTACGGCTGGAAACTGCTAATTCGGCAACTTCTTCGCCACCAGTGCTTTGCGTGTCGTCTAAACAACCATTACTGGAGACGCCTCAGTCTACAAGTAATAACTACCATTTGCGGGGCACTGGCCCTTCAACCTGAATTGACTCCTCGTCCATTAGTTTTAAACCAGTTTCTGAACGAGGAATTATAGTGCAGGACAGCGCTCCATACGCTGAACTAAGCTGTGAGAACTTTCAGTAGACCACAACTTTATGACTACAGAACTAACTCTTCCTCATAACTCCACCGCCAGGGGCTAACATCCTAGGTTCGATTTCGGGGGAAGGTTGTACTTTTGTATACCTTCCTATATAACGTTTTTGCACTACCCGGCAATACGAATGCTTATTTTATTGTCTTTAACTGAAATGCACACGCATGCGCAAACAAAAAAGACAGGAGTGGAGTAATCCTGAATATTTTTACATCCTGGACATTTTATCTGTACCGTGCAATGAAATATTAATTTACACTTGTTAGAACGAGAGCCGTATAGACCACATCAAATCATTCATTCTTCCCCGGTGTCTGTATTAATATTATGACCCTTTCCAAGCCTTATTGTCTGAAATTACCTCCTGCTATGAGATTTTCCAATTGAATGAACACTTTCTCTCTCTCTCTCTCTCACACACATATCCCATGCATGCTGCATGAGTATGACAATGAATTTTGTATCTTGCTTCGCGATCCATACAACAGAGGTACGAGTATGTGCAACGCAAGCGTTTGCTGTACCTACACGCGGAACATCTGTTTTCACTGCCGGGAAGTTTCTTTCACTCTTCAGTTTTCACGTCTTTCTTTCTCTCTTGTTTAGTTCGTAATTATCTTGAAGTTCATGCCATGACACATATGATATTACTGCCATTATTACGAACTGTGGCGGAAGTCGGTAAGAACTATTCACTGCAAGGAGAGACATACAATCAGGAAAATAATTTAAGTGCTGTGAACGAGAAGACATATTGCCTTGGGCAAGACAACGAAGAAAGCATTCATATTCTACAAGGTGCGCCAATATAAAAACTGAACTCAGGAAGAGACCAACTGAAGAACCTGCCGTGTGTGGCAAACAGAAGTCGGAGTCTAGAAACCTGCAACGCAGCTTTTGATTTCACTGACCTGCGTGTTTGTAGCGACATACGGTCGTTTTGGAAGCAAAAACTTTCAAATCTGCAACAAAATCTCTACCGTTTTGCAGAAAGAAGTCATGGTTGGATCCTAGAGAACAGTAACGACAGAAACTGGCTGGAGATATCAGAATGCGCTTCCAATGGATATATCTGCCAGCTATTTCCATACGCACGTCCTGCTGTACAGAAACCAATCTTGATTTCCTATTTTATTAGATGTTCCCTTCAGTGATTGGCAGATTCAATTCAATGCAATAGGTTTCCCAAACACGCTGGCGAAAGAAATGTTTGTTTCCGTTTTTCCTTCCCCCAACTTACCACCTGACGGATAAGAAAGGTAAAGCAACCCCCAGACAACTGCTCCCGACTCGAATCCTTTCTACATATCCAATATGTTAAATGTTTTAATGCATCAACTAGAGACTGTTTACATGTATACAGAGTTCCACGTCCTATTCGATTCAGATATATATATATGAGGGGGACATGCGGTAGCGTAGTTGGTTGAGGCACTATGCTACAAGCCGGAAGGTCGCGGGTTCAAATCCCGACGAGGTCAATGGATTTTTTTTTTCAATTTACCTAATCCTTCCAGCCGCACTATGGCCCTGGAGTCGACTCAGCCTGTAACAGAAATGGGTACCAGGAATATTCTTGGAATGTTCTTGGGGGTAAAGGGCGGCCGGCGCGTAAGGCTGACAACCTTATCGCCATCTATCAGCTGATTGTCTAGAAAATGTGGGAATCTCAATATCTCACAACTCTATGGGCCTCCACGGCCTGTACAGGGACAGCTTTACTTTTTTTACTTACTTATATATATCTGAGACGCATGAACTACAACTTGAATGATAACGTGCAAATATGTTATTATACGCAAACCCAAGAGATACATTACAAACTAGAGAACATAATCAGTTCCCTAATAATTCTTCGGGAAAACACTCTGGTCCAAGAAGGCTGAAGAGAACATCCTAATTGATTTACATCCTTGGATGACAATGACTTTCATTTGAAATGGATTCTGCTTCAAGAGAACGGTCGCCATTTGCATTACCCGCATTCCGGAGACTGTTGTGGTGGCCTCTGTTTTATACTACTTTTCTCAAAGAATGTACCTTAGTTGGGAAATTTCTGTTCATTAATGGTGAGGCTAGAACATCACGGCACTGGAAAACTAAGAATTTCATTAAAGAAATTTTCGATTTTCTGAAGCGATATGCAGGACATTTCTTAATTAATTAAGAGTACTAAGGGCCAGACGGTCCTACACTGAAACGCTTACACTACAATATCCATGTTGAGATTAGATGTCACGACAGCAGAACACCTGAATTCCAAATGTCACTCCACTCATGAAAACTCATGTCCCTAGCACTGTACACCAAAACGGACCAATTTTCGACATGATAATTACAATAAATAATCCAAATGACGTCACAGAAATGCCTTAACATTAATTTCACACTGTACGGAACAATTCTGTTGTATTTCTTTTTCGTATCTGCAGGTTTTAGTTCCATTTCGGGGTTTCGACTATGTGTTTACGTCAAAAACTCAGTTGACTGATCTTCAGGAACCCGTGAGCGAAACAACTTGTACATTAATATCCCAGGCTTTAGTTCTCATATTAATCAAACAACTAATATGAAGGTTTCGGGTTTGTAGAGGAAATCATCAAGTAGCGTGCATTTAGCAATAAACGGAAAACACCGATTCTTCGCCGATATGGATGCCGTTTTGTTGAACCACGTACATTACCTCTGCTGGCACTGATTTCAGATCTAAACGTGTAGATCTCTGAGGAGGTAAATTCATCTGAACAAATAAAACGTCGGACACGAAAGGAATTTCCCATCTATTAATTAAAAAACATCAATGTCTGAAACACAGCGAAGAGAACCCTACATTAAAATGAAGAAGCTTCGAGAACATCTACATACATATACATCACGACACACCAATGTGGCCCAAGGGCCCCAGTTTTATAGGTTTCGGGATTCTAGTTACGGAACTCGTATATCTTCGTGGGCAGGTGTTCACTTTATTTACGAAATTCACTAAACGTCACTAGAGAAATGTAATAAAACACAATGTGACTACTGACACACTGCTACGCAATGGCTCGACAGTCACGTTCCCGCGGAGACAGATTCTTGGTTGCTGGGTAATACGTAAAACAATACGCGACAATTAAGGACATCCATTGCTGGTTGTCAGACCAATAAACACGCGGCTATAAAAATAGGTGACAAGAATAAAAGGTGTTTTCTATGAGGTCGGCGCCGAGATTGTTTGCTAGGCAACTGCGTGGTAACACGCCTCTACAACAGTGGAGGGGCTGTGTTTTCTGTGCTGCGTGGTCCGTGCCGAGGAAATATAAGAGTCGAATTTCGAAGCTAGCAGCTTTAGGAGTACAACAGAGATTGCGAGAATGAGAATTGAAGGAATAGTCAGATGTCAGTAGGAGAGAGCCAGGATAAGTTTGTAGCTGAAGAAGAATTAGAAGTCAGCCCGTGAAGACTTAACGTGTGATAAGAAGATTTAGTCAGACTGAGACTGTTTTAATTCCGTTACCAGGGTACGACTAATGAAGACTGAGAATACGAGTGCGTGTGTAGCGGTGAACTGCAAATTGTGTAAATCAGCGATAGCGCTGTATTGCTTGTAAGTACGACTGGTGAGAGCAACGTGTCAGTAAATCCAATTATCCAATCTGGTACCCGTTATTACTGATCACAGAGCCATAAACACATGACAATATTGTCACGTGTAATTATAAACAATAAATAATGTTTCATTAGGTATATGTGACGCAGTAAATTTGTATTATTAGATTTCAGTTTATTTTAAGACAGATGAACAGTGGTTACTTTATAGAGATGAATACCTTTCGGACCTCAATAGATCCGTATCGACGTGTCGGAGGAACATAACTGTATCGGTCTTGATGGTGGAAGAGTTTTCCTCAAATTTATTTTAATTTATAACTCCCGTTAAAGAAACATTTCTTCCTCGTCCTATCTTTGCGAATTGCGACACAGCGCCTTTAAACAGAGCACTTCCCTGCTTCCTGCTTTCTATCACCTGGTAGAAAGTGGAACGAAAAGCCATAGAAACATGATCGGCCGTCACCCTGCACTCCATACAAAGGCCATCACAGCGGTCCGGATCTCCCTCTCAGTTCCCCTGCGTTTTTCTTTGCTACGGAAGGTCTGCACTTGACAAGCTGTAAGCCTCTATTCTAAGAGTGATCTCCTGTAAAGTAGACTGTTAATGGAGACAGCGAGTTTCCTATATTTAAATTACATCTCGGACTCAGTTATAAGACTTGATGCAAGTCCAAAGAAGACCAGAGAAGTGTGAAATAACTTCTTCTGTGTAATTAAGTAACTTATGGAGCAATGTCTTTCTTTACAAGCTAATAGTCGCTAAGCTCTTCAAGATTTTATGCAACCGCAAACATGAACATGTTCATGAAAGTCCGCAACAGCTCCCTAACGTGAACAAGGACGCAGCCAAACGCTTGTACCGTGTTTCTTTAAAAAGTATGTTTACATCATCCTTTCAGCGAAGTCCTTACCTTCACGTTCTTGGATACAAAACTTTGGACATTTCATATTTCTCCCATGCGTGCTACATGACCCACCAGTTTCGTCCTTCTTGATTTAACCATGATAATCGTATCTGGTGAAAGGCAAAAATATGAAGCTGCTCGTTATGCATTTCACTCAAGGATATGCGACAGGGCAAATCGAAACCAGTTAGAATGTTAAGAGCATACGAACTCCACGCATATGAGCATATGCTCACAAGAGCCCCTCACTGAATCGTACTGGAGCCAGCTGAATCATATCCATATCGCGCCATAATCCTTCAGGATTAATTTAAGTGTTATAAGTAGTATTGCACTTCAAACGGTGGCCAATTTAACACCAGTTGCAGCCGTAGCAAATGATTCTCTGTGGAAAGCAAAGGTAAAGTTGTCCCTGGGCTTAATTACTTAAGCATAATGCCATATAGACATATAGGGGTGTGGAGGTATAGTCCACCTTTCTTGACTTCGACACCAGACGGAGGTGAGTGACCAGCTTCACGCCCCTGCCACCTTATCCCCAGGGAAAGCAACGCCGTACCCACTGGATACGAGTCTGGATGGGCCTCCAGATTCCTGAATCAAGTTGTCTCATAAGATGTAACATATAAATCACGTTTAAAACAAACAGTTTACAAAGGGCAGGAGAAAGTGTCACGTCATGGTCTCTATATTTATTCAGTTTTGCGAATCACGCGCCGGCCATTAATATTTTGCAGAATCTCTTTTAAACAGTAATTCTATGCTAATATTTGCAATACGTGACATGTGTGTCATGTGATGTTATGTAAACATGAATCCCGTCCTTTAGGCAACCGCTCAACCCGTCAGTCCATTTGCATATAGAGAAATATTTCAACGGAAATTATCTCTTTGCTTCAAGCAGGAAATGAAAGGGAGACGCTCTTTCTGCTCCAGACAATCCCCAGCCTCGCATTCTTGGGGAAAGTGGATATTCATTGAATTAAAGTTGACGTAACTGCAATATTCTTCACCCTCAACTAAAGGGATGTGTATTTTTACCCTTCCGTGTAATCTTTTAATGTGTTCTGTACGCCACTGTTCATGTGAAGCATAAAATCGGCCTGCCCTGATGGTAATCACTGTTCAGAAACATGAACATATCTTGTCTATGTCAAACAACAAAGGAAGCATATCACTATAAAACTGTAAGTGATTTAACAGTTTGGAGTTACTGATTAAAACTGCTTTCGCTCTTTCCTGTCGTTGCGTGTTGGTTTTCATCTACTACAGACAAAGCACATGTAGACAAACCTGATAAAAATAATACAGGTAGATTCTATACATTACAGAGTCACAGGTTCTACAGCAGGTAAAAGCAGTCAATATTATAGAACAAGATTCTATATAGTACAGAGTCACAGGTTCTAAGCAGGGAAAGCCGAACAAAAGAACAAGAGATTCTGCATGTATGCTGTATAGAGTCGCTAGTTCTACAGTAGGCAAAAGCGAATCCACTGCTTCGAGATATACTTATAGAGTACTTTTGCTGGTATTCTGTTAAATATACTACAACACCAAATTCAAACAAGAGCCATGGGTTTCAATGACACATATGAACCATGTAACGTGCATATTTGTTTGAAGTAAATTATGATCCCCGTTGCAGAATTCTGACAACTTCGTCTACTGAACCCATGTGGACAAATCGAAATTCGTTTCACAACTTTACAAAACAGTTCATTAAAACCCGCTGAGGGATTTAAGTGATGGAACATGCTACAAAACTAGACGATATTATCCCATTATTAAGCTTTCATTTTATTAATTTCGTGTAAAACGACACAATTTCATTTGTTATACTTTTCTCATATTTAATCTGGCTGTACTCTATGCCTTCCTCAAGGATCAATTGTTTCTAAGATGCTGTTGGCGCTTTGTTATCTATGAAATAATTATTGTAACGAGAGCGACCCGTCGACATGCATATCTAATAGCCTGCTTCTGTGACATGACCGTCAGCTCGTCCCAGAGCATTCGTCCTGCAATATGAACTGAAGTCAGGCGAAAATGAATGCTAGGATATTCTTACGCGTATCGCTACGTGCATTACTAAATTAAAATGGAAGCTGGTACGCGTGGGGAACATCCTATCTCTCACTTTTCCTTTAACTTAAGAGCATCGTGATGTTAAGCAATTTATCGGGCAGCAAGTTTCGGAAGGTTGCCTAATCAACAAAATTGAGGCGCACGACCACTGTAGACTAGTCCGCGGCATCGGGCTGAGGAGTCAAAAAGGGGTGGGTTCTGAATCTGAGAGGGGAAAGAAGACCAATAAGGTCAATAGAAGCGTTCGCCTTGTTCGAAATGCTCTAATGTATCGAATTTTCTGTAGCTTCAGTGAGGCTTTGTCCCCAGAGAAACTCACCCTTTCGAAGGTCATAAATTGAACGATGTGTGAACATGAAGTGTTAGGGTGAAATGTTTGGGATTTGGCTCCTGATGACGTAGGCGAGAAAGGAAACAGGTCTCGTTCAGAACGACTGGTTGAAGAGGGTAAGAAATGTAAGAAAGTTCATGAAACTGAAAGGCGTCTGACACTATCAGCTTATATTCAAGTTTCCCTCTAGTCGCGTAGTCCCGTAAAAACAATGTTCTTTCTCCTGCGAACGTTTCTAGTTCGGGCAATAAAAGGGCGTGAACGGTGACTTTCTGTAACCTTGAACGCAATATTCATCTGTAGATTTTTATTCCAGGACTTTCTTTCACAATCTAATAGCGTTGCCTTTCCGATACAATTAACAGGGAAAGGAATGGTCCTGTTGTTTAGAATCATAACCGATAGAATGTTGCAAAATATGTATTTAGATTTACTTTCTCTCTCACTTGCATAATTCGAAAATGTTTGGATCCAAATTTCTGTCACCTCATTTTTTAATTTAATTTATTTAAAACGTTTCACAATAATCTATAATTTTTTCATAACATAAAACACGTTGATTCCTATCCGAACGCATGTTACAGCAGTTCCGTACACAGAAACGGACACACAGTTTCGTAACACTTCATTTCGTAGAAATGGAGTCATCTATGGGGAACTGTTAGAACTGTGGGATACATGTCGTAGAGGAAATAACGCTTGTCACGAAAAGGGCTAGTTTTACCGCTATAAGCAACTGCTTGAGAAAGTGGGGCCTGAAGATGGAAATTCGAAATTCCCATAAGCATGCTGTTGGGTGTGTCGATAGGAACAAACTCTGTGGCCCACATGCGCTTTCTATTACTTTACACATTTTACAAACAAACTCCGTGATTTTAGTCCGCAAGCGAACTATACCGACCGAGCGACCGCCGCTTGTCGGCGGAGTTTAGTGCCAACTTTTGCGGATAGAGGGTGTCGCGTGGTCAGCGCAACGAATCCCCAAGGCTGTTAATCTCGGTTTTCTAGACCGGTGCCGCTATTTCCTTGAAATAGCTACTCAATGGTCCTCACAAGGCTGAGTGGACACCGTTTCAGACCCACTACTTCTCAGAAAAAATCTGATAGAACCGGGAATCGAACCCGGACCTCTGGATCTGTAGCCAGGAACTCTGACCACTAGACCACAGAGGTAGCCTCCTGAAAGCAATAAAAGGGGGCTCGTGAGGACAACTTGAAGCCTGTCTGTCTATCTATCTATCTGTGTATCCGTCTGTCCGTATATCCCTGATAATTTTTAGGCTTACAGTATCACCTTGCTGTTCTTAATTTTTGTTAGGAAGCTTATGAGATCACCTAGTTGTCTGTACGCCTGTATTCCTCTCATTTCTTTTATCGTCTTCCATGGTGTCTGTGTCATATCAAAGGAAAGTAGGCCATTAGTTCTCGGAATTTCTTGTTCTCTTTACTTAAAAGCGTGGCCATAAAAATGACTGCGAAGGAAATATTTCGAGACAGGAAACTGGAATGTTACTTTACTGCAGGGGCCGTGCCATAGCTCAAGCGGTTAGTCCCTGGCTTCCCATCACGGCGGCCCGAGTTTGAGCCCGGGTCTGATCAAGTGGGATTTGTGGTGGACAAAGTGGCGCTGACACAGATTTTCTCCGAGTACCCGGGCCGCCGCGATGGGAAGCCAGCGACTAACCGCTTGAGCTATGGCGCGGCCCTTTATGTATGTAAGTGTGTATGTACGTGTATACCCTATCGTTGCTACTCATCGGCCTGGTAGAAACGTTCAAGCNTCAATTTGTTTTCATTTCGCTTTTATTTCCCGTGGTAGTGGAGGATCGAACCTTAGACCCTTACAATGTTAACATTGTACGTCAGCCATTAACGCCACCGAAACCTCCCGTATAATAACATTCTGTTGCCTGAAAACAAGATCACAGCCAACATACGCTATGTAATGCAGGGTTGATATATTTTATAATTAAAGTGATGATGGTTCCTGCTGGTTTTATCCTAGAGATATATCGATAGTCGCAGCCCCCTGCGATTAATGACAAATCGAAGTACAAAACCTGAACGCCAGTTTGTTGCGTGCTCAGCACATCACGTGATGCGGCTCCTCACAAATGAGAGATACAGAAGAATTTTTCTGCCTTCGCTTCGCTCCAACTTAACTACCGGTTTTCTTTTGTTTAGGTACTTAAATATTCAGCTGTTAATTACAGCCATCCACGAAGCTTGCAGTAAGAATCAAATGTGTCTTTTAGTTTCATAATTTCATTTAAAATTGCACCACACTAGTAATTTAAACATTCATGTTGACAAGGTATAAAAATTCGATATTTGCTTCAGTACTTCCACGGGTCACGTGAACCAGTAAATACTCGCATATCATGACTGTTATTATAGTAATTATCCCTTTCAGAATATTATTACGGGATTTTAAACGGAGCACAGCCCGCTGGAGATGCGGAGTTCTGATAGGTTAAGGCAGTTTGATTCCGGCCCAACGTCCAGCTGAGACTTGATATTGTCACGATTTATGTGTGTGACTATAGACGGGGTATTGTGGATTGGTAATTACAGCGATATCGCTGATTTCCACACGTTAAAAAACTGCACGCTAAGTCTTCTCCAGCCTACAGTGCCTTAACTAGTCGTTGCCTAGCAACAGCTCTCAATAAGGGAGATTCTTCAGCTTCTGTGCTCACGCCGTTACTGTCTGGAGAATATTCCACAACTGAGCTTTCAATTTAGTCACAGCGCCAACTCTTCTCAGCCTGAGCGAATACATATGCAACCATAGGAAAAGTGTTGGATGCGATGTTCTCTATGCGGCCCGTGCCGTATGAAATACTCAAAATGTGGTGAAAAGAAAGTAGCAATTAGTAAGGTAAAGTTATCCCTTTGCTTAATTAGTAGAGCACTATGCCATGAAAACACACGGAGTGGAGGTATAACTCCACCATTCTTGATCTCGGCAATAGATGGATGAGTCCTGCCGATTTACCCCCGGGGGAAAGCCCCCCCCCGGACCCATTGGATAGGAGGTGGGATGGGCCTCAGAGCCGGTCTGGACATTGTGCGTCCCTATTCTTCGAACACCTTTATCCCATTTTAATTTAAAGCCATGGAAGAGGAGAGCGCAATAGCAAGACGTAATAAACTTTGCTGCAAAGAGGAAGTAGATACTGTCGACATTTTCTTTCAAAATTAATTTCGCTTCAGTGTAAAATTTTAATTACAACTTAACTGCCTCTATGGAGCAGCGTCCTTCTTGAGAAACTAATACTGACTCGGCTTAAGAACAAATTCCGCCCCTATTGTGGAATCCCAACGTGCATTATTGTCTCTACATCAACCCGCCACTGCACACAATCCTGAGCCAGCTGAACCAAGTCCACATTCGACTGGTAGTGGTCTCAGTCCAATAAAAATCATTCGGTGTATGGAAATTTCATATAGACAAGTTTACCGAAGTTGTTTATGAGTTCTTTAAAATAGAAGTTTATGTATTTTTGTGCTGTGATTGATATTAGCTCTTTCTAACGGACCCAGCAGAGTAGGTGTCTCCTACCCCTCACCTGAGCATGGACACAGATCCGGCTTCCGAAAGGTTATATCTTTTAAAATACCAGACGATGTATAAGGCACAAAAACTCAGTAATCCAGAGTGTTAACATTATCATCAGAACCAGAACCAAGGAGAATTATAGCCACAGTAAGAAATTACTTTCCGAAATTTCAACTGGGTACCTTCAAACGTGTGTCAAGCACATCACCGCTGTGCCAACCCGCTCTGTGAATTCGTTACACACTACTGGACACTATACGCAACGGTTCACATATGAATTCTGTTAAAATGATGTGGCTTGTTAACTGGGGTTGAAAATATTTCTGGTTTCAGCGACCTGTGGTCCATACATCTCACAGGACAGTGAACACTAATTGGTTTCTTCGGTGAGAGTACACCTGTCCGCGCCGTAGTGGGGTCTCTGCTCGTACAGATGGCAACGCTTCCAGCAGCCCATTGCACACGGCCCTCTTAATTCGAAACAAATGACAAATTGACCTTCTGTCGAATTTCTGAAACTTAAAAACTTGAAAGCACTTTAATTTACGTGGGGGGAAAAGAAAAGAGGTGTAAAATATAAAACTAATGGGATTAAAGAAGGCATTTTAAATTTTTAAACTTTATGGTAAAAATAAAAACCAGACTAACAACCGTGGTGATCCGTTGAGCTGACCACGTGACACCCTCTATCCGCAAATGTTGGCACTAACTTCGCCGACAAGCGGCGGTCGCTCTGTCGGTATAGTTCGCTTGCGGACTACAGTCCACGGAGTTTGGTTTTCGTTTGCGTGAAGCACGAAATCTATCGGAATATTTAAAAACGGTTTCTAACCCACAGGAGACACAGCGTCTCCATAATAAAGACCAACCGTTTGAAGCTGTTTAGGAAATAATCAGTGTTTATTGTAAGAAGCACATGAAGCACGTACAGTTATATACAGCCTACGGGAGAATGTTACAGCAGTAGTGCAGTATAGTTACCGCTCTCGTCTGTCCCACATCGTTAAGCAGCAGCAGTTCGGAACAGTGCATAAACGAAACCTGTAGCCTGATTTAGAGCAAATACATTTTTCCTAATTCTTCTCATTGCAATTCCAGAAACTACGTGTACATGTACGAGTATTCTTTACCGTGTTTGTGGATTCAGTAAGTAATATGTTTTCTGATGGTAAGACTGTAATATGGCTGTAAATATAAGTCTAAAATAAAGCCCGTAGCTGCAAGACTGTCTCTTGTCTTTGTGCCTGTAACAAAAAGTAAGAGTTGTGCCCTATGAAAGGGCTGCTTCAGCTAGTCATGAACTTTCCGGGTCAGCAGTCTCAAAACGTAAAAAGTACACGATTTCAGCGGCTGCTCTATTTTATGTGTACGCTAAAGCTCTTATTTAGGGCCGCTCTATAGCTCAAGCGGTTAGTCGCTGGCTTCCCACCGCGGTCGCCCGGGTTCGATCCCGGGGTCTGGTCAAGTGGGATTTGTGGTGGACAAAGTGGCGCTGGGGCAGGTTTTCTCCGAGTACTTCGGTTTCCCTGCCAATCTTCATTCCACCAATTGCTCCATAATCACCCTCACCTATCATCTGGGGCTGGTACAATAGACCAGAAGTGGCCGCAGTACAAGGGACTTAGTCCCACCCCACTAGCAATAAAAAAAGTCTCTTATCTAGAAAGATCTTTAAATTTTCGATATACTTACAGAACATCTGTTCTTCTCTCTCTGTCCTTGATGTTGATTTTAATGTTAGGAATGAACAGAATAAATAAGGGAAGGGTATAACAGTTGTCGGATGATTACGTAATTGTACGCGTAAGAATTTTAGTAGGTTATGCAACGTGAGAAGACAAGTCAGGTAGTCAAGAAATTCCCCGTCCTACATTACTCAGCTCATAACGGTCAGCCAATAATTCTGTCACGTGCCTTAGTGACTTTAGACACGGGTTTGGATTTGTGAATGGATTTACTGGATATTCACTAGTCATAACCATAAATAATTATAAAAATTTCAACATTACTGTAATTATAACACATAAATATGTAAAATCTTCATATATGCTTTTACTAGTCGTTGCTAGGTAACAGATCTAAACAATGGCCATTCCTCTGCACAGTTTTCCTTACCCGTTTCCTGTCAACGGATCTTGACACATGAACCACAAGTGTCACACTCCAGATACCACTGCACTACAGCACGTTAAGTCCTCACAGGCCGACTTCTAATTCTTCTTCGCTATGAACTTCCTTGTGGCTATCTTCTCCGGAGAACTGACTCTCAACTGTTAGTTCCAGTGCTCTCTAATCCTAGTCAAAGTCACATTGCTACTGACGGTGAGTCAGTCAGTCAGTCTTGGTGTCGAGCCCAATCTGGGGCTCATTACCAGACATTTATTACTGTTTGACAGTTTCGGTCTTGTTATTGTGGGGCGCCCTCTCTGACGAGAGGACGGGTCTGTCTTTTGTCAGAGTCATTGTCTGTAGTAGTAAGTCAATTGTTATAATCTAAAGGATATTTACATCTTACATGTTAAACATGTTAATAAATGTATTAAATATATACAGGGCCTCTGTCAGTCCAGGCTCAGTACAGTAGATTATGCCCTGTTTCTGGTAGCTTTCGCTACAACGGCAGCCTAGTCACTTGAACGGTCGCATGCTTCACCGCCGCGAAGTTTAAGCCTCTTATACTTTCTATGTGAGGCTTCTCCTTGTCCAATATTGCAAACATTTTCGTTATTATGATTCTGAATGACTTCCGCTTGCTGCCTGCATATTTTTGTTATATAGTCGTATACGTATGGAATTTTGAAAGCCGTGTGTTAGTCGCGAACCTGTGTGCGCCTTGGAAAATTGCCAATGCTGCGGAGAGCCTTGTTCTGTAGCTCTGTTCCTACAGCTCTCAGCTCGCATTATATAGCCACGGCACGGAGCATATAGAAAACCTCTTCTATTCAGCATAGTTGCGTAACCTAGCAACTAGCGCGAATCTTATAATAATGGAGTCCCTATTGTTGTCACGTTCTTAAGGAAGAAGGTGCAAATAGGATATTAGTGGGAAAGCCAGAAGGAAAGAGGTTAGTCATAAAACCAAACCGTAGGTGGGGGAACAATAGTAAAATGGATCTTAGAGAGATAGGATGGAATGGTATGGATTGAATAGATCTGGCGCAGGATAAGGACTAGTAGAGGGCTCTTGTGAACACGGTAATGAACCTTCGGGTTTCATAAAATGCTGGGAAATTCTTGAGTGGCTGCAGAATTTGCGGCTCCTCCAGAAGGGCTCAGCTCCATGAGTGAGTGAGTGAGTAAGTAAGTAAGTAAGTCATTAGATTTTAGATTTGCTGAATATATACAAATAAATAAACTCTTTACAGGCTTGGCCCTTATGGTAGATCGCCATACAAGTCTACCCACTTAAGGAACACTTCATAAGTCAGGATAAATTCAAATAATATGCATTAAAATGAAAGAGGAAGAAAGCCCGATTAACGAAAATTACTCTGCACTTGCGGTATGACACTGAACCAAGTCTTCTCTAACTGGGCTCAGCAATTCCCCACAACCCCCCCCCCCCCACANAGGTCTACAAGATACCCTAGCGTGATCGGGAATCTGATTTTCTCTTCGGCTTTCTCGCTCCTGAAGCTATACAGCCTCGCCTCCGGAAGTGTTTTACCTTTTAACTTGATTTCCGGTAGGCTTATAGGATTACTTCCTAAGTCTTTACCTCCTTTTCCAGTAATATCATAAAACAGTGAAACGGTTTTGTCTAAATTTGGAGGAGAGCCTCTCCCTTCTTGCAAGTAGGCCGCTTCACTGCTCACTAGGGTCGGTAATGCAGCCCAGGCCTTCGTGACTGAACTGTTCTGCGCTCTCGTATCCAAGAGGGTTCAGTGTTGCTGCTTTCGGCGATGGGAGATGTTAATGGGATTGGAGAGAGGACGGAGCTACCTCATTGCAAAGCGGCCTCCGTAGTCTAGGGGTAACGTTCCCACCTCATGACTCAAGGTACGCGGGTTCAAACCCGGCGGAGGTCGTGGAATTTTTAAGGGCGGAAAAATTCAGGGAACAACTCCTCTGGGAGGGACTTTAAGCCGTGGGTCCCGTGTCATAGATTTACGGCACGTAAAAGATCCTCATGTCTCTAGGAGACCTCTGAGCAAAATTAGGCAACAATTTCCCGCCCAAGTAGTTTTCAGTGCCTCTGGTAGATGGGGGAAATATCAGGTACCGACGGCCGACCTCGTTGGCTGAACGGGGCTGATAGCACGCACCAGTACCGGTAGGGTATGGCGACAGTAGAAATTAAAGGGGGACGCACAATGGACCAATAACTGGTCTAAGTGCATGGGAAACCCACCCCCTCTAATAATTTTAAAAATAATAATACCTCATTGCAACGTCGTATCTCCATAGAAAAGAGATCGGTTCAAGAAAACATTGCAGGAACCACATAGCGTCACTATCGGTAAAGATTAAGGACAACAGCAGAGTACAGAATATTCAGGAGAAAATTGAAGCTCCCAAGTGAGATATTCCTTTCAGATCTCCTTACCGAAGATCTGTACACATTATTCCTCTCTTCTCTACGTGCTCCATGCACAGCCAATCTCATCCTCCGTAATATTTGGTAAGCAATGCAAAGTACTGTGCTCCTCATTATAATATATTTCCACCCTAATTTTAGCAGTGACAAAATTGACATTTAATGGAAATAGATAGAGAACTGAAAATTCAAATTATGTAAGACTTTCTAATTACAAAGACATGTTGCCTATTTATTCACCATGAACTAAAAATTGTAAATTCTTTGCACATGGATAAGCTCGCAAACAAATTTACGATTGGGTTCCCATGAAAGTTTGTTATGACTATAAATTCATTAGCAAACCTTTGAATATAAACTGCAAGAATGCCAATATCATGATATTCAAAGATTCAAAGGTTTAAAATTTTAATTACTGGCTTTCGTAGGAATGGACATACGCTTTTGTGTTTAAGAGGTTTGCTTTCATAAATCTCAATCATTTTCTGACCAGAAATTTTTATCGAAATGTTAAGAATTATTAAATTTGAAGCCAAATTGTTAATTCTGTCCTGAGGTTCGTTTTATTTTATGTAGTTTTAAATAATAAACAATTGTTCTATAGTTAATTTGTGACTGCACATCACTGGGATTTACTCCTGCTTTCTTAATAAAATATATTCAAACAGGAAGACATTTATTATAAGCAAAATATGTGCGCAAAATTGATATAGGCTTAAAATATTTTTATGCTTTTGAAGGATTCCAATTGATAAACTTTATGTGCTTCCTGTTGCACAAGTTTTTCTTCATTAAAATTCCCTCAGACCAGAAGGTCAGACGAATGCAAGCAAAAATGAACTGCAATGCACGGTTCTATAAGGGCCACAATATGGAATTCTGACTGGCAACTAATAAGTCGACCTCTCTAAATGTCGATGGCGAGTGACATGCTTATCATCATATCACGGATGTAATTGATATTTCAATTATCTGCATGTGTTATTCTGTGGAATCCAACTGCAATCAATACCAGTCAAAGAACCCATATCTGCTCCGATGGAAACGCGTTACAAAGGGTACCAATCACGCAGAAGCAGATGTTCGTACCTGTGTCCCGAGCTCCCAGGCTCTTTGTGAGCATCTACTGCGCATGCGGGGAGGATGAACTTACGTACTGTGGAATAATAAGGTAGGACTTATGCACTAGATTCATGTGGCTCGGGAGAGCGTCCCGTGGCGGGCTCCGAACATGGCAAGTAATGTTCCGGTTCAGTAAACAAAAGGGACTTATGAGTAGCTCTGAGATTAATAAAAGAAAAGGTAGAGCAATGCCTCTAACAGGCCATGGAAGCCCAAAGGTTACTGATGCTAGAGGATCCACATTCTTTAGATAGTCGGCTCACAGATGGCGGTGAGGTTGTCAGCCCTACGCGCCGGCTACCCTTTACCCCCATGAAGATTCCTGGTACTCATTTCTGTTAGAGGCTGAGTCGACCCTAGTGCCATAGTGCGGCTGGAAGGATTGGGTCAATTGAAAAATCCTTTGACCTCATCAGGAATCGAACCCGCCTTGTAGCAGTGTACCTCAATTAATTACGCTACCGGGCTGCGCCATAGCTCAAGCGATTAGCCGCTGACTTCCCACCGCAGCGGCCTGGGTTCGATACCGGGTCTGGTCAAGTGGGATTTGTGGTGGACAAATGGCGCTGCGGGGGGTTTTCTCCGAGTACTTCGGTTTCCCCTACCAATCTTCATTCCACCAAATTCTCCATCATCATAATCACCCGGGGCAGGTGGCCGCCGTGCTGAGTGGACCCACACCCTTCGGGTTACATATAATGCTGGGAACTTTTTGAGTGGCTGGGTAACATTTTTACTTCTCATTAAGAACGGGCATTCATGGAGCGAGTGAGTGACCCAGTTACTTGCTCAGTGAGTATGAAACCTCTGATTTATGCGGGCGTGGAGATTCATATTTCGGCCTTCTGGGTACTACAGTGTAATCTGATATGTATCTATCGACGTTTCGGAGGAATATGCTGCGCATATTATCAGACATATACCATGAAGATGGATGCAGCGTGTCCTCAGAAAATGTATTCCTCGTCTACCAGACTACACGTCACTCGGTTGCTTGAAATACAATCACTCGTCTGCAGTGCAACAGTCACCGAGCAGGTGGGCGTAGCGGCTAACACTCCGGAGGTTCTCGTTTCGAGTCTGGACCGGAGCACAGACCGATCTCAGGATTTCCAGGTTTCCTTCAGTCCGTCCTGCAAATGCCGGAATAATACCTCGATTAGGTTAGGACCGCTTCCTTCCGAATCCTTTCCCGTTCATTATTTGCCAGTCCCCCTACTATTCAATAGCTTACAGCCTAGCTACTAAAAGCGTCATTAAATAATCCACAAATAAATAAACAGAAGCGAGCGTGAAAATGCCACCCCACACTAAAAATGCCGGTAGGCGATGCGAGGGGACACGCGGTACCGTATTTGGTTGAGGCACTATGCTAGAAGCCAGAAGGTCGCAGGTTCGAGTCCTAATGAGGTAGATTTTCTTTCAATTAACCTAAGCCGCAATGTGGCCTGAGGTCGACTCAGCCTCTAACAGAAATGAGTACCAGGAATCTTCCTGGGGCTAAAGGGCTGCCGGCGCTTAAGACTGACAACCTCACCGCCAACTGTGAGGCGATTATCTAGAGAAAATGTGGGAACCTCGACGCCTCAGAACCACGGCCTGTTGCAGAGATGTGAGGCAATGGATATGCTCTAACATAAGTGATGTCTTTTGGTGGTGCAGCTGTCCTGGCAATGACACTACACACAGTGCAAATACAGGTCTGAACTGTGTATGATCGATTGTGTTTTCGATATGTTGATATCGATCGACATCTCTCAACCAACTTCAGTTCGTAATGAATACGACTGCATGAATGTTCTGTACATGCTGTGCTGGGAAACCTCATACAGAAGTCAGCTGCTACAGGTCTCGAGAAACTGCCATTATTTCTCTGTTGTCGCCTGTCTTCGCTAATGTAACAAACAAGTTCAGGAGGTCGTCACGGTTGGTCTTGTGCCTTTACAAACTTGAACTTGTGTTCTTTGTACAGCGGTATAACTAATTTGTATTGTGTGCTTTATATGAACAGCCCACAGAGGAAACAAGAAGCGGAACTGCGACGGGGAAACCTCCCTCGTGCGCACGGAGAAAGATAAAAATGGGTAGGACTACAAGAGTTTAATCCGAAATCTTGAAAACTACTTGGGAAACCTTGATGAATAAGGGAGGATAATATTAAAGTTGACATTGAATGGACGTGAACTGGATGCAACTGTCTCATGATACGGTTCAGTATCGGATTCTTATGAATATGTGGTCATGAAACTGAGGGTTCCGTGTAAGGTTGGAAATTTCTTGGTAAATTAAGCTACTCTGAACTTCCCGCGAAGGGTCTGTAAAATGAAATTAATAAGTAATCACGGTATTTTCCTGGACATTCTGAAGGAAACCGCTCTAAACCAGTACCCAGGCCAATATTCAAACCGAATACTTCCCAGATACACGGCTTATGGCATTACCTCTGAACAAAATTATGACAATTTACAGATAAGATGGCGCTTCACAGTGCGAAGACTGAAGACTGAAGACTTAGGCTTCTTGCTAAAAATACGATACCGGTACACAGGAACGACTATAACAAATCAAAACCTGATTCAGGAGGAAATTAAGAGGGACTGAACTCGGGTAATGCTTCCTACCATTCAGTCCAGAAGCTTTTCTCTTCGAGTCTGCTGTCTAAAAAGAGAATGAATTAGAATATACAAAATTATAATTTTGCCTGTGGTTATATATGAGCGTGATACTTGGTCTCTGATATTATTGGAGGATCACAAACTGAGGGTGCTGAGGAGAATGTTTGGACCGAAGAGGGATGAAGTGACAGGAGGTTGGAGAAAACTGCATAATGAGGAGCTTCATAACTTGTACTCTTCTCCAAGTATAATTAGAATGATCAAGTCAAGGAGGATTAGGTGGGCAGGTTATGTAGCACGAATGGGGGAGACGAGGAATGCGTACAGGATATTGGTGGGAAAGCCAGAAGGAAAGAGACCACAGGGAAGACCAAGGCGTAGGTGGGTGGACAATATTAGAATGGATCTTAGAGAGATGGGATGGGATGGTATGGATTGGATTGATCTGACTCAGGATATGGACCAGTGGAGGGCTCTTGTGAACATGGTAATGGACATTCGGGTTCCATAAAATGCTGGGAAATTCTTGAGTAGCTGCAGAATTGGCGGCTCGTCAAGAAGGGCTCAGCTGCACGAGTGAGTCACATGAAGCCATAAGCGGAAAGTACGTGCAAACGAACTGAAATCGAATTACCCTGTTGATTTGGTTAAACTTTTGAATTCGATTCTTGAACGTGTTCATAGGGCGATGTCATTTAACAAACAAGAAAACAGAGGCGAAGAGGAATATTAAATATTTCTTAACTCCTTAACAGAATGAACGATGCAGTCCATCTGGTTTGATCATGCCCAAAACTCTAAACACGAAAGATAAGCAGGCGTACCGCAGTGCTGATGCACTTCGCTAAAGGGACAAGGATTTAGAAAAACATTGAAATAGAGGGACAGAGATAAGTAACTAATATAATGGAGGCCGGTCACTGTAGCCGAGCGGTCTAAGGCATGCACTGTCTTCGCTCGCTCGAAAGCCGGGATCATGGGTTCGAATCCCACTCAGGGCATGGATGTTTAGTTTGTGTGTGTGCGTTTTTCTGTGTTTGTGTACAGGTAGAGGCCTTGCGACGAGCTGATCACCCGCCCAAGGAGTCCTACCGAATGTTTTAAGATCTAGAAAAACCGAAGTGAACGGAGAAGTTCATGGAGGTAGGCCTAGGCCCACTGGGGCTGTAGTGCCAAGGAAAAAAAAAATATAATGGAGAGTCATCCTTGATAACCTAATAGTAGCTCAGCTACTAAAAACTTCCTCTCGTTTTATGTAAACTGAAAGTTAATTATTGTGCATACATGAGTCGGCCCTATCCAGTTCATATCGCCCCATGCTACAAGACCATTTTAATATCTTCCTCCTATCTATGCCCAGATATTCCAATTTGTCTATCCTCTTCAAGAAAGAGACGTAGAGAAACAATACAAAATTTCGGACCTGGAACAGGCCAAAAATAATAATCCATGACTCCGAAGAAGAGAAAGCATCTCGCGACTTCATTTATAAATTTTTCCTTAAAATACTACGAGTACATCCCGAAGTTGAAATGTCGTTGTTAAAATGTGCCTAGTTTAACCAGTTATTAGTGAAGTTCGTGGAGCGCTAGGGCCACCGTTGGGAACTTCATACGTTCGTGCAAGAGAATTCTTTTTGTTCCGTATTCAGAAGCGAAACGCGACCTGCCGGTTGTTACGCTGCCTAGACATTCAGATCCAGGGAAATTTCGTGTTAGGAAGGCGGTGTTTGAATATTAAACGGGATTTGAATAAATTTACTTTGCCGCGTGAGAAGTTTAGAATTTGATGTGCATTGGTGAATTTGCGGTGCAAGGCGTTCAGACTGATCTGTGTAGCCTTGCCCCTCCGGCAGAACAATTTCGCAATAAATAATGTCATAATTAACGTATAAGTAAGTTAATTTAAGGAAATAAAATACCTGAAAACTATTATTATTTGTGTTTCATATGGGCGTCACTGTATTCCTCATGCAAACATTTCTCAAATTTATCTGTAACTTTAATTTTTTTTTTAATTCGCTTAGTAGAGGGTAGAGTCCAGTTGGGTCCACTCAGCACGGCGGCCACTGATTGGCGTATTGAAGCCTACCCCGGGTGATTATGATGACGGAGAATTTGGTGGAATGAAGATTGGCAGGGAAAACCGAAGTACTCGGAGAAAACCCGCCCCAGTGCCACTTTATCCACCACAAATCCAATTTGACCAGACCCGGGCTCGGGAAGCCAGCGACTAACCGCTTGGGCTATGGCGCGGCCTATCTGTAACTTAGTCAGTATGGCGATTGGCTACGCTCTAGACACGGTTCGAATCCCTGTAAGGGACTTCGAATTCCCCTCTTTGCCATTTCATCCAGAACTCTTGCAAAGAACTGGCCCGCAGTAAAGCGACTGGCCAAGAAGAGGTTTCTTGCTTCAAAATTCCGCTCAAGAAGTTACTCGTAACTTCACTGTGGCTTTACCCCGAGAGTAGAGTCAGGATATTTATATTTACCGCGACATCCAGAGTGGCTCTGGCACCAATCCAGTATCCTAATCAGCGGCTGCTAGGAGCGTGAGGAAGATCACTTACTTCCATCTGCTGCCTTAATTCCACGCTGCGTTCGCGTCTTTCGCGCGTGCCGCTTCGGCCCGCCCCAGAGCATCGGGTGCATTGGGCTCCACAAGACCAGTGGCCGGCATGAACTGAAATCATCCGGGTGTTTCTGGGTCTATCTTATCGATGTTACTAATGTGGGTTTCATCAACTCGTCTTCAGCAATAACCGGTTATCTGAAAGCGGTAACATCTGTTTCACATGAACTGGGTTCTCTTCTGAGCTAAACCCTTTCGAAAATTAAACTTTAACAAAAATTGCTTCATCTGACATCAAGCGACTTGTCTTGGCATCTCATTATATCTACATATTCAAGAGGCATTCGAGAGCATTGTTTCTCTACGTTTGTTAGTTCGTAGGGAATATCAATATGGTGTCCGTCCATTAAAGAAAGGCACCTCTCGCCAACCTCAAATGGTGGATTGAAACTGCATGAATTCCGGCTGGCACATCTGCGGTTCCTTCTGAACTACGGTATTTCTATTACGTCCACTGAGATGACGTTAAAGAAAAATTAGCAGCTAGAATTTTATGATCTGCTTCAAAATATCATTACATAATTCGTGCTGATAGCCTGGATAAAATCGCGGATTTCTTAAGTCAGGAAAATCTGTAACTACGCCAAGATTCGAACTGATACCTTCGGACACAAATTTAGAGCACCTGTGGTATATCTACAAATTAGTAAAAAGCAGGTTAGAGAAATATACTAACCCCGGAACTTTGTGGACTCGGCCAAGATTGCTATCAGCAGGAAATTGTCTTGAGCGCTGAATAACAGCGGAATGCGAGAGGCAGGTTCCGCACATGATCTTGAAGGCCCCGTTTGTTGTCTGGAAATAAAAGTTGTTCGTGTGTGTGTAAGTTGGTCCACCATGGAATAAAGACGCATGGGGGAAAAGAGGCAAACCTTCGGAAATTCTTAACTTCGTCACTTGATGGAGGTAAATTGTCAGTTTCGCGCTCCAGCCTCTTTATGCCCGAGGAGACAGTCCTGATACACAGGAAATTGATTGCGCTCCGCTATGCACAGTCGCGGCCAGGAATTGAATTCTGGTAATCCACTTCGTAATTAGTCATTTTAATGAGTAAGTAATCCAGAACCATCATTTGCTAAGCAGTTATTTCATTTAAAGGAACGTGTGGTATTGCTTTGTGCGAGGTAGGTCCCATATGGATACTGGCGCGCCTTGCCTGCATACTTAAGCGTATGATTGAGTTGTATTGATATGCCACACTACAAATGTACTTTCAGCATAATTCAATAGGAATTGCTTTTGCGCCATGGCGGTCAAATTACTCTTATCGTAAGCAGACAACGCACTGAGGGCTGGAGTGAGGGAGGTAACATTATCCAGCGACCTAGTCACTTCGTCCGTTTAGGGGTTTAGAATTTACTGCATTGTTGTACGAGCTTTCAACATTAATGACATAACACCCACCCCAGTAATTACTGGATGTAAATGACAGTGTCCGAAAATATATCCCCATATCATCGCTACCATTGTCAGAAGCAAAACAGCAGTCGGCGTCAGCTGTGCCTTCTATGAAATGAAATGCGCCCCAAGAATGTGCATACTCTGCAATTTCCACGTGTTTTATGTACGAGTATGACGTCAGCTCTTCGGGTTTCACAGAGGAAGGACACTTCCTCACTGCCCCGAGAACTGCTCCTTCTTCTGTGAAAACTTTCAATCATATTGATGAAGCTCACAGAAATTCTACCAGGTACCATAACCACCCTAAGTTGGCCATTGTAATCTGAAGCATTATCCAGCGAAAAGTACGCTGCGACAATGAGCTGTACTTGCAGGCAATAGTCTCCCCACCCCCGCGAGTCTATATGGCTGTTGGTTGAACCAGGCCCCGCTCGGCGAGTTAATTAATGCACTATCTGCCAATTAGACGCTTTTTTACGCGCCTTTTCTCTTCGTACAATGGGGGTGAGTAGGGGGGGGAGAGAAAGACGGCCCTGGCACAAAACAATTTCGGTGGAGGATGAAGAGGAACTGATACCATCAGTGAAATGTATTTTTTGCTACAGCAGTTCAGTGCGTTTGTGTGTCTTGCAGTGCACTAACTTCCGTGTTAAAGAGCCTACACTGCTCATGACGTTCATTATACGTACGCCTGTACATAGAAGATTCATCTCACACACACACACACACACTTAACAATATTATTGTAAAAATCGAGCACGTTCTTCTATAGGTAACGCCTTGCACTAGTTTTAGGGAGGGGCTCGGTTCGATTCAAGGGCGACACAGCTGCTGCCTGCCTCACAGGCTTTTCGTGGTGCCCCTCCGTGCCACAAAAATAGTGGGATGTCTCAATCGGAAAAGACAGCTTCCTTTCCAAATTATCCAGTTCTTCATAGGTCAGTAACCCTCCAGTGCCCAGTCGCGCGATACATTTCGCAAGTTTGGGAGCCGCATACAAGCGTTAAGTAGATGGTTTAGGTACACGCTTTCCTCGTCGCAGACTTTCTGCGCATTGGCCATATGTAAATGGGAGCACGCGGTAGCGTAGTTTGTTGAAGCATTATGCTACAAGCCGGAAGTTCGCGGGTTCGATTCCCGATGAGGTCATTGGATTTCAATTGACTTGGTCCTTCCGGCCGCACTATTGTCCTGGTGTTGACTCAGCTTCTAACAAACATGAGTACCAGGAATCTTCCTGGGGGTAAAAGGCGGCCGGCGCGTAAAACTGAAAATCTTACACTCATCTATGAGCCGATTGTCTACAAAATGTGGGAACCGCGACGTCTCAAAACCCTATGGGCCTTCACGGCCTGTTAAAGGGATAGGTTTACTTTTTAACTGTATGTAACTGAGGGACCGACATGTATTTTCCGCGAGTCGCACTAACCGTTCAAATGAATTGCACCAAATTTGTGCATGACAACATTAAAAATGTTTAATGTAAGAAATATGCAAATAGATTATTTCAGTGTAGTTAAAAGACACTGCAGTGAAGAACTCATAGGCTATGTAATAATTCATAAAATATGGGATAATCTATTTCAAACCGCTTTTCCTTCAGAGTGTTTGGAGATATTTTAATGCTTATAAATACGAGTACATGACGCCCGAAAGCCGGAATAGTGGCGTCAGAATAGACGTTCATTGCTAGGCAGCGAGTCGGTAGACATATTCACAACAGTCGAATAACTTCTGTTGCTATGCAACGGTGCTGTAAACAAGACTGCTCAATAATAGAGAGGCTGTGTTTTATACGTGGTCCATGCAAAATGGTTATAAAGAAAATTTCAGTTGAGAAGAGTTAGCCGAGTTTCGAGACTGCACCCTGCCAGGATATGAGCTTAGGAGCAGAGGAATATAACTGAGCTGAGTCTTCGGAATTGGCAGCTGCAGAATGAGGGCAAGAAAGGAATTGGGCTTCATGTGTGATTTAAAGTGACAGCGGGACTGTTATGAAATCCGTTGCCAGGATACGACCAGTGAAGACTGAGTACACTAGTGTGTGTATATGTGTAGATCAGCGGTAGCGCTGTTTTGACTATAGTCCCGATTTGCATGTATAAGGTGTCAATAAATTCAATCATCCCATCCAAAACCCACCCTATAAGTCACGCACACCCCTTAATACGTGATGATATAATATAGAAATAAGACCAGTGCACACTGTGCATGTATCGGTAATCAGCTTGTCCTGATAGACCTTTCCGTAGCTGTTAGGGTTCTCTGGTCTCCAGCACTGTCTATCATACATGGATTCAAAGTCCCTCTCAGGTGTGAGGAATGACAGCATTTCGGTACAAAGTGTTTTGATCCTTTATTTTAACGTCAGAGTGTTCTCAAAGGCTGAAAGTGCACATCGTAACCACAGAGAATGCTTAGGGTCAGAATGGAACACCGACTTACCAGGCCACTAAGAGAACACAAACGAATTTAGACGCTATCAGATCTCAGACTACCAGAGGATTAGAAGCAGCGGTGTTTTACAAAACAGTGGCCGTGACGAGTCCTGTCAAATCCTTCAACAGTGGACAATACCTTATTAACTTAAGTTTCTTTAAGAGACAGAAGAGAAATCTGTTCTTAATTGAACTTCCGTTCATTTCGCTTATTTTCATTTTACAGTGGAACCACGGTTAAATGAATAGCACGTCTGCTTCGTATTCGGTAAGTGCTGGCTTCGAATCTCGCCCTGCCGACTAGCTCTTCTGACTGAGGGATTTCGTGGCTTTCCCCACTAATGGCGGTAGCTGAAACATGTCATAACATCTTCATTTCAGATCATTTTAAATTTATCTTGCATACAATTATCTTACATTTCGATGCTACATAACCTAAACAGCTGAAAACTGTAGGCAAGTAAAAATAGGATCCATCATCCAGCCTCATCACACAAAGTAAACAGTGACAGATGACACATCCTGTACTTATGTGAGATTGTTTTAGACACAGATAACAAGTTTACATTGCTGGAACACACTTGAATTTGTGTTCCGGTCCCTCTCTATGTTTAGGTATTTTATTACCATCATGATTGCCGTCGTAGTTGCATCAGCCCGAGTGTTCTTTCCTGAAAAAGTCATCTTTGCTCAAATTTTCTATCCTCGCATTCCCCTATATGTCTCACTAAACACCACATGCGCGAGGTGAGCGCTCCTCGTACTCTGGAGTCTCCGTTTCGGACCTCATCATGAAGACGGACAATCCTGGTTAGTACTTTTCATAGTCATCCTCAGGAAGACTGTGTGAGCCCCACAGCCAGTCTGGGTGCCGTGCATTGGCCGTGATTCCAAAGTAATTTATTCCCGATCATAATAGATGAAAGTGTAAGAAAATAAATTCTTTATTTATTTCGTCAAAATATCGCAATTAAGATAAAAAGAGGAGTAGAGACAAGAGAAGAAAGATTTAATTTAAATCAAACTTTTCTATTATAATGCGACTATTAAGCGTCAAGTCTACATTACACATACGCCTGCATGTGTGATTTGGCTTTAGTGCGTTGAATAACAGTGAATAGCAGAATTTTAATATGGGTCGTTCATTACTTAGCATATACTTCTAACACCTCGCCAATTTGAAAAAGCATCAGCCAACAGCGAACAGCTTATTTTCACGTGTAGGGCGGTACGCGTGACGAAAATAACGGATTCCAGATCGGATGATTGGATTTATTGGCACTTCGGTTATCATCACTCTTAATTGCAATCAGTACGGCGCTATCGCTGATTTATACACTTTACAGTTCACCGTTACACACCCATTGGGTTCTCAGTCTTCACTAGTCGTATCCCGGTAACGGAATTAAAAGAGTCTCACTGTGACTAAACCTGCAAATCACACGATAAGTCTACACAGGCCTACTTCTAATTTCTCAACTACAAACTTCCCGATAACTGACTTCAACTCTCTTAGTTTAATTCTCTTAACAGAGAAACGGGTACTTCAAATCACTATGAAGTCTTCTTGTCACTTCTTGTTCAATCACCCTTGAACCTTGGAAGTCAACTGCAACTGCACTCCGCCTACTACTGCTGCTTAAGAATTCTGTTCACATATATATACGCGGCGCGCCCATGCATCACAGAAAGAATATGTCACGTGATGGCTAACCAGCCAGTCCATAGGCGTGCTGACTAGATCTACAGCGAACATGTCACGTGATCGTTAAGTACTGTTGTGTGACGTCACCGCGGACACAAAGAAAACACTACTCTAGTATTGTTGGACGCGTGTGTGTTGCAAGCGTTGTCTAGCAATGGACGTCACAGCATATTTTTTTGTTGTAAGGGAATAGTTAATCAGAGTCTTCATTATTCAGTATAAGGGACTTCTGGGTTTAGGGCATGCAACTTTCCTCTCTCGCATCTGACAACATTTGTTCTTAAAAGTAATTTGCAAGTCATGGATGTTATCACGTCATTTATAATTCAATGCCAAATCTCCTGTTGCATGTACACTTCATACTTTTATCGTCTCGTTTATAACAAAAATTCCTAGTAGAACTAACCAGTTCGCATGTTTTATTGGCAAGTAGCAGTACACAAAAAGTTATACTGTCAACACCACAAAATGATTTGTGTGAATAAGTGTGTGTGGGGTACACCAATCATTGCTTACTGAAACCAAAACAGTCGCTGTGTATGGACAGTCCAGTTTCGGTATTCGCTGCAGCATGATTATATTCAGTATTCATATGAGAGAAAAGGGGAAAAATTGCAACAGTTTAAGCATGACATGCATGCAGTCACAGGCACAGGAATATAACAGAGCGCTGATTCTGAGTATTTTATCATTATTAATGATGCAGATGCACATCAAAATATTTTAACTAAAAAATGCTAATAAATAAAATCTGCTCTTATTCAATTTTCCCCTACGCTATTATGGCTCCTATCCCTCTTTCTCTCTTTCCTGTTGCTTCCACTTGGAACATCCCTGAAACACTTTGTTTCACTTCAGTTTCTCAATCGTAAGAGCATCGGTAGGACTCCTTGGATGGAGGATCAGCCCGTCGTAAGGCCTCTACTTAAACAGGACAACATAAACACAGAATATACGCAGACGGACATCCATCCCCTGAGTGGCATTCGAACCCACGACCCCAGTGTTCGAGCGAGCGAAGGCAGTGGCCACTGTGATTGACACCCTGATGGCTGGGAAATGATACAAATACAATATGAAACCTCAATTATAAAAGTAAATACATCTTAGTATCGCGGAGATATATGTTGTGAAAATCGCTTATATTGTCACGAGTTTATGGCTCCGTGACTAATAATAACGGGTTTCAGATTGGATGACTGGATTTATTAACACATTCTTGTACAATTCATCTTAATTACAATCAATTAAAATAAAAATCTTCAGCCGAAACTTCTTCCTTGACTGCCGAGGACTCGCTCCATTCTCGTTCTCCGACTGTTTTGATTCTGTTCTGTACCCCTTATATAGTATTGAGGCAGGCCCCAAAGAAAACACCGTCTCTCAAAAATTCGTAGGGGTGTTTACCCCTCCGCTGCCTAGAAATTGACGCGCTATTTTTCACGATACGCTTCTGCGAGAACGTATTTACCGAGTCGTTGCCCAGCAGCGGGTCTACATGTCACAATATTAACGTTATGCTGATTTCTAAATCGACAGCTTATAAAGTGACCATCTTAGAATTTCAGAGTCCCACGCTGAAGACTGCTAGCGTAATTAGAAACCTGTAGCCAAACAAATTATAAACAAATCTTACCTAGATCACAGCAGCTGCCGACAAAAAGCTGTAGTGTTGCTTATTACATGACACTGCCAGTATACAGACTACATAGAGTAGAGTGACGGTATGATTGGGCCGTAAGATTCACACCGCGGCGACCGGGTTCGATCGCAGGTCGTGTCATGTGGGATTTGTGATGGATGAAGAGTTCTATAATCTGGGATATAACACCGTGTAGTCCGTTGAAAGTAAACCGGCTTTCGGAGAAATATGTCGCCTCCATCTTCAGGATTGAAGAATAAGGCAAACAAGAAAAGTCCTGCTTCCTTGGCTTCCTCACCAATCCTGAATACGGAGGCGAAATTTCCCTCCGAGACGTCGGTTGACTTTCAACGGACTACGCGCCTCTATATCCCCGTGGTCAGAACTCTTCACAGCAACCGGCCTGAGATGTCTGTTCTCAACAAACAGCTCATGGAAACATACATCTGGTGAAGCTGACAGTCGCCACGGTAGTCAATAAGTTACCCATTTTTATGGAACTCCAAAACTCATTTCCGTGTTCATAAATTCACGCCTCTGAATCCAGTCCGTCCCTTTTCCATTCTTAGGCCGTGTCCAAGAATTTGTTCTACTCCGAAGTCCTGTGTTTACTAAGTGCCTTGCTACAGTGTGATCTCTCGCTAGGAAGCCCAAATATTCCTCAATAACTTCATAATTTTTGTATGGTTCCCAATGAAAATTGACATGGACGAAATTTCCGTCTATCGAAGGAGAACCATCACACCCCTTAACGAAGTGGACTGTACCCGTGACGTCGAGACGTGACTGCCAAGCAGACGTCTGACTCAGTGTACAGTGATTGCGTGTCCCGGAAACATGTACTCCGCTGAACAGTGTGTCTTGATGTCCGTGAATATTGTGCGAACGGGTTCATTTAAAAATGTCAAAGGGCATTTCGGAATAAGTGTGTTGAAGTAAGTGTACCGACAACATTCTGTATTCACAAGTGGGTGGGAAAGTTAGAGACAACCGGAAGTGTTTTGACCCTACAAGCAGGAGGCCGAAAGATGTGTGATCGCAACACGCAGGATGTAAGTACATGCCAATTTTCATAGGGAACCAAACAAAAATTAATAAGTTATTGAGTAATGTTTGGGCTTCCTGGCAAGAGAATCACCCTGTACATCTGATACTCTGAGGAGAGGGTAAATTTCTGCCCGACCCTTCAAGCTGAAGGCTCATTCGCTTTCGGCTCTCCGTTACTGCTCAGTAAACATAGCTAGGAATATGTTTACTGAGCAATAACGGACAGCCTAGCTTGCTCCAGTACTGATATCCGTCTTCACTGTTCACAGCCAAATAAATAATACTACAACATGCATAGCTAGCAACGGCCTGGTAAACACATTTCTTATTTAGATCAGTAAACTATGGAAATAGGGTTTTGATATGTGCAGTGTAAATTTAATTGATTAGAAGCCGATATCCATGACAACAGACCTCCAAAGCAGGCTAACAGCGAGGAACGCGATAATTCTCCTGTTGTAGGAGGTTGACCCTGATACGATTCGACCAGAACCTACCTCAGGAAGAGAACTGACCAACAGGAGACAGAATGCGGCAGAACACAGAAGAAGAAATCGGAAGTCGGAAATGAAGTCTTTAGTTTATGTGGTGTCATCAGTGTTCGTAGTTACGAAGTGTTACAGTCACAGTAAGATTGTGCTACAACTAATTGTAGTTCCGCCTGGTGAATATCCAATAAATCGATTCTTCTAATCCGGAACTCATTAATTACTTGTCGCGTTATATAAATAAATATAAATAAATACGGACACCGTTCTATCTACGATACTTTGTCATATAAACCCGTTGCTGAGCAGAGACCTCAAAAAGGACAACCAGTACAGCCGATGTTATGCAATAGGTGGATAAACAAGCACCGTTACTAAGCAACAGTCTAGATATTGTTGGACTATAACAATGGAAACGGTGTTTCCCATGTCGTCCGTGCCAAGGTGGTATAAATTTGAAGCACCAAGTTACTTGTCAGGAGATCAGCTGAGTGAAGTGATGTCGAGTAGCTGGTTGGTGAGAGAGAGACTTCAGTTATCAGTTAAAAGTCTGCATGTGAAGAGAAGATTAGGGGGTTGGTGAGAAACGGCCGCCAGCCTGGGACACGGTTCGTTTGTCAGTTGGCAAGAGATCTACACGGGAGGCTGTGACAAGAGTACCCGAGTGCAGGAAGATAAATAATCTGCTTCGGTAGAAGCCGTTAGCTGAAAACGGCTATGGGGACTGTAATACATTGAGGACGCTAGTCTGTGTGTGTGTCAGTGATCTGTAAATTGTAGTTCCGAGTGGTGTGTACACCATAAAATGCATGAAAATACATAGTGACAACATTGATTCTGTATCACAAGAAAACTAGCAATATATGTGTCTGCTTGACCGTGTCTCACGGTGTTGTCGCTTGCAGATTTACTTATACTTCTTCAACCCTGAAGATGGGGGCGATACGTTCCTCCGAAACGTCGGTTAACACCACATATACACGGTGCCAAATCCCAGAAGACTGCTTTCTTCATAGTCACCGCCGTGAAAGCCTCAAATCTTACAATATATGTGTAATTTGATAAGACTTAGAAGTGTGTGACGCTGGTATATGAACACAACTACTGTGTTTCTGAATATTATCAATCATCTTGTTTTTTATTTAAAACTGATTTCTGGATATCAGGAGACAGAATCCAGTCTACGAAACGTCATGTTTTAAATAGAATGTTTAATGCCCCAAAACATAATAATTGTGTAATTATTTTGCTTATTATATCTTCTTACGGGTGGTCGTTTCGTGTGGTGTGTGTGTATTATATCAAACTTTTCTATAATTCGTCTGCTTATTTATGTTGCTTCATTTAAACGTAATTATCCATTAACGCTGTATACTCTTTTCTCAGACTGTACATCCTTCATCTCAAACCGTCATGCAACCCGCTTTATTCCAGACAGCAAGCAACGTTAACCAGTTTTACGTTACTCCCTCGGCAAGGTTTCTCAGCCACTTTTTTTTTTGTGATGGATCTACTTTTTCAAGTTCATCCGAAAAACATCGTGTGTCATCATGCTTGTTGTGCCTGGGAACAAAACATGTGCCACGAAAGAGAATACATTTACGAGCTCACTCTGAAATATAGATCAGCCGTGACGCCTTCCACAGTCCTCGACACTTTCTCTTTAGCATAAAAAGAAATCCTTTTGGTAAATGCATGTGAGTCTTTCATTTCAGGAAATTTAAGTATAATAAGGATTCAAATCTCGCCCAGGTCGAGGATGTTTGTGAATTTTTTGTCAGCAATAAACAACCCACTAATCGGCAATTACCCCATTCAGTTTGCTTTCTAAACTGGCAGGCCTGTACTTCGAACAAGAACGTCACAGCCATGTAAACACTGAGAGGCGATTCGCAGGATAAAACGTGACGTTTGCATAAACGGCAGAACAGCCATGCGATTGGAAGAACGAAGTCTAATTGCTTCCATGCGTAACGCTCACTGAAGCCTCAACTGTTCGAAGTGCTCAATGAGTTTCACATTAACCGTTTAGATTCCAAATCGAGTTATATCTTCGATAATATGATTTTGTTTGTTAGCCTGCTCTCCTTATTTTGAAAAAGAAGTTCTGCAAAGAACCGGCCACCTATTTTAATTTGATGTTACACAAACCGCATGGAAAACGACGCCTCCAATAATTCTTCGTTGCCGCGAGGACGTCTTCATGGAGTTGTTACTTAGCAATGATAGGGGATACACAGAAACACACTTCCAAAAATATTCTATTGTTATGTGTATTTATTGCTGCTGCAACATTTTCACCGATCCGTTACCTAGCAATGAAAAGACGGATACACTTTACCGAGCCTTTGCCTTCCAACTGTAGGAGAGATACAAATACAGACACACAGACTGATGAGACGGTTTTGTGAAGTATGCCGTTCAGATGGGCTCAGGCGCCATGATACTCATACCAAATTTCATAAAAATTGCTTGAGGAATTCAGAAGTTAATAGGAGAGCATTTTTCAGGAGGGGCCCACTGAAATCGTACGAAACCTCAGCCAGAAGAGCCTGTGTCCTGGCTGTCATTCGAACCGAGCACCTTTGGAATACAAGTCCAGGGCGTTAGCTCTACGCAAGTTTATTCGGTGGAAATGCAATTGTGCATATCATTCGGAAGACATG
This sequence comes from Cryptotermes secundus, assembly GCF_002891405.2. Lineage (NCBI taxonomy): Eukaryota > Metazoa > Arthropoda > Insecta > Blattodea > Kalotermitidae > Cryptotermes > Cryptotermes secundus. Next base: position 1,014,064 of record NW_019737986.1, read on the forward strand.
AAATATAGTCGCTTAGTTGATCAAGAAGCTTGCCAGTCTTTATGGAGCCCGTCGGGCCATTTCTTGCTCTGAGCCGCACAACTGAGCAACCTACCACTTGAAAATCGTTTTAATAGGAGGCCTGCCCTAGGTCTAAAATTTTAGATTAAACTGTTGATTTATTTCTAATCTCACCTAATGTGCTGCATGCACCGCCCCTCTCATCTTAATATCTGTAGCACCGTGTACATTAGAGACCAGCGCCACTGCTATCTCGCAACAGAGCAGTGCCCCCTGCAGTATGTACGACCCGCAGTTAATGGCCAGCGTGTGTGCATCACATTCGGCAGAAGCGCAAAGGGCGACTGGGCAGGGCTGGGTCTGTCAAGATCGACGTCCAACACGTAAAACCAACTTGATGTACATTCGCTTCTGTCGTTGGATTGCAGTCATAGAAAACGCGGACCTCAGGGAAAACGTAGTGGTCTTATACATTTAGCTCATGCAGTACGTAATTACTCTCAGAGTCTGACAGATGGCGTTAATCGCCATTGATCTCGATGCATCATTGTCGCTGGAGCGCTTTCAAACCCACCCACACATGCAGTACATGTGCGCACTTTCATGTACTTGTATATTGTAGCTTTGAGCGGTGTTTGCCGAAATTGTCTTAAAATAAAGAAGAAATATGGAAGGGGGGCGAAAAGGGAATGACGATAAAACGGGTAAAAAAGACTGAAAAAACTGGAAAGGAAGGAGGGAAACAGACAGAGCTACGACGGAAAAAAAAAGTAAGAAATTATTTTCCCCGAGAGGTCAAACTTGCAGACTGTGTAAAAATATCACGGCCATATCGTGGCATTTTGTAGTTACCAGTTTCATATCTATAGCAACGGTGAAACTTTCTGTTGGATTTCCGTCTGGCATGACAGCAGTGTTTATATTTATTAGAGCAAAAACACTGGCATGTTTTGATGGATTTCTTTTTTAGTGCACTTAATAACCTGTTAACCTCCACTGACTCTGAATTTTATCCTTTTTTTTAATTGCTAGTGGGGTGGAACTGAGTCCCTTGTACTGCGGCCACTTCTGGCCTATTGTACCAGCCCCAGATGATAGGTGAGGGTGATTGTGGAGCAGTTGGTGGAATGAAGATTGGCAGGGGAAACCGAAGTACTCGGAGAAAACCTGCCCCAGCGCCACTTTGTCCACCACAAATCCAACTTGACCAGATCCGGGATCGAACCTGGGCCGCCGCGGTAGGAAGCCAGCGACTAACAGCTCGAGCTATGGCGCGGCCGAATTTTATCCTTACTCGTATGAATACAACTGCTCTGGAAGTGGAGATGCAGTGCAGCGAGCTATGTTGACTTCAACCAGTAAAACGGTACAGAGTGATCCTTGGAAGTTAGTACTCATAGCTATTTGTGTAGCTGATAAATTAACTTCCTGGGAACCCGAATTCTCATTGCCGTGTTCGCTGTATCTGTTGTCTAGTGGTCAGAGTTCCTGGCTACAGATCCAATGGTCCGGGTTCGATTCCCGGCGATACCAGATTTTTTCTGAGAAGTAGTGTGTCTGGAACGGGGTCCACTCAGCCTCGTGAAGATAACTGAGGAAGTATTTCAAGGAAATAGCGGCTCCGGTCTAGAAAACCGAAATTATCGGACGTGGGGATTCGGTGCGCTGACCACGCGACACCCTCTATACTCTAAAGTTGGCACTAACTTCGCCGAGAAGCGGCGGTCGCTGGGTCGATATAGTTCGCTTGCGGACTCAAGCCACGGAGTTTTATTTTTGTTTTGTGTTCACTATGTTGAGAAGGCCGATCACGGTAGCCGAGCGGTCTAAGGCATGCACTGTCTTCGCTCGCTCGGAAGCCGGGATCGTGGGTTCGAATCCCACTCAGGGCATGGATGTTTGCGTTTTTCTGTGTTTGTGTACAGGTAGAGGCCTTGCGACGAGCTGGTCACTCGCCCAAGGAGTCCTACAGAATGTGTAAGATCTAGAAAAACCGAAAAGTGAACGGAGTTCATGGAGGTAGACCTAGGCCCACTGGGGCTGTAGTGCCAAGGAAACCAAAAATATGTTGAGAAGAAACTCCACGAGCGAGGAACCAGCGCGAATATGTGCTCACAGACCACTCTTTTTTTCTTCTACCCTGAAGAAGGATACGTTCCTCCGGAACGTCGGCCAACACCACATCTACACTGCGCCACATCCCAGAAGACTGCTTTCTTCTTAACACAGTACTTCTAAACTTCAGACTTGCTCCTACGAAACAACTCTGAATTCTGTTCGAACCTGAGGAAAAGTAAACACCTAGCGCAAACAAGGCAATTACGTAAGCCGCCAAGCACATGGCTGCAGAGGCAGAGGTGTCCGGGCTGTGAATGTACGGTTTCAAACGTGGATTGCAGTTCTGCGAATTTAGACCTTAACGCACTCAGCCATCGGCACCAATTCTGTACATGTCACTTCCTTGGGCGCTCCCTACAGGACGAGCGGGAAAGTCCATTAGCTGAGATACGGGTTACAGGCCTCCGTCCCACAATGCAAACCCAACCACTGCCCCGCTACTTCTTGTGACACATCTCCTGAGAAATCCTGAGTCCACTTATAAATAGAGCCTGAACACTGGGGTCGCATTTCGTGCGAACCGGAAATAGTGCGAAATAAAAGATGTTAATACATCTCACTTTGTGCGCAAATTTTGAAATAACACGAATCCGAAGAAATTCGGCAAGAAATATTTGTTTAGAAACTTGTCTTGAACTGTGCGAGGTCTTGAGGAAAGCATGCTGCATAAGGTGAAAGAGCATCGTGCCTAAGAGTACGGAGTTGAAGACTGGCTACAGTCCGCACTGGTTGCCCCTACAGTAAACTGTAATAAGACGAAACAGTGGTAAGAATGTACCTTAACTCATACATAAAACTTAAAGAATGCAGGAAAAAAATACTGACCTACTCCTGCTCATCAATAAAGTCAGATCGTAAAAACGGAAAGACCTGGGTTATCATTACACGTCCTTTGTGCTATTTCTCACTGTAGTGGCGCATAGCGACATCACGCATAAATACCAAACACATTTATGCATTTAACTGTAAATGGTTGCTTAGAGACGAAACAGAAGCAAATCTAGATCGGTTTGTTCGTTAATTAAACAGTACATGACCTGCTGTCAAGCATCAGGCAGACAGCAAGGAAGAAATGGGCCAGACAGAGTTTTAATGACGTGAATCAATATGTTCTTGCATTCATTCCAGCTATTGATTAATTAATTAATTAATTATTACTTTCGGCCTAGGTATGCACTAAACGAAGTGTACGTCTGGCTCCTCCCTTCGTAAATACCTGCCTAATCATTTTGGGGCAGCAGGGGACGCACGGTGGGCAACATATTCCTAAATCTTTAGAACCCGAAGGTTCATTACCGTGTTCACAAGAACCCCCCCCCCAAACACACACACACACACACACACACACTCACACACTGCATTCTATCCTGACCAGCTGGATCCAGCATGCACCTCTCTACACTATTTCCTTGAAATCTGTTATAACATTATACATTCGTTTAAGTGTAGGCCTGACCGCCTCTGGTCTAGTGGTCAGAGTTCCTGGCTACAGATCCAGGGGTCCGGGTTCGATTCCCGGCGCTACAATATTTTTTCTGAGAACTAGTGGGTCTGGAACGGTGTCCACTCAGCCTCATGAGGATAATTGAGGAGCTCTTTCAAGGAAATAGCGGTTCCGGTCTAGAAAACCGAAATTAACGGCCGTGGGGATCCGTTGCGCTGACCACGTGACACCCTCTATCCGCAAAATTTGGCACTAAATTCGCCGACAAGAGACGGTCGCTCGGTCGGTGTAGTTCGCTTGCGGACTACAGGGTACGGAGTTATATTTAAGTGTGGGCCTGAAGCTGGCCTCCAACAGTTAGAAACATCAGGACGCGTAGCCAGCACTGGGTGATACGTAAAGCTGGAGAGTTGAGTTTCTAGAGTCAGCTGGAACTCAGGGCCAGCCGGCCAGCCATGCGCGTGGTTTAGGCGTCATTTACGGGGGCATATCATTTGTCTGAAACCGCAGAAGAACCGCGTTGCGATGGCGGACATACTGCTTGCTATCCCGCCAATGCTAAAGGTCACGACATCAATTCCCCACACGTAACATTCAATCACGTGTTTATTATTTGATGAACAATAAGATAACAGGATAATTCATTAGACGAACAAGTGTTGTTGACGCTAATTAGAGTGAACTGGTGTGTAATGAGACACAGGGTGTTTGCTACCTGAAGTGCAGCTTTCTAGGTAGGCGCGTCAGATAAGCGGGAATGATAGAATCGTGTCACAAAATTGCACCGATGTCAGATGCTTCAGCAGCCCGATCTCCAGTCTGTGAGCCTTAAGCAAGACTTGCAAATAAAGCCAGTTTTTGAGAGGCCATATTCAGGTGGAAGAGTCGGACGTCCCTCTAGTGAAGTCGGGCCGACTCACAGAGCATAAATTCGCTTCAAGAGAGGAAAGTCTCTGTTCATTGTTACTATACCATTATTTTGTTGAACAGTGGAAAATATGCAGCACAGCTCCTGTATAGTGCATGAGCCACTGTCAAAAACAGTTATAGCGTACATAACTACATTTCTGTCCATGCCCACTGCCATCTTTGTGTCTTCTGGAGAATGTTCCGGTGCCCGGGAAAATTTGAAGATATCAAGGACGGGCTCAATGATCGAGTTATCGGAGTTCGAGTCCCGGTAGGATCAAGCATTTTCTCCTTCTAACGTCGTCCAGGCGTGGGGAATCCAATATGTGCCGGGGGAAGCTCTTTCCCCGGGGGTACAGCGGCCGGTGCGTGAAGCTCACCACTCCCCTCCGACTGGTGCGAGGTCAAGAAAACGTGGATCTATATATCCACTCCCCCATACGTCTTCATGCTCAATTAGTTAAGCACAGGAACAACTTTATCGTCTTAGCTTTTATAATTCCTTGTGTATTGAAAACTTATCATGAAGTTAACGTTCTATTGACCAGTGCTCAGGAGCTATAAATATTTACATTGTGTTCATATGTCGCATTATTTGAGGGAACATAATGGCGGCATATTCCCTGAAAGCAGCCTGTTACTGCTTGGCTATTTTGTGCGGCAGTATGCTGAAAAACAGTATTTTCGAGAAACGCCTCTATATCAGGACACAACATAGAAACTGTCTGTAATCTTATTACACTGTCCGTTCTTCGGTGCCTGCTGTAAATGTGTAGTTCAGTACGTCACAATAACAGCTTTAGGGACCGACATTATTTACATAAACTGACATAAAACCGAAAGGTTAGGGTAAACACTTACGATGTAAATAAGAAATTAAATCATCCGATAAGCAAGAAATGAAATGTGTTAATTTGTATACTAAACTGAACTAACTTATGAAGTTGAGCCCTTATTGAGAAGCCGCTAGTTGTGCAGCTACTCAAAAACTTCCTAATAATTTATGGAAACCGAAAGGTCATTACCGTGTTCACAAAAGCTCTCCACTGACCCCTATCCTGAGCCAGATGAATCCAGTCTATACTACCCCATCCTATCTCTCTAAGATACATTTCAATATTATCCGCTCACCTATCGCAGCCCGTCTCCTGTCTTGAGTAAAGGTGGGCAGAGTCATTAGTTTCACTTCTGTGTTTCGCATGGACGCGATGGCGCCGCTTAGACATAAGAGTACAATTTTCCACGTCTCCATGAACCTCTTGGGATGACAAATTACAGAAAGGCGCGAACGACAAGTTCACCTGCTACGCAGTTTATTGTGGCAGTTAAAGAGTTTCCAGCAAAGTGCCTGGCCTGTCGCAGACGCATTTGGTGTTCGCGTGTTCATAGCCTGACCTTCAGTGCTGCTCGTCTTTATGTAGAAAACGTGCAGAACAATGGGCCGCGATATTCATTTCTTCTGATGTCACAGCCATTCCTCTTTCGAATGGTCATGGTTTCGATTCTCGGTTACCTGACTGAGCTTCTTTCATGGTTCTCATCCATCTCTGCAAGCAAATGCTTCGGCAATACATTGAAACAGGAAGAGATCTCTTCCTTCCACATCCATTCAAATTCACGATTCACAGTTACGTCCTATTCGACGTCCAATCACCCATATAGTTGAAAAGGTGTCGTTAAATAAAGGAAATAACTTAATTATTATTCTCAGTGGCAATAGTTTTTGGTTTAGGCAGCAAAATGAATCATTGGATGCAGATACTCTACAATATCTGAGGTTCTGACGGCGATAACAATTCATTTTGTTTTCTTTTTTTTCTGAGTCATGTCAACTTGTAGTCAGTCAGCCGGCCAGCCAGCCAACCTGTCATTCAGTCAGTCTGGTAGGTGGGTACCAAAGTTCTGGTGGGACACGCTGACCTCGTTACGAGGGTACCAGAGTTTCAGTGGGTCGTTCTGCCTCCGATAGGTAGATTATATCATTTTTAAAGGTCTACTGCCTCCGGTAGGTGGATACTAATATTCCGACGGATCATACAACTTCCGGTAGGTGGGTAGTAAAGTTCCAGATGATCATATTGTTTCTGGTGGGTGGATACTAACATTCCAACGGATCATACCGCCTCCAGTAGGTGGGTACTAAGGTTCCAGAGGATTATGCCGCCTCCGGTGGGTGGCTACTAAGATTCCAGCGGATCATACGACCTCCAGTAGGTGGGTAGCAATGTTTTCATGGAGACATATACTCGTATTTATATCTACTTCCCACACTGCTCGGTATAATGTCCCAGAAGACCACAGTATGAACCACTGTCATGTTGATGATCCTTCAGACCGAGCACGGCAGTGTAACGGTAGCGATCTAGACTTGCATTTGAAAGATGTTCGCTTCGAATCTCGGCCGGAACACTGACTAAGGGTTCTCACGCTTTTCCTTAGTCCCTTCTGGCAAATGCCAGGATAGTATCTCGAATAGGGAACCACTATCATCCAGAGCCTTGAATAACCCCACCATTCGACGCTTTATAGGCAAATCAAGATACTGGAAACGTTGTAATGTCAGTTACTCATATATCGTTCTCCAGGTCTTCATGAAAATCAGCTAAGCCAATGACTTCCTTGTTGCCAAACTTCGGGAACATGTCTCTGTGCGTGTAAATGTATGGAGGATGAAGCTCATATAATAAGGGCTCAAAGAGAACAACAAATGAGTTATTTCCTTTTCCTCTTTAACCCTAGAACTGCTCGCGAAACTCGCAATTCCATTGCATTTGTTGAACTCCCAAGCAAGAGAGGACACTGGTTGCTATGCATCCTTATAACCAAACTTCGGGCCTATTTCTCCTTGCATTCAGGATATTTCATTTCGATCTTCTGCGAGATCCGATAACTAAGTTCCTTCTTCATTTTTTCCTTGGCACTACAGCCCCAGTGAGCCTAGGCCTACCTCCATGAACTCCGTTCACTTCGGTAGGACTCCTTGGGCGAGTGATCAGCTCATCGCAAGGTCTCTACCTGTACACAAACACAGAAAAACGCACACAAACATCCATGCCCTGAGTGGGATTCGAACCCACGATCCCGGCTTCCGAGCGAGCGAAGACAATGCACGCCTTAGACCGCTCGGCTACCGTGACAAACAAGTTCCTTCTTCATAGGTTACATAATTTCTCATAATCTTCCAGGCCACTTCTTAGACATTGTGCGGCCTTTTATTACACGAAACGGTACAGTTTCTTAATAAATATCGTCAACATAAAAAAAAAATTAGTACGTAGCATTAAATATGCATTTGATTTAGTTCATAACTTTTGTCCTTGTGCTTTAATAATTAACGAGATAAAAGGAAAAGTTCATTGCTAACTGGAAAAAGTAGCATTTAAAATTGACCGATATACACTACGTCAGCCTAATGCTTTACAGAAAACTTTAGCTGAATATTTCCCGTCCAAATTCCTTCAAACTGGCCGAGATATATACATGATAGCCTCGCAACGCTATCCTTATTGCGCATGTGCAAACATGCGAGTACATCTAACAATCAGGCAATGATCATTCTTTCATACTGCAGCTGTTATCATAAATCAAGTGGGTGTTTTCTTGTTGGTGCTATCTGACAGGTAAGTTTCTGCAGTCTGCATAAGATCCTGTGGTCCATGATATCACCAAGTCTCTGTACTTTTATTTTCCGTCAGCTGTTCAATAATATCTGAAGCAGCTGGTTATTTTCATGTATAACGGTTATTATATATAAAATGATAATTTATCTGCTGTTTTGTATGTGCGCGAAATTTACTCTCTCTCTCTCTCTCTCTCCGGGAACAACTTTCCGTTGGTTTAGCTCTCGGTAATTCTATCTTCACATTTTGTGCAGCGGAGAGTAAAAGACACAGTATTGGAAACACGAATGTTTGAACGTATGAGACAGAACAAAAATAAGTTGTTCTAATTTCTATTCTTATATTACTCATTTTAATCGATGAAGTACAGCCCTTATTCCCTAAATAACTAAACGCATTTATAACCCGAAGAATAATAAAAGTTTGGGGTAGAAACATTACGAACTAAGGCAACATTATATTGAGGGTACTAGAGAAAGAAACTTTTTTTTTTGACATACGAGAGATGAAGTAACAGCAGGTTGGAGAAAATTACATGATTTATAATCTTCGGCATATAATGTTAGGGTCTAAACTCAAGACGACAGAAATGGGAGAAACATGTAGGACGCATGGAGAGACTAAAAACGTATACACAATTTCAGTCGGAAAACCTGAAGAGAGGAGACTACGCGATGAGTCATAGCCGTGTATGAGGGGCAAATATTAATGTTGATCATAAGAAGACGTGGCAGTGTGGAATGGATTGACCTCGCTCAGAACAAGGCTTCAAAGCGGACTCCTAGTGAACACGATAATGTGTACTAAGGTTCCATTAAAAACGCGGAGACCCTCATCAGCTGAGCAACTATCAGCCTAGCAAGGACTCTGATCAGTGTAATTCGTTATTTTCACAAAACCCATGATGAATACCGTCCCGCTAATTGAATTCCAGGCCTTTAATATTACCTGCACAGCAATCAAGCCAATTGTTCAGGCTGGAACAGAACATCGAATTAGAGACTTCAGATTCTGTGCAATGGATCGCTGTGGGAAATTCAAAATATAAGAGGTATAATCTCGCGAAATATTTACTAGTTTTCATTGCAAGACTGTTTCGAGCACTATAAACATACTTGACTAATACGGTGCTTTGTTAAACATTTTAGTTAAAACGCATGTGTTTAACTAACTTGGCAAATTTAAGGATTCGAAATTGTGGTCTAGTAGAAGCACATTTTTTTTCTTGTATAAACATTCTTATTTCTAAGTCTGAATAGGGCCTTCAGTTACGGACCACAATTTCTTTTCACGTAACACATTAAGTGTTTTGATGGGTGGGGGGTGTTTCTGTTTCTCTTGCTATAATAAACTCTATGAAGCAATGTTCACCCTGGAAATCCGGTAGCCGCTCAGATATTCAATCAATTTTCCTCCTTTGATGTAACCTGAAAGTTCAGAGTGACCACTCATGCCTTCCCCATTGCCAAGCGAAACGAATTGCAGTCTCACGCCCTGAATTTAAAGTGTTTATATTATTGCCCCCATATCTACGCCTGTGGGTTATTTCCCTTCAGAATTTCCCTCTACATTTCTATTTTAATTTCTCCTGTCCCAAGAGCAGCTTTCTACACGCTGGCCAGTCTCGTTTTACTCTCCTTGGGCAGAACACCACACACACGCTTTGCAGAGATGTAGCAAAATGTCTGTGGGCTTTGCAGACAGTTACAAATACAAACGTACAAATGGTGGTGGGCCGGCCGGCCAGCCCCCCGGATAAGGGGAAGGGGCGAAAGGCCGCTAAGCGAGCCATATTTGTACGTTCGGATGTGAAATTATTGCAATTAGCCTGTAAAATTAGGTGTGATGATTACGGAGTGTGCTTGCACGGGCAGTGTTCTATATTTCCTTCGGTTCAGAAAATAAAGTGGAGAGTAAAAGTCACTGAATTAAAGTGGCGCCGATTTTGTTAAAATTAAAATGGAAAAAAATACACTCGCAGACGCTTGAAGTAATCTGTCATGTAATGAGTAGCACGGAAGCTGGGGCCAGAAATAAAGAACAAGCCATTCCGATCGAGAAATCGCACAGACGCGAACAGCCACAGCAACTGGAGTTCCTCGCGTGGCGGTGCAGGAAATTAAAAGAGAGGCCATCACGCTAGATGTCGCAGAAGTACCGGCACTCTCGACACCTGACAAAAGAAGACAAAAAGCATCAAAATACCGACTAGGCCGATTTGACGAAGTAGCAGTTCGTAGAGGTGTTTATATCTCCTACATTACTGAAAAACGTCTTCCAACTGTTCAAAATCTTCGTCGAAAGCTAAAAGCGACACAAATTTTCAAGGCATCAGTATCACATTAAGTGCAATTTGAAAGAAACTCAGTTTAGGTGGCGGAAAACTGCATAACAATATTTTCTTTTGACTGAGGCGTCGGATACTTGTGCCTATTATGTATGGGGCGATTCAGTTATGGAGGCTGACACGTAATATATGTAGATGGATGAGTCATACGTTTTATCTTCGCATGTGCACTGAAGTCTGGAGCGACACTTCTATGAACTATTTTATTGCTTGCATCCTGTTATGTGTTATCATATATGGTATTTTTAATATATCAGTTGAGACAACAATTCTACTGTATTAGCATTCGCTTATTGTGTGGAAGTACTGCTATATGCTTCGGCCCTGTCGGGTCATCATCAGGGAATCATTACACGAACATGTCTCTCGTTATTCGATTATTTATCGATATGGATCCGGATCTGTTATTTACAAATTTTCGTTCGGTGTGCTTTTTAATTATAACTGTTACATTTTAAATTATAAAAATGTACATTTCATTAAAAATAACATTCAAATTAGCATAAAATATAAAATTTATAATGTAAATTGTAATTAGCATAAAACGCCAAATTTTTAATTTTATACTTTATGCTAATTTGAATTTTATTTTCAAACGAAATGTATATGCATATAGGAAGGGCTCAGCTCCATGAGGTAGAGAATATACGTTTATATCAGTTAAATTTTAACAGCTAAATTATAAAGCAAACCGAACCTAAATTTATAAATCACCGTTCTAGATCAATTTCGACAAATAATCCAATAACGAGAGACATGTTAATGTAAAGATCGCCTGATGACGCTTGTACTGCGTTCTCCCGCCAAAAGTGTTGTGATAGATAATGCGCCACATCACAACGAAAAACTAAATAAAATTCTGAGGTGTAGCTGTACCAGAGAGACGCGCAGAAATGGTTACAAAAACAATATTCCATTCTCTGAAAGCCACACTGCATCGGCTCATTAAGCAGTAGACGCTTCGGCAAATACGCACACAACACTCCGCCTGCCGCCATGTCGCCCCGCTTCCAATGTCCGGGAAAAAGCAACTTTAAGTTAAACAGTGCCGAGAAGACTCATAAACGTAGGCCGCCAGAAGCCAGGCTCGACGTTTTAGAACGTGAACACCCTCAGCAACTTCCGCTCTTTGATGAACTTCACATAAATAATGTAAAGTACTAAGTAAAGGTGTCCCTGTAACAGGCCGTGCAGGCCCATAGGGTTGTGAGACGTCGAGGCTCGCACATTTTATAGACAATCAGCTCATAGATGGCGGTAAGGTTGTCAGCCCTACGCGCCGGCCGCCCTTTACCCCCAAGAATATTCCTGGTACTCATGTCTGTTAGAGGCTGAGTCGAACCCAGGGCCATAGTGCGGCTGGAAGGATTAGGTCAACTGAAAAAATCCACCTAATTGGGATTCGATACCGCGACCTTCCGGCTTGTAGCATAGTGCCTCAACCAACTACGCTACCGCGTGCCCCCACATAAATAATGTAACGAGGTGATATCAAAAACTTCTTCCTGACAATAAATTGAATACAGATTGGATATTGTTCGTGCTACCAATGGTGCACATGTAGAGGTTTATTAGTGTGTCAAATAATTTGTTTTAGTTGTTCTTGTATTTTCTGCAGCTTCATTTTCCTACCATTCATACTTTCAGTTCTAAGATATGATAAAATGTGGGAGGTTTGAAGGGAACATCCTATGTTCGGATAGAAGTTACACAGAATGACTTGTGAGGCGAAAGGTTCGCACGCTTACTTCACGTCATGATATTCACTACTGCACTTTCAAAACACTTGTTACTGTAGAGAAAGGCACGTCACTGTACTCAGTCCGAAGTCCACGCACGATAACACGCCGTTAGAACTTGGTACACACAAGGCGAATATTTTGACGTAGTTCGTTTGGTTTGTATTAGGTCTAAAGCACACGCATTCACTTTCATTCTTATTTGAGTTGTCTTTCAACTTCAACGTCTTCTTTCCGAAGGCTCTGTGAAGACCTATTTGCGGAAGTGCTCACGGCTCAAGTGTAGAATGACAGTCGACCATTTACTGTAAACAATCGTTAAAAAAGCTCCATGTAAGGCTTAACCAGCGCAGTCAAGTGACAGCGATTAGAAGATGAATGCTGGCTCTTTGTTAAAGAGAACCGTTCTACTGGGTTCCTTATGTGTTTCCCCGTTTATCTGACTGCAACAAAGCAACCATCTAACCACACAGAGAGGAGCTCTCCTGGAAACGCCAGAAAATAGCTCAGCTATGCAACAGATGTTCCACCTGCCAAATGAATCCAGTCCACACTCTCTTAACCTCTGTCTTCAAAATCCACTTGAATACAGGAAGGTTCTTTTAGTAGGTAGACGAGTTCACGGCTCTGCGTCACACGGCGACCGGTGCACTACTTGCTGCAAGGCGCATGCGAATTCTGCCGATGAATCAGTATGCATGACGGGCGACAGCGTTTGGAATGAAGTAGTTACAATTCACAGATCACAGGAGGTGTTGAAAATGCTGTCCCTCTACACGTACATACTTCTCGCAATTAATTGTTTCATTAAGGTACAGCATACTGACAGCATACCAAACATCGACCTTCACTGGATGACTTCAGCAGCTGTGTCGCTCTTCTTGCACCTGACTTTGACACTCCAGTCTCTTGAGCTAGATGTTTCAGTGATTTTCTAGGCATATGTTTAAATCGGGCCCCTATGTCATATAACTTTTCCTCAGTAAGCACTCGATTCTTATGTTTTTTCCTTGTCTATTAAGAGTCCCGTTGTTCTAAGTTTATTCACCAAATTATGAATTTTTGGTCTGCTGGGAACTTTTTCATCACGAAATTTACGTCGAAATTTTCGCCGACACTTTCTAGCAGACCTGTATTTCATATAGGTGTCAGACAGAAATACGTGTTGCTCTGAAGTACCGCACTATGACGCTAACTAGCTGCACTAAGAGGAGATGGGAAAGGGAGCTGATAAATGCTGCCTATTGCTGACAAATCACAAACAAACTCTCACACATAAACCGCACTGCTTGCAGTGAAACATAACACCATCAAGCGGTCTAAAAGCTAATTACTTGCCCCCATTCCAAACGTTATCGGCTAACTCACTGGCAAAATTCGTATGCACCTCGCAGTAGGAGGCTCACAGGCCACCGCGAAGCGCAGACCCATGAACTCGTCAAGCTACTAAAAAGCCTCCCTGTATAATCCCTACCATGCCTAGGTCTTCCAACTGATTTTTGCTACACGCTTTCTGACCCACATTTACGTGCTTATTTATGTAACGAATATTTTCAGCTACATAGGTTTTATGTTATGTGGAAGGAGGACTGCGAATTATGAATTTGGAAAGAACCCATTTCTGGTACTATGTACACAATTTTCTTGCACGGACTGAGGAATTCACGCAACACTTCTGCCCGGATAGTAGGTTTATGGGTCGATAATCGAACCTAGGGCCTCCAGAATACGTGATAATCATTCAACTGTGATATATTGTGCTGCACTGGTACCGTGTTTGTTTGGAGACGCTTTGGTAAAGAACGTGGCTCGAATTACAGAACAGATACATAAACCATTCTCTGCCTGGAGGTAAACTTGCTCAATTTTATGTTTCCTGCTTATGTTCGTTACAGTTATGTCTGAGGGCACATAATAACAAAATAAGTACATAGGAGTAAAAGCAACATTTCAAAACATATTAAGGTCTGCACCAGGATGTATCTTCCGAATAAACCTAGTTCTTGCCAGGCGAATTTGGAGGAAATGGAAACGCCAAAATTCCACTGACCGAATTTCGAGGAAGAATACTAGCAATCATGTGAAGCACGTGCGTCTCTGTGGAAGCAAGCAACAGATTTTCCTCAATTATAGTTTAATAAATACGCTGTAGCCTGATGCAATCTTTCCCTTGTAAGGTCACGAGTATAAATTCCTCTGCTGGATTTTGGTGAAACCGAACGAGTTTAGGAAGATCAATAAAACAGCACAGAGAGCAGACATTACATACCTTGGAAGGGCATATACATCGTACACTTGTTATTTATAAGTTACCAGTGCCACGTGAATCGTGCTATTGGATTACTGAAACTTTCTGACGTGAGATCTCACAGTTCTGTCGCTCCTGCCACTGCCTTGTTTAAGATCGAAATCAGAAATTCGTGGTAATCACTACAAACGCAGCAATATACGAAATATTAACTCGTTGCCCAGGAATTTGAGGACGCGGTTTCTGATTCGCCAAAAAAGATCAAACCATTTGCGACTACAATCAGTGCTTGTAGAACCACATGAGGGCCCGTGGTATTCTGGACACACTCCTAATTTATTTATTCTCTGTAACGGATTGTAAGTCAGGATGAATAAGCTGCAAGAGACAGAGAGAGAGAGTAGAGCAAGTGGTCACTTTTAAATTATTTACACGGACAAGAGAAACATTGGTCCATTGACAACCGAGCCATAGCTCTAGCGGTTAGTCCCTGGCTTCCCGCCGCGGCGGCCCGGGTTCGATCCCGGATCTGGTCAAGTGGGATTTGTGGTGGACAAAGTGGTGCTGGGCGGATTTTCTCCGAGTACTTCGGTTTCCCCTGCCAATCTTCATTCCACCAAATTCTCCATTATCATAATCACCCGGGGCAGGTACAATAGGCCAATCAGTGGCCGACGTGTCGAGTGGACCCAATTGGACTCCACCTCCCACTAAGCAAATTAGAAAGAAAATTGGTCCATTGACTGGTAACCCTGCGTACCAACCCATGTCGATCATAATGAGTGAAACTCTNAGTTCATATAACGAGTCACAAATGGTAACAGTTTTTGTAATTATATATTTACGAACAACGCATAGCAACTTGTGATAGTGGTTCTTAAAAATAAGCCGTTCCTGTTTCTTCTCCTATCGCTCTCCATTTTACAGTACGAAACCGTCCTTACTTCATGATAAATAGCACTGCTGATGGATAAAGGTTAATTAACCAAATAATCCGACAGGGAACACATGAATTAATTTCGACGGCAGTTTATTGGATTTCATAAAATTCTTAAAATTATTTCAAATGTGAAGCGTTACGCTTTTCATTTTCTACTTTAGCTCTACAGAAATAATGAACTCGGTTATATTTACAGTCCAAGTTCCTTGAATCCGTGTTACGGTGAGTTCATGACGACTGCATGCGTGTCCTTGGTGGACACTGTCGCTCTAGACATGTCAGTGGGATGGACCAGCGTGCATAACGTATCATTATTGAGTAATTGCTTTGTCGTAATTGGTACACTTCGATTTCTGTCTGCGCTGAGGGTAGTACATGGCGTCCGTGTGAAGAAATGCCGGTTAGTTAACAATACTCACAATTTCTCTTGAGGATGAAAACAGATCACATTTTTGCAATACTTCCATAATTTTATGCAATCATCATCAGCTACCCCAAGCTAATAACAGGTGAAGGGAAACGGGTTTCTGGAAAAATCCGAATGCCTCTGTAAAGAGGTGACTCCCATACGTATACATGTAGCATATCCAGTTGATAGAGCATCCTCCCCAAGGTAAGCCGATCTACGAGTATCAGCGTCATTGCTATATTCTGACTGAATTCTGACTCACTCATTAACTTACTAATGTGGCGAGCCTGCACGAAACTCTACACTGAGAATTATTTTATAAGAAGCTCTAAAATTAGACTTCTGCGATTTTGTCAGTAATAATTCCTTAATGCCTAAATGTTACGTACTTTTTGTTTCTCGTTAAGTACTCATCAAACTAAAAAAAGAGATTATGATACAGCACTCACTCACTCACTCACTCACTCACTCACTCACATAGTCGAGCCCTTCTTGAAAAGCTGCCCATTGTGCAGCTACTCAAGAACTTTCCAGAATTTTACGTAACCCGAAGGTTCATTACCGTATTCACAAGAACCCTTCACCGGTCCCTATCCTGAACCAGATCAATCCAATCCATACCATCCCATCCCTTTTTCCTTCTGGCTTTCCCGCCAATATCCTATATGCATTCCTCTTCTCCCCCATCCGTGCTACATTCCTTGCCCATCTCATCATCCTTGACTTGTTCACTTTAATTATATATGATACAACATTTACTATTCATATCTTCTTGTTATGGGAAATTTACAATTTTCACAGGACTTAATTTTATTATAAATAAAACCTACATGGACGCTTTACGCGTGTCTTAACAGCCGAAGTATCGCTGGATGCCATTCTGCGTCCGAAAGTCTGCAGACGCCCCAGGCGAATTACTGGAAGTAATATCGGCGGAGAGATTGCTTGTTGTGCCAGAGTTCACATACCAAGGAGGCATCACGGGCTGGCCCTGTGAGATTGACGAGCAGTGTGAGCTCTCCTGTTCCTCCTGTTTAGTTGCGTGCACATGCTCCTGCAGTATGTTCCTGATGAAACATGAAACGTTCAAAATTGTCTGTGAGACTGTAACATAAATGTGCAAGCGTTCACAATACACGTTCAGAGTAGCTAAGATTTCCTTTCAGATTTGGCGTAGTTTCAGAAATAAGGTAATTTTGACGCTCGACATACGTAACAGGTCTGATTATCTAAACTATTTAATCTTTCAAGCGAGAAAAACAGAACAAATTAATTAATATGAAAAGGGTGGCCCGGAAATCTGCATAATTTTCATCAATTTATGATTCTGATAGCTACAATAGTTTTGATTTATGGGTAGAATGAGACACAGAACGTCTTTTTATTTACTTTGTTAATAGCACTGGTTTAAGGACGAAAGTCTGGTTGTAGAACGAAGTCATTAAAGTCATCAAATTAACTAAGGGTTTACGAAATTATCTTATATCAATATTTGAAGGCCAATATCGAAAAAGTAAAGGTCAAATCTCGCCTTTTGGGATGTGGCGCCGTGTAAATATTGTGTGATTAGACGTTTCGGAAGAACATATCACCTCCATCTTCAAGAAAGAAAAATCTACGAGCTAGAAACCACCGTCAGCAGGTGGCTAGAGTCTGCGGCCACCTGTTCACGACGGTTCCTCGCTCGAGGATTTTCCTTCCCTGAAGATGGAGGCGATATATTCCTCCGAAAAGTTGGTCACACAAGTTGAACAGGCGCCACATCGCAGAAGACGACATTCTTCATAGTTACCTCTGTGAGAACCTAAAATCTTATATAAATGTCAGTCACTGTACATCATGATGGACTGACCAACTCTCAGTTAATACTGCAACACCCTGGACACACTTCAGTAACACACCTAAATTCCTGTTTGTATCAGACCTTCGAAACTGCAGACTTGTTAATTATTTTCATTTTCCGAATAATATTTCCACCTCATATGCTTTCTCATGTAATAATTAACTGACTAATGAATCAAGTGATTCGTTCTATGGAGTTAAGACTTTCAAGAGAATGACAGTCTCTCGGCTTGTCAAGATATTATTATTATTATTATTGTTATTGTTGCTCTTGTGAACAAGATAATAAACCTTCGGGTTCCACGAAATTCTGGAAAGTTCTTGAGTAGCTACACAATTGTCGGCTTCTCAAGTAGGGCTCCGCTCCATGAATTATTATTATTATTATTATTATTATTATTATTATTATTATAATCATCATCATCATCATCACTCCACAACCCTTTGTTGGACCTTGGCCACTTTTACTGTTTCTTGATCCTGTACACAGTAGGACTCCTTAGACGGGGGATCAGCCCATCGCAAGGCCTCTACCTACACACAATACAAACATAGAATAAACGCACACAACACGGACACCCATGCCTTGAGTGACCTGAAGATGGAAGCGACATGTTCAAGCGTCGGCTGACTTTCACCGGACTGCACGGCGATATATCTCAGAAGATAAACTCTTCATGAGAGAACCCCAAATCCCGGTTGCATATTGTGTCCCAATGTACTCCAAGGTCTTCCACGTGCTCTGCCCCCTTTCGGGTTTCAGAACGAAATATGTGAATTTCTTAACTTTCCATGAGCTCCATGCCCCAGTTCGCTCATCATACAATTATCCTAACAGTACTTGGCGAGGAGTAGCTAACAGAGAAAGCGCCCACTGCATTAAACTTACTAGAAGAACTCGATTAGATCTACTTTTCCATATTAACTATACTATGAATGCTGCTTGACAGAATGAAGGGTGAATACCAGACTCTTGTCTGTGTGCTAAAATGTTCTCGAGCGCTCAACCGTGTCGATGTTAAGTTACAAACAAAGGTTTCAGAGATATCCTACGTCTCCATCATCAGGGTGGATGTGAAACATCCGTCGACAGGGTCAATATGACACATCGACCCTGATAATAGAAGTGGAGGATATATCCGAAACGTTGGTTTTTAACTCAACACTGACGTGGCTGATCGCCAAGGAATATTTTGTCGCATTTACTCGCCGCGAGAGCCCCAAATCTTGAACAACATAAAGAGCTCAACATCACGCAAAGGAAGGCAGATAGCGGCTTGTAGCAGTGTTTGTGCGCTGCACGTGAGGCAGAGAGACCTAACAAGCTATACTATTACAGCAAAAACTTTTCCAAGAAATACATTTTTATAAAAAATATATAACTTGTAACTGTGTAAAATTTACATGAAGAGTAAAGCTAAATTCATTTTGCCGTCTTGCCTCTGAGTGGCAAGGATCAGAAACACGTGATGCTCTGCATCTATCCTATTAAATTTGTTACACTGGATGGCACATTATTTCAATAATCACTAAAAGTGTAACGGTGTAGATGCCACATGCTAAAAAGTAAAATTATGAAACTTCTTACTCTGCAATTTTCTCCAACAGCCCATTTGTTCCACTGTCTTGCTCCTCTATAGCCTCGTTAATCAAAATATTGTCATCATCAGAAACGAGTTACGTTGCCAGATGAACGTTCCTGGGTAGTAAATACCTGGGCTATAAATGTACAAGTAAAGGTAAAGTAAATTTGTCCCTATACTTAACTAATTAAACACTACGCCATTAAGGCGTATGGGGAGTGGATATATAGATCCATATTTTCTTGACCTCGGCACTGGTTAGAGGTGAGTGGTCAGCTTCACGCCTCTCCCTCTTTACCCCGGGATAAGAGCCCCCGGTACCCACTGGATAGGAGGTTGAGTGAACCCCGGAGCCGGTCTGGACGACATGGAGAAGAGAAAATTCTTGCTACTACTGGAACTCGAACTCCGGCCCCTCGGTGGTCCAGTCTGTAGCCAGTCGCTATACCGACTGCGCTATCCCGGTTCATCACAGATGTACAAGTAAATGCGAATATTAAATTCCTATGAAACTGCAACCTGCGCATCATAACATGTTGGTATTTTCTTTGAAATTTCATTCAGCAAGATCAGTTTTCGTCATTTTCGTGCTATTATTGGAATAATTCGTTTCATCAGATATGCACTAATTATCTCCGATATCGAAAGCTCAATTGACCATTCATCACGTGATGTTGAAATGATGGACTCACCAGCAGTGCCATGAACGTTATGTATAACTTCTGGACCAAAACTCTCACCTGTAACAAACATAAAACAAACGTTAAAATCCCAAGCTTCAGATCTGGGTGCACAGTACACATACTTGTACATGTAGCTGAAAGACAAAACTCAGTCCTGCGTATTTTTCTCCTTAAACTGTAATGGCGTCTAATTATAGAACACGAAATTTGGGACTGGTCATGAAGATTTATGCTGTGACACTCCGTGTTATTATAACGAGGGATCCGGTAGGAGGATACCAGACTTTCGAAGAATATCTTGCCTCCATCTTCAGAGTAAAAGAAAACAAGTTCTAGAATCTGTCTGGTTACAGGGAAGAGAGATGAAAGGAAAACGAGTTGAGTAAAACAGGAGCGGCCAAACAGAGCCAGGGATCGGGAAGAAGAGAGTGGTTCCAGATGGCCTGATAGAGACCGTAGCCCCTGAAGAGGACATCAGGATAAGAGGAAAAGAAAACCCAAAGATTGTTAGTACAAGGGCCAGGAGCAGCTGAAAGTCAAGCGAACAGCTCACCTTGGAAGGAACCGCCTCATTTCCTCCATGGTTTGAGGAGCTTCCGTGATCTGCTCAAGGGAAACCATAACATATCGTTTCATATAACCTGCAGTAAGATACTGTTTAGAATTATTTTCTCAACGAGGTATCGGTGTCTCAGTAATTGTCCTTTTCTCATGAGCCGCTTTTTCAGAAAATCTCATGATTTCACCCATTTTAGCCAGCAATGGGAGAGCCCGATAGATGTGTACATCACAGTGCTACGCCGTAATATTCAAGGCCTTTGTTTAAACACACAGCAATGTAACAAGTGTCAAGTTTCCTTTACAATTGCATTAATTTGCATGGGTCAGTTTCAAGTTTCAGGATGCCGTTGTTGGGAACGCCAGAATTATGTCGCGTAGCCTTCATCTGAAGCGCTTCTATCATTAGCTTACGGATCATCTCATCTTTATCCTTCTTCCTCCTTAAGTAATGACGGTATCAAGGCCGAGTTGTCACGTGTCTGCTCCCCTTCAGAACATTCTGATTGGCGGATTTTCGTCAAGCATGGAATAGAAGTGTACCCCAGTTTCCCCCCCAACTAACTATCTCTGTACAGGAGAGTTCTTCTTGGGAAGCTAGCAGTCGCGCAGCCGCTCAAGAAATTACCCATGTTTAAAACATCCCACCACTAACCCCCATGGCATTCCCTTAAAATTCATTTGAATTATCTTCACACCTACAGGCAGCCTCTTCACTTAAAGGCTTTGTGATTAAAACTACCGCATCCCAATAATGTAAACGTGGCGAATATGCAAACGTCTGAGGTGGAATCAACAATAATTTCACTTAGCATAAGTCCTTAAATGCGTGTGCCAATAGACTTTCGAAGAATTGAGAAACTTTCTTAAGATACACATATTTTAGTATGATATTAAAGTGCAATAAGTCTAAAAACAATTCTGTTGTTCTCTTGGTGCTGACAGATAATGAAACACTGGACCTGAGTTATTTTAGACCAAATCCTCAGTAGTGTTTGTAGGATTTCGTAATGGTATTTATATTTTCGCCCACTAAATCAACATGATGACTATATAACCTTTTAGATTCGGTCTATCTGCACCTGCTCACGCTGGTTCTTCGCTTGCGGATTTTCTTTTCTTTTCTTATACCCTGAAGATGGAAGCGATACGTTCCTCCGAAACGTCGGTTAACACAATATCTATACGGCGCCACATCCCAGAAGACTGCTTTCTTCATGATCTTCAGAAGCTGAGGTGTCCTCGTCAGTCGAAGTCCTCCCTCACTTTCTTGCATCTCCTTGTTTTAGGCAACTCTGAATAGGACACATAAACCGAATGATTTTCCTGTACGGTCTTTACTATATGCTTGTTATGTTTCGAGTATTGTTACAGCTCTCTGTTCTCTGGCGAATTTAAGCTCGGAAATGTACGCAGTAACTATGTTGTAGGGTTCACATTACAGCACACAATTTATGGACAGTTCTTGCAAGGAAATTACGGTACGTACGTCATAAGCGTCTCGTTCGCAGTGATGGAGATTTGGAGCGCTTAGACGTAAGAAGTCTTGGAATTATTAGCGAGAAAATTAATAAGATGCCTGCTGAGAAACAGTTGAGTAAAGTTTGGTGTTCAGACTGTCTGTATCAGAGAAAAAAATTACGTAAATAGAAGACATAGTTTAAGCATGTGTTGGAAGGTACACGTTCCTCTTACAGCTGATATTCACGACTCTCAGCGCTAAATACGATTTATAAAAGAGTTCAACCTTCCCTTAAGTCCTTCTGTTAGCTACCAGGACATTTGATAAGATGGAGGCTGTTGCGCGGTTTAAAACAGCTATTCTGCTGCCATGCGTTATATTAACGTGGGTACACATGGAGAATGCATTCACATTTGTAAGTTACAGCGCGTTTCGATCATTTATTTCCTCTTATCTTTCCGGATTTCTTTCTTTCCTTCTTCACTTCTCTTCTTAGTTTGACGTTTTCTATCTTTTTTTTATCACTAATCGAACCCACTGCGACTCACTGAGATTCTACAAATGAAGACTCATTTGCTTGCAGAGAATCCCTCTGTACCCTCTGTGACGTTCGTGACGCATCAAATGGAGTTTCGGGCCTGTCTAAGCAGCAGACCCGGCTCGACTTGAGTGAACTGGGATCGGTAGCCATAACTGTGACCGAGACGCTACAAAGGCAGGCTGATCTGGTTGGTACAAGAGCCCTGTGTACCTAGCCACACTGCAAGAGTCTAGTCTACTAACCGAATGGAGCCCGTCGAAGATGCTACAGAGGTAGCTTTCAGCTTCATTCGACTCCATTTAAATAGTGTGAGAAAGCTGTACAGAATTCTAAACAAAACAAATGGGTCTGTTTTGAAGCGCCATATTGAGTCAGTCTCGACTCGACTAAAATGGAATCTGTTCGGTTAGTACGCCAGATTTGTACGCTGCAGTGCGTTGGGTGTAGCATGCTTTGTGACATTAAATTGCAAATTATTCATATAACTGGAGAATAAACCAAATTGCATGTTATGTGGGCAAGAAAGGAAATTATGTACGTTAGATTGATCGTTTACTCCGTGAGATAGCCCTCATTCGTTTCCGCGTTACATATACTCAGATCTAATTCTTCATATATTTCCAAGATACATATTTCAGACTTTAATATGTTGTGGTGACATTTCCTTCAGACACTTCGTTATAGTCGAAAAAGAACAAGAAAACTATGCAGGACATGAGATTATCACAGAAGCAGTTATGAAGAATTCTATCTCAAGGAATGTTTCGTTGTGTAATCCGATAAAAGTTAACCGACGTTTCAAAGGAATATGCCGCCTCTCTCTTCACGATTCAAGTGTAAGTCAAGCAAGAAACCTGCATAAAATAACCAGCAAGCAGGGCAAAAAAGCTTCGTTTGGCTTAGCTAACCTTTCAAATCTAAAGGTGATAATTTCCTCCTAAACGCTGGTTAACTTTGAACGGACTCCTAAATCATTCGATACCCAAAGTTAATTGCAACATAAGTCTATATGATATTTTCAATAACAACTTCAAGTATAACAAAGTAAAGCTTTAAAATTAGTTACCAAAGAGAACTATACCACGGATAACATGTACGAAAAAGTTTCAGAACTTTGTAAGTTCAAAGGAAACAAATGTGCTGGCATATATTTTATCGCGAATATAATTTCAGTGACACCTGGTTCCAAGACTAATGGCTTGAGCCTCAGGTACCGTATTGAGGTGACAGTGCAAGGTGTATTTATATCCTCACAGGATTTACCCTCATGACCCGGCGTGAAGTTTAAAATTTATTTCAATTTAACATACACCCATGTGAGTTAATATTTCTGAAAATGAGTTAAGGATCTCAAACTTCTCATTATTTATTAAACGTTAATTTGAGCTTTATGTAAAGATTGTAGCTTAATAAACTATTTTTAAAAGTTACCAACAAGAACATAGGAGTGTATACTGGTACAAGTAACAGCAAGACTTCGAAATCCATTACTATCTGTTCGTACTGATTGAAATAAAAAAGAAACGGTTATGACAACACAACAGTATCCGCAGACACAGAGTTAGTGCGGTCCATGATAAGGAATCCACTGGTATGATATTGTCACGTGTATCGGTGAGTAACGGCGGGTGTTCGGGATTGGATGAACGGGTTTACTTACCCCTTATACGCACCACAGGTAATTACAGCGCTATCGCTATTTCTACACTTTATAATTCACTGTCACACACATTCTTCCCCTCCTGGCAATGCAGTTAAAACACAGGAACTATAACAGTCTCACTGAAAAACACACCCCAATTATTAAACATAACTAAAACCCTCTAATCACTAGTTAATTCTTCACAGGCAGACTTCTAATTCTTCTTCTGGCCACACTGCTGTAACCTTGGAACTTCCGAACTCAGGTGAAGTCAATTTCCATTCCCGTATTCTCTAATATCCTCTCGGCAAGGACCACGCACAGAAAACAGAGCCCCTCTATTATTGCGTGGCGCAGACCACACAGAAAACACGTGTCACGTGTCAGACTGCGAGTTGATTTTTCCGTTAGCAGCACTGGGCGTGGCGAGGACGACATAGAAAACACAGCCTGGCTTATTATTGCGTGTTTTTATTCTTATTGGGGTGAGACTGAGTCCACTTGGTACTGCGGCCACTACTGGCCTATTGTACCAGCCACAGATGATAGGTGAGGGTGATTGTGGAGCAATTGGTAGAATGAAGACTGGCAGGGGAAATTTCAGTTAGAGTATCTGAAGTGAAAGTTCATTGTGATTCTAAATTATTGTCGGTGTTGCCATGGCCTATAATTTTCCAAGTGGAAAAACCAAAATGAAACTGCTAGAGATATGAAAGTGTAACTCCAAAAGTTTTATTTTATAACGCTGTACTTACCTCATTGTTGTCTTGGAGAAAACATGTCGTCATAATTCAAAATGGCGACTGTTAAAGAGAAAGCAACGTACGCTGTTTGGTTTTTCGAAACAGACTCCGTTATGAAAATGAAATGTCGTTACAGAACTCAATATGGAAGAGATCCGCCTTCAGATAGCGCTATCCGACGCTGGTCAAAACAATTTCAAGAGACTGGTAGTGTTTTGCACCGAAAAGGAGTGGAAAGACCGAGCACTTCTGAGGAGGATGTTGATCGAATCCAGGAAGTACATTCTAAAGGGTTCTGACAATGGAGAAAGTCCAAAAACCCAGTAATTCTGAATCCAGGAACAACGGGTATTTGTCGCGCTATGAAAGGCGCGCATGTTGCAGTTGTCTGTCATTCTGCAGTATTGATTGTAGGAAAAATAAAACTTTTGCATTACATTTTCATATTCCGTTAACAGTTTTATTTTTTATTTTTTTTATTTTTGGTTTGAAAATTATAGGCTACGAAAATGCCGACAATAATTTAGAATCATCCTGTACATTGAGATATTTCGCAAACACGGCCTCAGTGGAACAGACCCTATATATGCTACTGTGTGAGTACATGCCAAATATACGAACATTAAACTCTAGAGGATCCAACCCTTTTCCCGCAGGCCATAAATTTATTATTGTCAGAGATATATATATAATCAAACTGGCATTTAAGAGAGACTAATTACTGTAGATCCTAACCTAGCCACAACTGTTATATCGAAGCTCTCGTGAGGGTTAATAAATGTCATTTGTAGTTGTATAAGAACGTTATCAACGTCATTCGCCGACTGGAGGAGATTAGAGAGACTCGGTGTTGTTGATGCAATAGTTTCAGTGGTGGACTGGCAGACACTGGAGAGAATTTCCGGGATAACAACGTGAGGCAACCTGGAACCTTGTTTCAGGTTTTGTTCGGTCTATGCTCCAGACCTTTCTACAAGACAGAAAATGTTTGTTTCAGTACTATATACGTATACATCCAAACCGCTATCCCATATTCAAAATAACAGAATATTTCCGACAGACTGCGTTCTAATTGGTTACTTTCCTCTTCAGATTGTATTCCTAGGTGCCTTGTTTTCATTTCCTATATCCCACTGGCTGCAACAGTGTGAAATGCGATTTTTCTTCGGCACGAATCCACGTTTTGAGAGCTTCTCCGAGTAAGTACTACCTCATTCTCACACGTCACACTCAACCTCAACATTCGATACTAAAAACCATCTGGCCTACAATGGCCCTGTGCAGTTAAACAGTCGCAGAATGTCTCACCTCGATGGCCGTTGTCTGCTGATTATTGGTGGGTGTTCAGCCGGCTTCATAATCTGAACTCATCTCTCCGGCTACTGTGTCTGCCTTGTTTAACGGTTCAGAAGCTCCTGTCAGGGACTGAATGAGAAATTCTGATATGAATGGTAATTGATTGTCATTGTCTGTGAAAGCCGGTAAGGACAAGCGCAAACGCAGACGCAAGTTCTCTTCTAACAATTCATGCCGCTGATTTGTGGTCCTTTGTTACAAAGTTAGAAGAAATCGCAACGCACTACTTGCAGACTCGTAGTCAGTTGAAACTTACGGGCCTAGAACATGCAGACACAAGCGATACTTGTTTTCGAGAGGTACTCCGTTCCAGTCTCAGACGGACTGTTGTCTCTCCATGACTAAGGGTGTTTTCGGTCTTTTTCGAGACGGGGTTGTAGTTTTAAATAGGCCATTAATGTTTATAAATTCTTGGTTAAATAATTATCTTAGTGGAGTAAGAGTTACTAGCTGATCAGTTCGTCAAAACGCAGACTGCCCCCATGGAACACCCCGTCTTATTGCCGTGTTCACAATGACTCGTCACTGATTTCTTACTGGGCTGGATAAGTCTATTCCACACTCTCACACGCTATGACTATGAGACCTCTTTTCGTATCATCAACTAATTTGTCTTCCAAGTGATGTCACATGTTCCCCCCACTTGCTCACCGTCGAGTACGAAGCAGTTCCCTGTTCGTACTGCACTTGTAACTGCCTAAGAGCAGGCCCGAAGAATGAACTCCTTAACCCGAGCGTCGGCTTGTACGTCGGAGCTGTAGTATTCCTATTTCGTCCCCATATGCTGCTTCTGTAGCGTGTGGAATTAACTTAACTCGAGCATTAACTGGTATCACGACGCCCTAACCTTAGCGCCTTCCTAATTACCAATCGACCACAAGCCTCAGGCAACTCTTAGCGTCTAGCGAATTTGGGGTCGGAATCCTGTATCGATTCACAAAGGCTTTAAGTCAGCAAGAGAACAAATAACAGGGGACAATGGAGGGCCTAAAATATGCTTCGCTCAAAATTACAAACTGATGTCTTACATTTATAAAAGTAATAAACATATTAATAATGAAATCATAATGATATTAAGCCCATATTGGTGGGAAAGCCAGAAGGAAATAGATCACTGGGAAGACCAAGGCGTAGGTGGGTGGACAATATTAAGATGGATCTTAGAGAGATAGGATGGTATTGATTGGATTTATCTGGCTCAGGATAGGGACCAGTGGAGTGTTCTTGCGAACACGGTAATGAACCTTCGGGTTCCATAAAATACTCGGAAGTTCTTGAGTAGCTGCACAATTGGCAGCTTCTCAAGAAGGGCTCAGCTCCATGAGTAAGTAAGTAAGTAATAATAAGCCGCTATGATACTTCATTTCTCAGAAAATGTCTTCCTACGATACATCTTGATGTTGCTAGAAGCGTTCTTGTCAAAAGGATTTTCATGAAGAATTATCATTAATGATTTATCTCATACGTGTACTAGAGAACAAATGACACCTCAAGATCTCAGTCAGGAACGAAGAAATATTGACACGCGAGGCTTTGGTCAGTCGCGAGACAGTTTTGTTTTACACGTTTCTAAAGGCAAAGGGTAATTTTGTATTGTCTTCACACAATTTTAGAGAAACATGAGAAAAATATATAAGAATTTTTATGTATGTCAACTACTGTTCGTATAAAGTATATAAAACATTTGCTTCACACGCAATTTCTTTAAATGCATTTATTTTTGGCATTCGAATTGGAAATATTTCGCCGCTACGGACTTAAACGTATCGTCGAATATTCATGGGGCAGAAACACAACTTTAAATGTTGCAGACTTTAATGCTATGTGCATTGTATCACAATGATAAGAACAAATTTCAGAGCTTAAAGAGATCCCTAAGAATCCCTCTGCCGGTAGCTAAGGAAAGCAACTGATATATACCTTCCTGGCTGTATTTTGCTTACTGTGGTCCATCCAAGAATACATCCTGGGGTCACGAGTTTCTGACAGAAGTACTCGTATAGGACTTCGTAGAAATATTAACTCGGCATTCTACGAAATCTTTCGTCTTGTTCAGCACTGATATATGGCACATATTTATGACTCAGACTGTACATCCTTTACACACTTGGTAGAGTAAGAAGACGAAATCTGAACAGCTTTAGCTAGAGAAAACAGTGTGTGTGTGTGTGTGTAGACAGACGCAGAGAGGGGAGGAAGTGCATTTTCCTTCTGGATTACTTACGCTCTTTTCTTTTTATTTCTTTCAATTCACTGCTGAAGACTGAGCGAAGGCACCACAAGCAATACTCGAATTGACGCTGTTGAATAATGAGAACATCAGCGCACACAATTACATTAGCCTGCCACTGCACGTGGGCCGCTGTGTGACGCTGCTGTACGTGGCTGACTGCCACTTCACTTTGATGTCGTCAAGCTTTATGGCTAGGATCGACCGTGATTTGAATGATACAAGACCCGCGAATGGTATAAACATAATTCCTGTACGGTGTAATAAAACTGCTACGATTTTCGGCCGTCAGCGTACAAGTAAATTCCTGCTGCGCCTTTCTGTTAGACGCTTATAAGATTCAATGCTAATTCATGTAATGGGTGGTTGAAAGTGATTTTAAAATGTCTACATAAATATCTCTGTCTGTGTTTCTTTTTTTTCATCATTACATCAGTCTACAAACCAGTGACGTCAAACTCAAGCATTCATTGGCGTACTTCTCAAATCCACTTGCATATGGACCAGGTTCCGTGAAGAATTTTAGAGCCCGAGCACCTGAGGGTCTCACAAGAGTTCTATCTTCTTAGATACGTACAACGCTGTGTAGTCCGTTAAAAGGCAACCGACGTTGCGGAGAAACATATCGCCTCCATCTTCAGGGTAGAAGAATAAGCCAAGCAAGAAACCAGCATGAAAACAGCTGAAAAGCAAACAGCAAGTTCTTCTTGGGTTACTCTTTAGTCCTGAAGATGAAGGCCAATATGTTCCTCCTAAACGTCGCTTGACTTTCAGCAGACTAAACGGCGGTGTATCCCAGAAGATATAACACTTCAAGATCAGAGACAATTAAAGCGAGGGAAGGCCTGCTGCTATGATGTTCGTACTAAGAAACGCCATCTTCATTCAGGCCTATTTATTTTCTATGGTTTGCTTCACGTTGCTATAAGTATCTAGACTGTATAGGGTACACTAATATGAGGACTGATAAATGGGAAAGGATTTGGAAGGAAACGGCCGTGGCCTGCTCTGGGTACTATCTCTGAGTTTGCCTGGAGGGACTAAGGAAAAACACAATGAAAGTAGGTCAGGAAAGTCGATATTCCGTATAAGATTCGAACTGACGATCTCCTGACTACAAGTCCAAAGAATTGCCGCTGCTGAGTGGCTCAAATTAAAAAAAAAAACTTAGAATTAAACCATACAAGACTAATTTATTCACTGTTTAGTGAATTATTCAGTAGGAAAAGGACTTCAGAGCCTTTCTATTAATTAGATAGGCCCATAACTACACTAATTAAACGGAGGAAGATAAGATCGAAAGAGAAACCATAAACTTCAAATAATTATAATCGAAAAACCTGAAGAGAAAGGATGACTTGGAAGACCAAGGCGTAGATGGAAATATAAGAGTAGGTTCAAAATGGTTTGAGGATATGGACCGCAATCTGTTGGCTCAAGATAGGGCCCAGTTGCAGCCTTTCTTGAACACTGTGATGCACGTTCGCATTCCAAAAAATGTGGGAAATTTCTTGAACGGCTGAGCAACTATGACCCAAAAAATATATAAGGAGATAGTCAGGAATCAGAGGGACGGAAGAACTGTTTCCACTTCCGCAAAACAAGAGTCTCGCGTCAAGAGGACGCTTCTAATTCACCCCATACTCTGCACGGAAAACTCCCAGACGCATTGCCTGCGAGTGTAATACCATTACTTCCTGTCTCACCGACGCCTGCGCATCGCGGCAGTTCAAATGGTTTGTAATAAGGTTGAGATTGCTCTGTCCCCCGCATCCTGTACCCACACGGAGCCTTACCGCGCTAACCGCTTGCATTAGCATATAGAGCAATGGTCGAACCACAGTCCAGGGGTTAGACGCCGGTCTCTCACTCTGAGCCCCAGGTTCAATTCCACCGCACTCCGTGCGGAATTGTGGTAGACAAGTTGCAGTGGGGCACGTATTTCCGGCAGCAGGCAGTAATTGTTTCAACACATTCTTCCTACTAAGCTGCCACATTCGGCCGCGCCATAGCTCAAACGGTTAGTCGCTGGCTTCCCACCGCGGCGGCCCGGGTTCGGTCAAGTGGGATTTGTGGTGGACAAAGTCGGGTTTTCTCCGAGTACTTCGGTTTCCCCTGCCAATCTTCATTCCACCAATTGCTCCACAATCACCCTCACCTATCATCTGGGACTGGCACAATAGGCCAGAAGTGGCCGCAGTACAAGGGACTTAGTCCCACCCACTAGCAACAAAAAAAAAAAGCTATCACAGCCTCTAACTTCTGCCGAACAGCCTGTGTTTGGATTTTCTTTTAAGATTTAAATTAAATATTACGGAAATATTCAAACGTTGTAGACTAACCTATATATAATTTTACCGTCAGCACGGCATAGTTTATTATTTATTTATTTATTTATACAGCACACATTACATACTTCGACCACAAATGGGTCATCTTCAGGTGCTGCAAGTTTCTCACATTCTATTACTGAACTGAAACGCCAACATTCACATTTTTCTAAATGGTTCGTTTTAGACGAACTTCAGCGAGATTTCAAATATGGCACTTGCTGGGCTGAACGACGACACTGGGTTATGGTTTGGGAAAATGTCCCCCTGTTTAACTTTAGTAGTCAAATCATTCTATAATGTCCCCGTGATTTTATTTTTATAGCGCTTTAATGGAAGATGTGTAGGACAATGATGTAAATATGTATTAAAATTATGTACTGTATTTTAATTATTTTACAAGGGAAAAAGAGGAAAAGGAACGAAGAACGCAAGGGGACTCTTTAGATTTCGTAATCTAAAAGTGAAGTTATTTACAACCGGAACAAGATCACTGTGTATGTTTCGAACTCTGGACATTTTAAAGAAACTTGAAAGTAACTTAACCGTCTCCAGTGTAAACTTATGAAGACTTTCTTACGTTTGTGTGAATTATATTCAGACATATCACAGAATACAGTATATTCACACATGCTACAAAACCGGAGATAATAAAATAAAAACAGCAAATAATGAAATAAATTAAAGTAGAGAATGTTTGGTATTTTCCTTTAATAAAGATAAAGCTATCCCTGTAACAGGCCATGGAGGTCCGTAGGGTTGTGAGACGTCGAGGCTCCCACAATTTCTAGACAATCGGCCCACAGATGGTGATGTCAGCCTTACGCGCCGGCCGCCCTTTACCTCCCAGGAGGATTCCTGGTACTCATTTCTGTTAGAGGCTGAGTCGACCCCAGGCAGGAAGCATTAGGTCAACTGAAAAGTCCATTCCATCGGGACTCGAACCCGCGACCTTCTGCGTTGTAGCATGGTGCCTCAACCAACTACGCTACAATACAACTTATAAAATGAAAGGTGAATGAGTGGCAGATTTCTTCCAGAAACAAGAAACAGAGAATCAGGGTTTGTGTGGGAGTTATGTACTAACGCGTGTTTTATACTTACACTTGTCTTTCAGGGAAACAATATGAACGTAGTATTTTGTCGAACTGTTTAGTTTGTGTGACCGCCTCTGTGGTCTAGTGGTCAGAGTTCCTGGCTACAGATCAAGAGGTCCGGGGTTCGATTCCCAGCGCAACCAGGTTTTCTGAGAAGTAGTGGGTCTGGAACGGGGTCCACTCAGTCTCGTGAGGATAATTGAGGAGCTCTTTCAAGGAACAAGAGGCTCCGGTCTAGAAAACCGAAATTAACGGCCGTGGGGATTCGTTGCGCTGACCACGTGACACACTCTATCCGCAAAAGTTGGCACTAACTTCGCAGACAAGCG
Organism: Cryptotermes secundus; assembly: GCF_002891405.2. NCBI lineage: Eukaryota > Metazoa > Arthropoda > Insecta > Blattodea > Kalotermitidae > Cryptotermes > Cryptotermes secundus. The sequence goes on from NW_019737986.1 coordinate 1,046,234, forward strand.
GAGGTCACTCCGTCGGTATAGTTCGTTTGCGGACTACGGGCCACGGAGTTCTTTTTGTTTAGTTTGTGGGTGTAGGACTTACTGGTAAGGTAACAGACTAACTGTCTCTATATCCGACTGTAATCTGCTTACGTAGTGGGCGAAATGAATTGCTGTCACCAGTTTGTGCATCACACAATATGCTTACGCTTCCACGTAAAAGCAGCATTTACCGTCAACTGCAACAGACATTACCGGTCGATTTATTCCATAGCTTGCAGTTCTATACCCGATATATGCAACAATTAGGCATATGGCTGACTGACTGAAGGATATTTAATGCCGTTGCATTAACTGGAAAGATTGCTTTGTTGCAAGAGATGAGCTGATAGCCATGAGCGACTGACCGCTGCAGATGGAATGAGCAGGAGCGGTGCTGGCTCTGCTCTCAGAGAAGTGGAACGGGTGGTAGCAAAGAGAAGAACGGAAAAGAAGAGAACAGAAGTGACACTTCTCTTTCTGCCTTCATCTGTTTGTAAAGATTGAGTGAAAACACAAGACACACACAACAGAAGATAACCGGGGGCGGCTAGCCAGGGATAGCTAAGTTGCCCTTCAATATGTGACCGCCAAACAGCAATGTAACCTTCTAAATGGATGCGATACGGTCCTCCGAAACGTCGATTAACACAGATCTACACGGCACCATGTCCCAAAAAGACGACATTCTTCATAGTCACCACCTTGAAAACCTCAAATCTTACACAAAACAACTTTTAATTGCACGGCGAATGTTTCCTGATATTTCACAAAAATGTCTGCAACTTGCAGCCGTGTACCAGGAACTAAACGCTATGAGTAAACGAGTGAAATTTCATGTCGTCTTTGAAGAGTACAAAATTCTAGAAATGCATTAACGTAATGATAACAGAATGATTTGTTCCAGTACTGATGTCAGGTCAATAGTGGACGATAAAACCTTGTTATAACCAAAATGGCTTTACTCCACTCGCTCCACCGTTTCATCCTATATTCAGTTAAATATTCGCTGTGTTGGATGATGACAGGCTACAGCTCTGATATGAGGTTCGATTCCAGTCTGACAGTGTTTCACCACATCAGCAGATCGAGACACAACTCTGACAGAGCTCGCGGTTTTCATTATCAAATGTTGGAATGGTTAATCCTTCTGAAAAGGGTGATGTCAGCTGGGTCAGACTGTCTACCTATTATACCCAAAGACAAATCAGACTCAGATAAAGTTTGGACGGTACCGTGTTTAAATACTTGTGACAGCTTTGTAGCTGACGCCTCTGTCGCCACACCAGTGGCGCTCAACTTCTTTTTGCACGAAGGCAGAACTTGTTATAAATCACTAAAAAATTGAGGCACACCCAGTCGTTACATACACCCTCTCTCACTCCCCTGCGCCCCACAGGCGACTTCACATAGACACGCTCACAACATTACGTTCTTAGCACCAAGAGGGTGGCATAAAAATATGTGTTTACGTATATACGTGTACATATACATGTTTCAGTACTTGCTGTTCTGTTTGCAAGTTACAGTAACACCGTCGGTATTTCTGTAGCACTGCGAAGTGCTGTTCTGTTGAGTTCTGAGAGTTTAGCAGTTATACTCAGTTAATTTCATTATGCATTAAGAACATTTTAGTGATTATGAACATTTATATTCTTTAACTGAAATTAATATAAGAAATGTCGAAACATAGATTGGGGGCACGCGGTGGCGTAGTTGGTTGAGACACTATACTACAAACTAGAAGGTTGAGGGTTTGGTTCCCGTTGAGGTTATTGGATTTTTCAATTGACCTAAAACTTCTAGCCACAATGTGGCCCTGGGGTAAACTCAGCCTCTAACAGAAATGAGTACCAGGAATCTTCCTGGAGGTAAAGGGCGGCCGACGCGTAATGCTGACACCAACAGCGCCATCTGTGAGCAGACTCTAGAGAAAAAGTGGGAGTCTCGACATCTCATAAATATAGGGGCCTCCACGGCCTGTTACAGGGATAGCTAAAAGAGATATAGATTAGGCCTATACTTCAAATTTGGTTTTATTAGAAACTTTAAATCAATATAATATATAATATCGTTCTTGATTATAAAAGATGCGTGATATAAATTAAATGTGTGTGTGTGTGTGTATATGTATATACAAAATAAAAGAACGACTAAAAGTGTAATTGATTTTTAGAGCTTGCTTTATTCGTTAATATACTGTGAAAATAAACTTTGGAATTGACACTGCTCCTTTTTATTGGATCGCCAGACACAGTCTTTTGGATTCGCCAGTGGATATTACCTGACCAAACACCTAGCTCGAGCCAGTCGTTTCTCTCTGAAGCAGCGATATTCTGGTTACGGTAAAAACACATTCTGAAAACGTTGACACAAAGTCGCTTAGAGATACGTGAGGTGGCTTGCGGTTAGTTGCAGTGTCTACACGCTGAGCACAGTTTTCACTGTATGCACTGAATGTATAATGAATTACAAATGAAGCAGTTACTGCGAGTCATTCAGCCCAGTTCAGTACGTCTTCAGATCTGTACAGAGTTTCCCTCGATTCGCAAAGTACGAATAAGTCGATATGGCTGCGTGTCCCAGCTGCGAATTATAGAATTTATTTCGAACGGAAGTTTATTATATCGAGGAATAAGAATCGTTAATATTACAGACAGGATAATTAGAAGAAAGCAGTCTTCTGGGATTTGGCACCGTGTATATGTGGTGTTAACCGACGTTTCGGAGGAACGTATCGCCTCCATCTTCAGGTTAGCAGTCTGCTTTTACCGGTTCTCGCGGTCTCTTCGCTTGCGGATTTCTTATATTTTTTCCTTCTAACCTGAAGATGGAGGCGATACGTTCCTCCGAAACGTCGGTTAACACCACATCTACACGGTGCCAAATCCCATAAGACTGCTTTCTTCATAGTCACAGCCGTGAAAACCTCAAATCTTGCAGGATAATTAGAAATTATATAGATTTGGATAGTTGTCTCGTTACAGTATGTCTATATTAACCAACCTAAAGAAAAAAAGGTAAAGCCATTCCTGTAGCACTCCGTGGAGGCCCACAGGGTTGTAAGACGTCGAGGCTCCCACATTTTCTAAACAATCGGCTCACAGATTGCGGTAGGGTTGTCAGCCCTACGCGCTGGCCGCGCTTTACTCCCCAGGAAGATTCCTACTACTCATTTCTGTTAGAGGCTGAGTTGACCCGCAGGGCCATAGTGCGGTTGGAAGGATTAGATCAATTGAAAAATCCAAAACTTTAACGGGAACCGAACCCGCAACCTCCCGGCTTGTAGCGTAGTGCCTCAACCAACTACGCTACCGCGTGCCCCATACTAACCAACCTAAGCATGTTCCTTTTAGAATTATGGAAGCACTTTCAGCTTTGAAGTTCAGAAATGTTGGGTATATGTCTAAATATCTTAGGCCAAGTATTCTTGCTTCTGTTTATGAAATCTGTTCAAACTGATAGCTCAGTCGGTACGGCGACTGGCTACGGGTTAGACGACAGAGGTGTCTGAGTTCGAGTCCCGTCAGGTTCAAGAATTTTCTCTTCTCCACATCGTCTGGACCGGCTCTGGGGCCCACCCAGCCCCTCGGGTACCCGAGGCTATTTCCACCCCAAGTAAAGAGGCAGAGACGTGAAACTGACCACTCAAGGTCAAGAAATGTGGATCTATACATCCACTCCCCCATACGCGTTCATGGCGTAGTGCTTAATTAGTTAAGCACAAGGGCAACTTTACGTTTACAATATGCGCCATGACTAATGAACAGTAAGCCTCTAACACTGACTTTGTTGTGTGAAACCGGGTTCTCGCAATGCGACATCACCTGCCGCTCACTTTGGGTTCAAGAGTACTGCTGAGCACAAACAGACCAGCTGGTACCCGTTGTTACGTGGCTGCGAAATGTTTACTTTAGTCTGAAGCAGTGCGCTTCATCACAGTTAATTTATAAATGGGTCCCCATGCACCGCCTTGAAATAAGCAAATAAAACTGGCTTAATTGAAGTTAAATATTAGATGTTTATCTCTTGAAATTATTATTTGCTAACATTAATATACATACACAATTACGGTTATGTGTGAGGGAGCGTAACTTATTCTTCTCATATTTAGAAATTCGACAATGAATCTCGAGATATTCCATTCTATTCCTAACTCCGTCCAACACATCAGACAGCGCAAACGTAGGTAACCGTTTCTAACTACGGTGCCTAACAATACAGATGATTCATTATTTTGGACACTGTCTATCATCTTCGGTTCTTTGAAGCAAAATATTTTGGAAACTGGATCTATTTCTGTTATCGTATCTAGGAGAGGAAATATTTATACCCAGCTGGTCTCAAACACTGGACTTCTACAACGGAATAGCAACCTTTCCTTCCTTGCGCCTGATGTTGGAATCAGATCCTATCTCCGAAACACTGTTCTTGAAAACCAGAGTGTGCTTCAATCAGTCCATGTATAAATGTAGCAAGACGGTCTGTCGTGTAATGCTTTGCGAGATGTCACGGCGTCACACCAGCTGTGAACGAGGAGTTCAGCGCCGGCGCAGTGAGGAAGCTAACGGAAGGTACTGTGGGACTCGCGCGGTAATGCCTGAACGGGTTCAAGTACGTGGCAATGCATGAGTAGTATCAGACACTGCTCAAGATAGTCAAATAATAAGCTGATTAGGGATACACCAACCTTAAAAAAAAAAACTTAGCAAATAATTACAGTCGCTTGAATGTGACGGACCGCCTCTGTGGTGTGGTGGTTAGAGTTCCTGGCTACAGATCCAGAGGTTCTGGTTCGATTTCCGCAGCTACCAGAATTTTTCTGAGAAGTAGTGGGTCTGGAACGGGGTTCACTCAGCCTCGTGAGGATAACTGAGGAGCTACTTCAAGAAAATAGCGGCTTCGGTCTAGAAAACCGAAATTAACGGCCGTGGGGATTCGTTGCGCTGACCTGACAACCTCTATCCGCTAAAGTTGGCACTAACTTCGCCGACAAGCGGCGGTCGCTCGGTTGGTATAGTTCGCTTGAGGACTAAAACCACGGAGTTTATTTTTAAATATCACGAGCGAGCCGGAAGCCTCCATTGGTTCAACTTACAAGCGCACGCCCATCACGGCAGAGCTATAAGTTTCTCTTACGTCAGCCGTGTTCGGATCCCGTGGTTCCAATACATTAGATTAATACCAGAATCTTTGCACGAAATAAATACATAATTGGAAGGCTGCGCTCATCTATCCGTCCACAAGTTTCCTCTCAGAATATTTCATAAAATTTAATATTGGGGTTTAACACTGAACTTAGCGAGAAAATTCTGATTCCCAAACTGAGCTTCATTAAAACTATACAGAAGATACTTGAATAAATCATGGAAAAGTTCTCAGAATTACTGGGTTTTCGGATTTTATCCATCGTCCTGTATTCTAGAATCAAGAAAACACGACGTTTCGGAAACTGGATCTCTTTCCAAGACGGTGTGTTTTCCAGTTTCTAGAATACCGGACGATGGACAAAGTCCAGACCCCAAGTAAGTCTGTGTACCAACGCATATAGAATATTTTTGCAAAGCCAGATTGAAAGAGACCACTTGGAAGACCAAGGCGTAGGTGGGTGGACAACATTAAAATGGATCTTAGAGAGATAGGATGGGATGGATTGATCTGGTTCAGGATAAGGACTAGTGGAGGGCTCTTGTGAGCACTGTAATGAACCTTCGGGTTCCATAAAATGCTGGGAAGTTCTTGAGTTGTACAACTGGCGTCTCCTCAAGAAGGGCTCAGCTCCATGAGTGACGATGACCTTGATGAATTCAGTAAAACTGCTTCTAAGTTGAATTAAATTGGATGACATTTACCTGTGGAACTACTGGTACAATTGATGCTTTAAAATTTTGTCATAATAAACATGTAAGACGAATCAGAATGGCTACTCGGTGTAAGACATGAACTGTCTTCGCTTTAAAGCTGGGATCATGGGTTCGATACCCACTCAAGTCATGGATGTCTGTGTGTAAGTTTATTCTGTGTTTGTGTTATTCTGTATGTAGGTATTGGCCTTGCGACAGGCTCTTCACTGGTCAAAGGAGTTCTTCAGTCTCTGTAAAAAAAATTACGCAGTTAATGAAGAAGCCAAGACCCACTAAAGGGCTGTGGAGCCATTGATGAATGAATGAACGAAACATGTATGAGTTCATTTATGCTCATAAGTGACTTAAAATGAACCAAACGAAATGGACTCAAGGCGGTTGGATACACGTGTAGTTTGTTATAGTTCTCCCTTAGTGAGCTTGATTAAAACCGGAACAGTATTGAGTCTGCGGCCAGACGACCGGAAGTACATGACGTGTTCGAGTGTTCCTGATCTATTTTAAACGCATCTAAAATTAACTCAGTATGGAACAGAATATCTGAGATTAATATTTACTGACCCGGTTCCAACTTCCTTTCTCTTAAGGGTGGATACGTAAGCTGTTGGTGTTATATGTAAACAAACCTCACTCAACTGTTAACCCTATAAACTGGTAATATCAAGGAAATGCAATTCTGTTGCCGAACATGCGGCCCTATTCCTAAGATGAATCAGTGAATCTGGCAAGAAATGTTATGGCCTCTCGACGTTCCATAAAAATTTCCGAACGAAAATAATTTTCCTACTTGCTGGACTGTAACATCTCAACTACCGCCCTTGTTCTTACTGCAGACGATGCAAAATCGTTCAGAAAGCAGTGGTTTCACACTTTCGTGTCTATGGAGCATTTCGGCGATGTACAAAGTCTACCCAAAGATGTTGGAACGTAAAAAGAAAAAAAAAGTAACTGGAAATTGTGGACATAATGACACTTCTTGTGATCCGACCCTAACCTCTGGAGCATCCTGTTGGGTTCCATGTTTGAAGTTAATTTTTGTAGTTGATGAAAGCAGTCTTCTGGGATGTGGCACCGTGTAGATGTGGTGTTAACCGAAGTTTCGGAGGAACGTATCGCCTCCATCTTCAGACAAGCATACTGCTTGTGCCGGTTCTCACGGTCTCTTCGCTTGCGGATTTCTTGTATGTTTCCTTCTACCCTGAAGATGGAGGCGATACGTTCCTCCGAAACGTCGTTTAACACCACATCTGCACTGTGCCACATCCAAGGAGACTGCTTTCTTCATAGTCACCACCGTGAAAACCTCAAATCTTAAATTTGTAGTTGATGTTTGGAATTTCGGAGCATTGTCTGGCCACCTACTGTACTCTAACAGTCCTCGGAACACATTTCGAGAACTAATGATACCGAAAGATTAGACGGTCAGGTCCTTCTCCTGGCCTGTGATTCTGTGTTCAAATGAAATGAAGAGTGCTGAATGTGCCTTCAGTCAACTCATCCTTTCTATCTTTCTCGAGGCCCGTGTTGAAACATTAACGCGGCAGTTGAGTTTTGCTTAAATGTAACCATCAGTAGTATATTCCTCTTGCATAGAAGAGTCCTAAAGGTGTTAGTTTCTGTATGCAGTTTTGTCCTAACTCATTCTGCACGAAAATCATAAACATGACGACCGTATGAAGGCTTCGGCAATGAATTCAGAGACTTGAGACAGCTACCGATCAGTCACAAAACAATGAACTGTGCTACTTTTAGACGGACGAATTCTCCGAACTGAAACATGTTACTTAATGTTCCAACGTCATAATCTCACTAGAAGGAACAGGAATTAATAAGAAGTTGCTGCTGTTTATGTCAAGGTGTCATTGGAATATTCCTGCAGACTCTCATGACATAAATCGGGTTAACTGGCTCCGGGAAGCGAACCATGGACCTCCTAGGGCACAGCAGAATTAGAACTGTCGCACCACAGTATTTGCTTCTGAGGTAAAATTGTCAGCTTTTCCAGTACACTTCTAATATATAACATTAATACTATTCGGTGTCTTCGTCAGAGAGGTATAAACGTATTACACTGCAAAACGAAAAAGACAACGGAGAACATGCTGCTCAGAAGAATTTTGGGATGGTACCCATGTTTTAGCAGTTCAGGGGAATACCGTCATATTGCAGGAGTCAGGGTAGCTCAGTCGGTATAGCGACTGGCTACGGGCTGGACTACCGAGGGGTCGCAGTTCCAGTCCCAGTAGGATCAAGAATTTGCTCTTCTTAACGCCGTCCAGACCAGCTCTGGGGCCCATCCTGCCTCCTATCCAATGGATACGGGGGTAAAGCGGCCGGGGCTTGAAGTTGACCACTCACCTCCAACTAACGTCGAGGTTAAGAAAATGTGGATCTATACTTTCATCCCCATACGCCTTCATGGCGTAGTGCGTAATTAATTAAGCACAGGGACAACTTTACTCTTACCTTGACGTTGTATTGTAGCGGTCCGTAGGCGCAGTGTAATGACGCCGCCCCTGAAGGGTCTGTATGTAATTAGTTGCGTCTTTTAGCTTGCGTGTTCCTGAGGTTATCAGTTGAAGCATGGTTGTGTACTGTGTTGCACTGCATCTCCGACTGGCGCAAGCCTTGCAATTGCTCAGCAATTCGGAACAGAGGCTCGAGAGGCGGACATTGGTCCACAAAGCCGCGCTGCATTGACTAAGGACACTCTGAAGAAGTCCTGTAGTCCACTCTGCAGTTTCGTATGGAAAGCTTTGCATGGATGGAGTTCCGCTGCTTGGTAATCTCTTCTCCACGGCAGGCCATGGTTCATGTACCCAATAAAAAGGAATACCATAAAATCACAACCTCCGTGGAGAGTATTTCTTGTTCAGAACCTCACAGATGCTCAGCTGGTCACGAACTGTTCATGCTCATTACTGTGCTCACATGAGCTTCTGAGCCAGCTTAAACCACTATACTCGTACAGTGTCACATTCTGTTTCGTTAAAATACATTTTAATATTATCCTTCCATCTATGCCCAGACCTCTCGTAAGTTGTCCCTTCTCTTCTGGATTCCCGAATAAAGTTTTGTAAGTATTTCGCACCTACATTGTGCGCGCTAAATGTCACACACATGTCCTCCAAGTTTAATTTGTATCTTTTCACTGTTTTGTTTGACTCCACACTCACGCACTTTAACAGCCGTGAATACTTGGGCTAGTCACCTCAGTAGGAGCTGCAGGGAAAGGAAGTGTTTAGTATGAGGAGCAGGCGTGTGGAGGTAGACAGAAGTGAAAACGTCGATTTTAGATTCAGTTCACATGCTTCATTTTGAAACCACGTTCGAAGATCAAAAATATTTTCGGCGTCCTTCTCCTCATATTTACGAAAGAATGCAAGATGCTGGATGTGGTTTCTTGAGCGCGCCCTGACAGTGCTGTTCTATAGGAGAATACAATCAGCCGCCCCAAAAATCAGTTCAAATTTCTTGATTTAAACGGTGCATAAAAATTTGCGGAACGGATGAATCATAATTGTCCGTGATTCTCCTGAAATCCATAGCACTGTTGCTGCAACTTCGCAGCGCGCCTTTTGTTCTTGTAACCTTTACTGGAATTAAATCTCTTGTCCTCTCGTGACGCCAGGAAAACAGTTTCATTCATATTAGGTCACTGTTTAGAGACCTTTGTGTAGACGTTAATAGGGTGAAGGACAGACAAAGACAGAGCGTTAGCATTTATGGGCAATCTGACGAAGGAGCTATAAAAGGGCCTGCAACAGGGATCCGGGGAGTTCCGGGTCCAACTGGGCCCTTATTATCGCTGTAGATAAATGTGACGATAAGACGACTTTCTCTCGCTTTCACGCACTGTTCGTGTACGCTATCTCGATTTGTGTTTTGCTGAGGCAAGAAAAGGCAACGACAAAGTCACTGTGCTACGCATGCGCAATCAGAATACTAGGTCCACGAAGTCAGAAGCATTGTATAGTATTTGCCCATCAGAACCCAGAGCAAAATTGGTTTATTTTACACAAAACGGGCACAACTTCTACGCCTTCCCACTCAATTCCAGATTAAATTATATGGGATTCGTGGCTTACTCATCTGCAAGGGCTCTGTTCGTCTCCTCTGATATTTATATAAATAACTATTTAGGGATTTAATTTTGATTCCTCTTTTGTCAACATCCTGTTATTTTAACATTATAACAAACAGATCTTTGGTTTATCTCTCAGCTTAACAACAGAATGTCAGTCTATTTTTATAGAAATTCCCGGCACTGGACCACAGTTAACAGGCCTGCTTATACAGCAGCTAATCTCATTTAGGGTCTATATTACGACACTTTTATAATATAGAGTGGGAAATACGCAAGGAAGTAACCGGCGTATGTCCATCTAACTCCGAGACTAATATTCCTTGCAACGCTAACAATTGCCGAGCTTCTGTAGAAATCCGCTCCGCCCCCATTAAACTGAAAGTTGAATGACATGTTCACAACATCCGCCAGTCGTTCCTATCGTGAGCCAGAAGAACCCAGCCCTCTTACTCAGAGCCTCTAAATTTAAGATTCATATTAATATTATCCCCCCCATCTGTAGGCCTATAAATATCCATCTGGACGAAGGAAAAGCTGGTCTCTCGCGTACACCCTGCATAATCATTTAGAATTTAGTGCAAACTTGTGAATATTAAACATACATTCGTAATCTGTAGTTTCAAATGCATGTATTGTTATATTACCGACATGATCATTCCAAGGAAATGGAAGTTTATGCGACATCCTCACTCGAGACCAGTTTTGCTGTACTGTTTGAGAGATTGTGAGGTCTGGATGAGAATACGCAGCGAGGATCTAGCATGAGCCATAAGGGAAATAACCCAGAGTAACAGCCCTCGAGGAATGACCTAGTAATTTCTCATGTGTTACCACAAAGTAAGTAGTTTGTTTTAATCACATTTGATAATAAATTTACCGTGATCTACTTACAGGAAGCCGAGGTCTTGAGAAGTTGGTACTCGCTCATGTCATCAAGAAATAATCCACCTTATGTGGAGTGTAAATGGTCATTATCATAGTCCACAAACTCACACACATCCGTTTTAATACTAGCTTACCTACGCCGTCCTTTGAAGTTCCCTGTTTAAAATGTTATGCGTATATCACATGTTCACTATGCCTGGTACATATTCCATACTGGTCACAACAGTAATATTCTGTAATGAACAGAGATTATGAAACCGTAGTTGTGTACTCTCCTCTGTCCTCCTGACACTTCGGCCTTTCATCCATCAATGGCTCTACAGCCCTTGTTGGGCTCTCGCGTCTTCTTCAGTTTCGTAATCTTTTTATACAGACGGTAAAACACTTGGATGAGTGATCAGCCAGTCGCAAGGCCGCTACCTAAACACAGGAGAACACTAACACACAGACACAATCTTTGAGTGGGATTCGAACCCACGATCCCAGTGCTCTAGCGGGCGAAGACTTCGCGGCTACTGTGACCGGCGTGAAGCAAAATATCAGAAGAAACTTCAGTAAGCCATGACACTAAAGTCAGTACAATCTAAATCCAACCTGAATACAAGCCATCTCTTGAGGCGCCCAAATCTATTCGAGTTGTAGTAGTCAATTTTCGTAAATGCACAGTGGGCCCCTGGAGGTACAGCGCTAACGAGGGAGGCGTGAACCAAGTTTCGGTGCAGACAAAGTACGTAATTACTGCCTGTTTCATACTAACGCGACTCTTTCAGGATCCAAATGAATGAGAGGAACCACAGGCGTCACGATAATGCATTACAGGAGTTCTGACGGAGACTATGGTCTGCAGCAAAGGTATTTAACACATTTCATTAGCGTCAGGGCTAATAGTAAGGCTATCGGCAATTACTCTCGTATCCGATCATTCTGCACACCGAGAGAAGTTCGTTTGATGACGTCACGTCCTTGCCTCTAAACTGAGGGTAAGAAGGAGAGTGGAGAAGGACAGTTAAAATCAATTTGTGACACAAAAAGAGTTCGCATTTCTGTGCACTTTCGCCCTGCATTCTTCACATGTTGTGCATAAAGTGAAGCTCGTACTGGTGCGTGAGAAATGCATACAAAACCTGACGGGTAGATTTCATTTGGGACATACACACGCAGCTGGGGAGTTGATATTCAGACGGATCTCAAAGAAATATATCGTCAAGGGTGAACTAAATTCAAGGACATGAGTGCCAACGGCGGTTTTTTTTTTCAGAACATCATAATGAACCCGCGGATTCCATTAAGGGCAAAGAATTTATTGAACATGAGAGTGGCTATCGGCTTCCCATGCAGGACTTCACGGGTTTAGTGCGTAACAAATCGAACACGAAATGAAAGAAAATGTCATTTGCGTGAAATTGATGAACTGTTGCGGTTTGACGTGACTGCGGTTTGCTTCTTTGTGTTGTCATGAAGCTTTCATCTGGTATTCCCAGGTTAACCAAGTTTCGTGAATGTCTACTGGGGGTTCTTGTGCTCTTCGTTGCTTCTTTTCAAAAAGTAAGATGGCGGGAAGTCGAAATACTAAACTCAAATTAAAGAGTATGGCGACAATAGTTCGAAAACACGCATATCAACTCGTATCTTGGACAACATGAGTTTCCATGACGACTGCTTGCGAGCAGGCAACAATACAATACAGTACAATATAATAGATTTATTGTAAACTTGCTCTACTACGTACGTCTTCAAACACATAAACACATAGGCCAACAAACTTTTCGGGTTAGGTTTAGAGAATGAAATTAAATAATTGATTTTAATCAAATTAGTAAATTAGTGTTATACAAACACGAGCACTTATTGAGTTTTTAAGCTACACTCTAATATTAGCTAAATAAAAATCACTTCATGGTGAAGATAAAAAACTATCCCCTGTAATAGGCCATGGAGGCCCATAAGGTTGTGAGACGCCGAGGCTCCCACATTTTCTAAACAATCAGCTCACAGATGGCGGTGATGTTGTTAGCCTTACTCACCGGCCGCCTCCAAGGAAGCTTCCTGGTGCTCATTGCTGTTAAAGGCTGAGTCTAGCCCAGGGCCATAGTGCGGCTGGAAGAATTAGGCCAATTGAAAAAAAAAAACCACCTCATCGGGACTCGAATTCGCGACCTTCCTGTTTCTACCGTAGTGGCTCGAGCAACTACGTTACCGGGTGCCCCTGAAACTTCATGGATAGACATCTTAAAGTTTAGTGAATTTGACTTGGTCTGCACGTAACATAGATTGTTCTCTGTTCGACAGGGTCCAGACCGGTTCTGGGGCCCACCCAGCCTCCTAGTGGGTACCGGGGGCAGAGAGGCAAGGGCGTGAAGCTGCCGAGGTCAAGACTGGTGAGTTATACCTTTATGTTTTACTGCATAGTTTGTTATTTGGTTATTGGCGCATTTCGTTTATTTACTTCTTTGTTTGAAACTGTTAATTTATTTGTATCAATAAGTCGGTTGTCGAATCCGACACCTCTGAATGACAGGATGGCTCTGTGCAGATTTCACAGTTGTGGAGCCACAGAGATCGGTCAGAACCTGTTAACCTTGACGAAGATGCGTTTCATTCACGAAGATGATACAGTCTGCTCTGAAGCATGCGCTGTAGGTCCAAGTGTCTGCGCGATGCCTCTGCTTGCAACGGGGCATTGAAGCTGCTTATTCTTAAAGCCCCGAGTCTGGAGAATTGGCAATGACGCAATGTCCGATTCTCTTGAAGTTCATGGACCACTTCTCCAGTGGACCACTGGAATGCTGGGAATCTGGTCTTCGGGTTCTGCTTCGGGCTTAACAACCGCAAGAAATACTTGATCTTGTCTTTTGGGTTACTGTCTTCGCGACTCCTTTCCAAAAGCCCTGAGATTACAAAACTAAATATTCTTCGTACTCTGATCTTCTGGATGACACCACCGTGTAGTCTGGTACTCGCTTCATCTTCGGGACTGAGGATGCAGGAAGCATGTTCCTCTCAAATTACTGCATCCGCCTACAAATCTGTACGGTGCCATAATCCGACGAGCACAGTCAGAAGGAAGTATCTAATTCAGTCGTCAGGTGATGTTACCGTTCTGTGCCAACTGCAGCGGTATAAATCACGGAAAGAGAGACTGCAGCCAGACAGCAAGGCTGTGGGATGTAGCTCTCGCAGTCTCGGCATTATTATCGTACACTGAGGACAGAACAGTCAGTATCTGGACGAGATACGAACTAGGTACCCTACTAGCAAACACAGTTGGAGTCCTGGACATTACGTCACCATTTCTGGAAGGAATTTAAGCTCCTGAGTTCAGATATCGATTTCGTCTCTTTGCCCACGTATCCAGTGGCTTCTTTATTTGTACAGGTTTGTACCACGAAGTGGCTTGGATGACTTTCCAGGGTAGATTTGTCTAAGATTTTCAAGATTTCCCGCAGTCCCCAAAGACAAATGCAAGGCCCATGGTCATGTTGCAAATTCATGCGCATCACCACGTACGCCATATTGGCTGGAAACAAAAGAAAGTTATACTCTTCGCCGAATGTTGCTAGGGCGACAAAGTCAGCAGGACGAGAAGGGAGGAGTGTGTAACGCGCAGGAGCAAATTAAAATGCATGCAGAATCTAGTCGGAAACCTGAAGGGAAGAGAACACTTAGGTTGCCCAGGCAGAAATGTGATAATATTATTCAAGCGGATATTAAAGATGCGGGTTTTGAAAACGTGGACTGTACGCGTCTGGCACAGGTTGCGGTCCGATGGTGGGTCAAGTGAACACAGTAACGAACCTTCGGTTTCCATAAAATGCAGATGAGAGAATGATAATCAAATGGAGTAAAAATTAGGTTTTTAAAATGTGGCTGGATTCATCTGGCTCAGGATAGTGTCCAGTAACGAGTGTAGTAAACTGGGTAATTAATATTCGAGTTCCATAAAATATGGACAGAATAATAATCAAGTATAATTAGAATGATTAAGTCAAGGAGGATGAGGGCAGGGCATGTAGCATGAATGGGGAGAAGAGGAATGCATGTAGGATGTTGGCAGGAAAGCCAGAAGGATAGAGACCACTGGGAAGACCAAGACGTAGGTGGGTGGACAGTATTAAAATGGATCTTAGAGAGATAGGATGGGATGGTATAGATTGGACTGATCTGGCTCGGGATAGGGACCAGTGGAGGGTTAGTGTGAACAGGTACTGAACCTTCGGGTTCCATAAATTGCTGGGAAGTTCTTGAGTAGCTGCAGATTTGGCGTCTCCTCAAGAAGGGCTCAGCTCCATGAATGAGTGAGTGAAAATAATATTCAAGTCGATATTAGGAAACAGTTTTTAAGGCTCGGCTGAATGCATCTGGCTCAACATCAGGTCACGTGGTGGATGTTGTAAACACGACAATGAACCTACGAGCTCCATGAAATGTGGATGACAGTATAATATTCAATTTGATATTAAAGGAGTGGATTCATCTGGCCAGGATACGGTCTGGTAGTGAGTTAAATAAAGATTGTAATGAACCTTCGGGGTGCACAAAGACAGAGAACTTTCTGACCCCCTGTGGGACCACGTATCCTGTAAAGTCAGGTAGAAACTCTCCTATGCGGGTTAGGTGTTCATCTAGCCTCGAAACGTGGGTCAGTAGTTTCATTAAGAGGAGGCCGACGATAAAAGATTCATTTAAAATGCATTAAGTAAATGTGTTACGGATTCAATGAAAATTTTATCTCAACCGAGGGATCAAAAACTAAATGTTCGTTCTAGCGATTTTGTTCATTTAACGACATTTATCAATAGCACAGATTACATGTTATCGATTTATTGATAGTGAATGATGAATTTGAAGGCACAGATCTTGATTATTTTAATTTATTATGCTGCCATTTGCCTAGAGAGACTGAGGAAGACCACTGAACATCTCAGTAAGTATAGTCGGTGTCCCGGGCGTAATTCGAACTGGGAACCTCTCGAGTACAATCCAGACACGCTATGAAATGAACTGACTTGCTGTGTTTGATTCGAACTGAAATAACATACAGAAATTAGGTGACTAGGTAATGAAACTGTCATGTTTTTCCAATTTTGATTTATTCTCAGAGTGTATTTCGTATTATAATGGGCTCAGTGCTCAAGTTTTACACTTGTTGGGTCATTGATTCGAACCTAATTTCGTAGTTTCACTATTACAATGGTAACTGTGGTTTCCCTCAGTACCTAACGGTAAATGTTGCAATAGTTGCACAATTAAAATAGGTCACGACCTACTTCTTCCAATTTCCTCCCCACAGATCGTTAGTGAAACATTATGTAACGCTGCTGACAAAATTCCGTTAAATACTGACATGCGCCTTCACTTCAAAATACTTGAGGTCTAATCGAAACACGCATACAAAACAAAATATAACATTTACATACAAATTCCTCGATATTATTACAGAACTTTCATTCAGGTTCAACGAAGACGTTTAATTGGCGTTTCTAGGGCGTTACCAAATAGTCATGTTTTTTCCCAAATCCCCATTAATCCTGACTCGACGTGATATCGTCCGGTGTATGTATAAGCCTTAAAACAGAACTGTGGCATGTAAAACTACACAATCAATCAATCAATCACCTTAAAACTCTGGGGGCCGTCCAACTGCGCAGTGTAACCCTCCCTCCCTCACTGGCTATTAAGTCTGGCTGTTGCTAAAACCTCACTTTCAGTCCCGGTTTCAGCCCAGAATTAGTACGTAGCATTTAAACTACGACTACAACTACACTGATACACCCTGCTCATGCGCATCCCCTGTCGGGATGAATTCTCTGTATTCGCGCAGACACCATTACCTAGATTGCAGCAACACATGCATGTGCTGATGAACAGGTGTCCGATGAATCCTATTGTAGCGTGCACAGCCGTTGTTATACAGCGACAGCGAGATGGGCCGTTTCTGTGCAACGGCTCGGTATACAAGTTCCCGCGTCATCGAATATGCATGCAACAGAGGAACGGGATTTTCTACTCGGCCAATGCCGAGGAGTTATAAGGAAGAAAATTGGGCCCGCCAAGTCAGTTTTCAACGGGAGTCTGTGAAGAAAGGACCCGAGCGCTTAATGCTGAAGAATCTCCGCTGTTAGAAGTCGTTGTCAGGGAACGGCTGGTGATCCCACTTGACCAGACCCGGAATCAAACCCGGGCCGCCGCGGTGGGAAGCCAGCGACTAACCGCTTGAGCTATGGCGCGGCCGGCCCAAAATTTAGTTAACCTAAAACCTTCTCTCGTATTAACGGAAATGCTGACATTTACAACTGCAAGTCAATTTGCAGAACGATAACACGGCGTTGTGATTATGCACTGACCATAGAGGATCTCATTTCGAACAGTGTTTCTAAATTCAATAATTAAGAAATTTCTAACCCATTTTTATATACATTTTACTAACCTGTAAAAAATACACGTAACTTTCGGGTCACTGCGTATTTATCATCACTTTTAAAATTCGTAATACAAAATAGTATTAAGGTTGTAATAAGTGGACCTGTATTCATGAGTCTGTACAGATACACTATTATTATGTAATAAAATAAAACCTATGAACGCCTATATTTTGAAACAGTAACATCAATTACGTAATTATTCATAATATATACAAACAGAAATTTTAAAATGAAAACTGTACTGGTAAAAGTAAAAAAGTAAAAAGTAAAGATATCCCTTTAACAGACCATGGAGGCTTATAGGGTTGTGAGATGTTGAGGTTCCCACATTTCCTAGACAATCGGCTCACAGATGGCGGTCAGGTTGTCAGCCTTACGCACCGGCCGCCCTTTACCCCCAAGAATATTCCTGGTACTCATTTCTGTTAGAGGCTGAGTCGCCCCAGGGCCATAGTGCGGCTGGAAGGGTTAAATAAATTGAAAAAATCCACCTCATCGGGAATTGAACCCGCGACCTTCCGGCTTGTAGCACAGTGCTTCAACCAACTACGCTACCGCGTGCCCCAAACTGTACTGGTAACATGTGGAAAGTGAAAAGAAGTGTTAAGGTTATTAGTTATTTATCGGCGAGAAGTGACAGCATGTTGAGACAGTCTCATGAGACGGAGCATAAAGCTTACCCCATCTTGTGTCGGGGGCAATGAAGACAAAGGAACTTGAATAAAGAGGGGTGTATTAACAAAAGTGGGGCTCCAAATATGTGAAGTTACAGCAGGTCAAGCCACTGACATGCTGCCCTACAGAGTCATGGAGCGGCAGAGAAATTAACGCACGCATATGACGTGGCGTCCAATTGTTTCAAAGTTGCACAATTTGGCCACACTGTCACCATGATAAGGATAATTGAATGTGGCAATAATGAAAGAGGTGACGCTGCAATCCATCAACGTATTAAATTTCTATAAGCTTGTGGTCCTTCAAATTAATTTCCTGTGGAAATGCCTCTACTGGTTTTAATATTTAAAGCAGCTGTCTAATTTCTGGCTAATGCGGTCTTCGGTTCGAAGCTTTGTTCTGGTCATACGTTTCTAGGCTGTTCTTCAGAACAAATATGAATGTATCTGTTTGGTCGCTTTAGTAATTTTCGAATGCCGTTAGCAATATTAATCGCATTTATCATGTTGATGACACGGCATAAGTTGACCACAGGGCCAACAGTATTGTATGGATTCCTCAGTTGTCTTTCTGTTGCGCTACTGTACCGCGTTTGTGAAAGCGAATAATGATTGGCAAAAACTTAAATTCCATCAGAGGCAGTCCCATTGTAGTAATCATTAATTTCCCGGAACCGGAAGTAACAAATAATAGAGCAGAAGATGGAAATGAAGAGGCGGGAGCGACGCCTTTTCTATGGTCAGGACTGATTTAAAAATGTGCAACATTTGTAAGGTAAATTGTTCTAATTTTAACATTCACTCACTCTTGGAGCTAAGCACTTCTTGAGAAGCTGCCAGTTGTGCAACTACTCAAGAAATTTCTGGCATTTTATGAAACCAGCAGGTTCATTACCGTGTTCACAAGAGCCCTCCACTGGTCCCTATCCTGAGCCAGATCAATTTAATCCATACCATCCCATCCTATCTCTTTAAGATCCATTTTAATATTGTCCACCCACCTACGTCTTGGTTTTCCCAGTGGTCTCTTTCCTTCTGGCTTTCCCACCAATATCCTATAGGCGTTCCTCATCTCCCCACCTTTTTAACAGTGCAAAGTGAGAATATAGCAATTGGGCCGACTGCTATAACTAATGCATCACTGGAGTTAGACTATAAAATAATGCACACTTCGGATGAAGTAGCATTTGCAAGAAAACAGTCAGGAGGAAGAGTCAGTAAATATGTCACAAATGGATATAAAACGTAAAACATGTGATGTTCGAACCTGCAAACAACAGTTATTTCTGAACATATCCTCCACCAACACTGATACACTTGTCCCATCGCTTTACCAGTGCGACGAAACCCGCAGCATAGTCTTCTGGCTCTTGTCTCAGCGACTTCCGCATGTGTTTGGGCATCATCTGGGACCCAGCTGTGAACCGCTTTACGCGACAAACACTTCCCACAGCAAACAGGAAACATTTCTTTATGAATATCCTTCCACTGAGTCCTTTTGACCACAAAAAAGTTCACAACAGAACGCTGCGCTTCGGTATTGCACTCCTGAAGCACGGTTGCCATTTTGACTACTGAAACCAGCGTCTGACATGTGCATGCGCGTCTCTCACCTAGACTACCATGAAGCTGGACTGTGCTGCTACCTAGTGATACAATTAGAAAAGCTATTACTTCCATTGCAGTTGTTTTACTTCCATTTGTGACCTATTTACTGACTTTCCATGGTACAAACGTGTCTACGTGAAGTTACATCCGACAAATTTAACGTGAGCTATAAGTAATATTTATTTAAGTAATAAGTTTCGCACATAAAGATCTTATTAGGCTTACTTAATAATAATACTATATAATTTATGTAAGATTGTAAATCTGCGAAGTAGTAAAGTGGGCTTTATGGGTTCTGCTGGCAACTTCTTGTTTAAGTGCCCTATTCTTCTTGTCGAATCCGTACGCTATTCACTCTCTTCCCTCAACTTTGTTATTTCTTTCATTCCTGCCTCATTTATCTTCACATTCCTTTTGTTCTTCAGTACTTTCTCCCCCCTCCCCTTCCTTACTTTGGGTGTTATATAGTTTAGACATTGCCACGTGTCTGGGTGACTAAGACGCGGGTTTGGATTAGTAATTACATTTAGTAACAACCTACAGGTCGTAACTACAAATAATTACAACCCTCTTGCTGATTCACACAATTTACGGTCACTCCATACTAATCTCTTCAGTCTATCTGCACTAGTCTTCACGAATGTATAACGCGGGAACTAAAGCACACAGTCCCAATGTCACTGCGCTATAGCACACATAAAGTCCTCACAGGTCTTCGAACTATCCGTGGCTGTCTCCTACCGCGAACTCAAAACTCAGAACTGAGCTCTAGTCCAAGTCCAAGTCACATTACGACTGACGGTCAGCCAGTCAGTAAGTCTTGGTGTCGAGCCCCAGCCAGATATTTATTAGTGTTTGGTATTTAAGGTCTTGTTTCTGTGGGGCGCCCTCTCTGACGGGAGGACGGGTCTGCCTTTTGTATTTGCTGCTGGCCCTTGCCAGTGCAGTCTTTCTCGGGTCTGAGTCCCTTGGGACTAGAGACCATATTTTACTGTCTCAGATTTGAGACTTCCCTTTTCATCGCCTCTTACGACTCGCAGGGTCACGGTGGAGGTATTCGATCCTGAACTCTAGATTCGTTTGTTTTTAAGATAACTTCTTTGCACGGACCCCAATGTAAACACCGTCTTCCATTTTTAACGTGTTTACCGAACCATTGCACAGCAACGGTTGTGGCGCGGACTCCATAGAAAACAGTTTCTCTATTGTTGAGGTTTATTTACCAAGCCGTTGCTTAGCAACGCTCTGGCCATCCACGTTACAGTATTATCCTTGCCCCAACTAAACAAATCTGCTGTTTAGAATAATTCATTGGCCACAGCACATGTCGGTCGAGCCATCACTCATACACCTACAGAGCCCGAAATAGCAGCTTGATAATCGCGCGCGTAAGTAGAACGAGTTGTCTGCAATTGACATTCTCGTCTTAAAGTTATGACTGAATGCATTCTTATAAAATCCCTATATTTAGCTCTCCCGATATAACCTTGAAAGGAACTGAACTGTCATAAATGACAAAGTGAGACAAATTTCATATGGAAATTCTGCGCTATTTAAATATACGAGTATTACGATGTATTTTTAAGAGTCTGAAGTATTCAAATTACAGACTTTTCAGTACTTCTACTGAAACTACATAAGTACCGCTTCAGCTCTACATGTTATAACACACATAATTTTACCAGTCCTCATGACGTTAATGTGCCTAATTCCCTCTGGCTGTCACAGGAACTCAAATTGTTTCAAAGCCTCAAGCCGTCGCGGAGGTTATGCACTTTAACTACGATAGCCGCCAATATTGCCTCGTGTCTCGGTACTTAGCTCAGAAAAAACCACTGCATTATCGTTATTACCATTGTTATTATTGTTACCATTGTTATTATGTGCACTCAGATAGCCCAGTCGGTATAGCCCGCGTAATCAACTAGCCGGGAATCGATTCCTAGAAAGGCCAAGCGATATTTATCTTCTCCACAGTGTCCAGGCCGGCTCTGAAAACCACCCACACCCCTATTTAGTGGATACCGGAGGCTGTTCACCGGGGTTTAAACGGCCGGGGCGTGAATCTGACCACTTAGCTCCATCTAGTGCCGAGATTAAGACTGTTGAAGCTATACCTCCACTCCCCCATGCATCTTCAGGGCATAGTGTTTAATTAATTAATTACAGAGATAAATTTATCTTTACAATTATTACGAGTATTGTGGTTTGCTACCTTTGTATCAGTACTGACTATGTAATCGGCCACTAGGCTGTTGGTTCATGGGATTGGTAAATAACGCCCACTATACCTCAATCCGCCACTGACACGGATAACAGAGCAGGGGGCGTTTGCGGCCATGAAGTACCTACAGGGCCAGATAACAAGTGGCCATGCGCCGCAGTCATTGCTAAGGTCAGTTTATGTTTTAAAATGCAGAATAGAAATCGATACTAAAGAACGAAGTAAATACATTTAGAATGTGTCCTTTTGAGTGACGGCATCGTGAAGTTACAAACGTTTCGGAGGAGAATATCGACTCCATCTTCAGCTTGAAAACAGTATGAGCCTGGAGGAAACGAAGAAAACCCAAACAGCAGTTCAAGCAATGGTAAACGAGCTACTGATTGGTCATATTTCAAGGAAGGCGTACCCGAAGCGAGCCCTGGACCTGAAGATTACGTATTCGACACAATAGGAGACTCGACAAACACTTCATAACTGCCGCTTCTCATGGTACCAGTTGCTTCATTTGAGACAGGTGCATGAGGCTACGCGAAATTTTATTTATTTTAAGAGATTTTAAGTTTTTACGGCGGTGTATATTTAAATTGCGGTCACCTGACTTTTGACTCTCTGTAGAGTGGCATGTTTCGAAGTAATATTCTGCTTTCATCTTCATAATTTGAAACAACATTATAGGGAAATAACCGTCCTCAACTAGTATTTGGAATATATATCTGGCTATCCCGTGATATTCCTCGGTCATCGCCATGCATAGGCTACGAACTCTTCGTAACTGTATACTCGCTCTGCAACTGTACTTCCTCACTGCCAGAGCATTTCCAGGGGTTCGCAGACTTCCTGATGCTTCCAGACCCATCCATTTACGCGACTCCCGTCTCTGCTGACCAGCCAAGTGCGGTATTGTTGGAGGCCTGGCAGGCTGCACGGTGACAGCACGGACATAAACAGCTTTACAACTCATCTACAAATGTTCCTGTACTGTCGAAAGCAAATTCGTGGAATGCTTCCTCAACTGACTACACTTCACGAAAGTACCTATACTAAATCTTACTGACTTGAGGCGTCCGGTTTCGACTTCCAGTAAGTACACGAGATTTTTCTCTTCTCTCTAACGTCAAGATCATCCTGCCTCTTATATAAAGGGTACCGGAGGTAAAGAGGTAGGGGCTTGAAGCTGATACTTCCATCTAGTGCCGAGATTAAGCATATACCTCCACTCCGCCATACATCTTCATGGCGTGCTGTTTAATTAATTACGCCCATGGATAACTTAAACGTTTTACTGATTAACTTACTTACTTATGGAGCTGAGCCTTTCTTGAGGAGAAGCCAAATCTGCAGCTACTCAAGAATTTCCCAGCAATTTATGGAACCCTAAGGTTCATTGTCGTGTTCACAAGATTCCTCCACTGGTCCCTATCCTGAGCCAGATCAATCCAATCCATACCATCCCATCCTATCTCTCTAAGATCCATTTTAATATTGTTCAACCACTTAAGCCTTGGTCTTCGCAGTGGTTTCTTTCCTTCTGGCTTTCCCACCAATATACTGTATGCATTCCTCTTCTCCCCTATTCGTGCTACATGCCTTGCCCACTTCATCATCCTTGACTTGATCATTCTAGTTATACTTGGAGAATTTATTGACTGACTGACTTTCCGAAAATGCATGTGGACACAATCATATTTAAAAGAGTTACCGAGGACTTGGCGAGCCTCCTGAAAGTACGTCGCAACACCCGCCATCCACAATTTGAGAAACCACGATCCGTCCCTCCTAAGGACGGTGATTACTGTACACCCTGTTGAAAATTAACAAATTCCGCGTTATGAAAGGCCTTTCCACGAATTCCATGAATTCTTATTTATAGGTGCAGTAGTATTATTACAGGCTTATAGGTTTCACTGTAGATGGCTCTGTAAGCCTACTGTTACGTACGCACTCTGTCTTGTAGTTTGATTTCCAGACATTTACGGTAGAACTCAGGAAGCTTCTATTCAGCTCCGAGCTCCAAATTTCTGGAAATCAACGCAAAAGGAAACAGACAGTCCGAAATGAGGTTTATACGCCCGCAGTGAGGCATCTCACTGAAGGAGGTGCAGGTTAGGTCTGTAAGAATAAAATTAGTAATAGAACGAACGGTGGAAGCGACAGAAGAATAACAAAGGAAATAGTGGAGACATGCAGAAAGGACGTCTCCTTAATATTTGCTGCAGCAAGCCTATTTTTATCACCCCATTGGAAAAAGATACATAGGGCGTCCAAGAAGAGAACGGACACAAAAGTTCCTTTGGTCTCGGAGCAGGTCATCCCTCAAAGCTTGAGAACCCTGGGCTGTACTTCAGCAGTGAAGGTGTGCGTGGTAACGNTGCTTGACTTGAAGAAAGAAGGAGAACCCTGGGCTGTACTTCAGCAGTGAAGGTGTGCGTGGTAACGTGCATACAGGAGGATCTTGTCATGCTTCTAACAATCGCCGATTTTGACTGGGTGCTAATCTGAATGTTACAAGGAAGACCAGGGCTTCTGCCCAATGGAAATGCGCGTTACTCTTTCCCGATTGAATGTTCTTGTTATGAGAGGAGGTAATACCAGTTATTGCACAGAAGTTAAGTCCGCGGTGCTCGCAAACAGTGACCTTTCGTGGAGAAAGAAACAAAGATGGCGACACTGGCTCAACTTGAAACGTTACTTGATTGAAGTTACTGTGAAATACGATGAAGGCAATGTTAAGTAAGTGTAACTGGATTCTGGCAAGTATTGATCACAGAGAGTTTTATTACGTGATATCGGAAACTTAGGAAATGTAATTATGCGTTAACGTTACAGTTGCGCGGGTAAAGTTCAGACCTTAATATGTAAGTGAAGCTGAATTCAAGTGAAGTTCCATTACATCAGTCCACCTTGTAGTATCAGTGTGTCAGTGTTTCCTTCTGAACTGAGCTACAGCGCCGAAGTCCCTGCAAAATCCAACTTCATGTCCACGTACGTACATATCGCTCCAAATTCTGCTAGCTCTCACTGTCCCAAATATCCCGAAGTTCGATCCTTGAACACCCTGTAGACACCAAGTATCCCCACTAACTGCAGCGATTAACCAGGCTTCTCATGAGCGATGAGGCACCGAGACGAGCGGTTACAAGCGCCGACGGCAGTCTTACACGCTGAATCGACGCCAAGGCGAGGGTAACCGCGCGATCATACAGTTTCGCATAATTCTCAGAACAGCGATTGCTATTTGCAGTGTAGACTCAGACTATTTCCTCTTAAGCAGGAACTGAATTTCTAATATTATTGGTATGAGTGTCGGACTTCAGAGGTTTAAACCACTAATTCATTCATTCATGGAACTGAGTCTTTCTTGAGAAGCCGCCAATTGTGCATCTACTCAAGAACTTATCAGCATTTTATGGAACCCGAAGGTTCATTGCCGTATTCACAAGCGCCATCCACTGGTCCCTACCCTGAGCCAGATCAATCCAATCCATAACTTCCCATACTATCTCTCTAAGATCCATTTTAATATTGTCCACCCACCTACGTCTTGGTCTTCCCAGTGGTCTCTTCTTTTCTGGCTTTCCCACCAATATCCTACATGCATTCCTCTTCTCCTCCTTAGTGCTACATGCCCTGCCCATCTCATCCACCTTGACTTGATTTTTCTAATTATACTTGGAGAAGAGCACAAGTTATGAAACTCCTCATTATGCAGTTTTCTCCAACCTCCTGTCATTTCATATCTCTTCGGTCCAAATATTCTCCTCAGCACCCTGTTCTCAAACACCCTCAGTCTATGTTCCTCCCTTAATGTCAGAGACAAGTTTCACACCCATACAGAACCACAGGCAAAATTATAGGTGCAGAGTGCAGGAAGTATGGGGTTCAGGGAAAAGGAACTTACACAAAATTCTATGAGTAGTTAGAAAATCTGAAGGGGAGACGCCTTCAGGGAGACCTTCGAGAAAATTGGAGGATAATATTAAAATTGATTTCAAGGTAATTCAAGCGGCTTGACATAAGAACCAATTACGGGCTTTTGTGAACATGGTAATGAATCTCCGTTTTCTACACAAGGAAGGAAATTAAATTATTTAGAGCTGAGCGACTGTCAGTTTCTCAAGAAGCATACATTACGTGTGCTATATCTGAGCTCTAATTAATGACACGCGTTCCTCTTTCTTCTGTTCTGAGTGTGCTTATCTAAATACAGGTATAAAGGAGTCCTCTACAGCGTATCATAAGCCTTGTGCTTTTGGGGTGCAACTCTGCCCTGCATCTGGATACAGATGCATAGGTAACGTCACATCACGGCCGCTTTAACCCCGGGGGAGGGGCGGCAGTACCTACAGGAGAGCAGGCCCGGTGGGTCCTGGACCTGTCCAATATGGACGGGGAGGCAAAGTGAAACATCTTGTCTCACCGGCAACTGAACACCCCAGTTTTCCTTCTGTCCAGCCCATCGCGAAGTAACTACATTTACTGAGCTACCAGGCTCATTTTTGCAGCTATTCATTCATTCATCAGTAATCTGTCAGACGACAGGTCCACGGTCTCTTCCAAAACAGTTCCTCCACTTAATGCGATTCAGAGATTTCTCCTTCAAATGAGAATATCCTCTTCTGTCCCCAAAGTCATCCAGCATCTTCTTACGTCTTCTTCCTCGTCTTCTGGGCACTTCTATCCGCCCCTCCGGTTTGTTTTGTCTCCAGAGGAAACATCTCGC